>NC_092339.1:57328333-57685000 GCF_046630445.1 Rutidosis leptorrhynchoides
TTTTAGATAACGCTAAAACCATTATCCTTATCATAATGACTCAGTAACAATTTGTCTAGATAATTATAAAATTATATTCGTTTTAAAGAAAACGTGACACTCAAATCATTTATATATAGTTTCTAAAAATTCTAACATTAAAAGATAATGGTATAACATTAATAATCTTAAAGTTTTATAATATGTTCCTACTTCTCGACATTTATATTATTTATTTTAAATCCTTATATTATGAGGAAATTAATATTGTTTCTTTTTATATATTCAAAACGTTTTTGTAACAAAGTTCTTTTAGATAGAAAAACATTTTCATACGTTTGAAACTAAATCGAGTAATTATAAATTTGGTTTTTCCAGAATCATTTATATTCCAAATCATCATTTAAAAAGGTTTCATCTATATCGTAAAAAGTTTTCAATACTATGAAAACTAAATAACTAACTTATCAAGAGATATGAGACAATCATTGTAAAGCATGCATTAAAAGTTAAGCACGGATCTCCACTAACTTTTGTCTAGTTCTCGTTAATTGACAGTTTTGTTCTTTCATGTAAATCACTTTACCATTTTTCGAATATTGTTAAAAAGAACAGATTTCTTAAATCAAAGTGGACCTTACAACAGAGACCCGTAATCATAATTACAATGTATCTGATAATTCAATCATTTGATATTATCTTTTACTTCTATCGATAATTATATTAAATATATATATTGAAACAAATATGTTCATGTAAAGTATTATACATCTAATACTTTGTTAACGTTTTCAATTAATATAACTATATCTTATATATATACATGTCTATACACATAAATGTTCGTGAATCGTCGAGCACAGTCAAAGGGTAATTGATTACATGAACACAGTTCAAAGTTTTTGAGATTTCAACAATACAGACTTTGCTTATTGTGTCAGAACATATAAAGATTAAGTTTAAATTCAGTCAGAAATTTCCGGGTTGTCAGAGTACCTATCCGTTAAAGAAATTTCATCCCAAAATTTGATTGGAATGGTCATGGCTGACAATAAGTATGTTTTCATGACGTATACGAGCTGAAAATTAGAATTTTATCATCAGCGAGTAATTTGGATAAAACAACTCGATTATTCAAAGAGTACGAGTGAAGCTATCACAAAAAAATGAAATGAGAAAAGTAAGTTTCGTCATATATTTTGACGTAGATGGGTTGATTTCCGGAGTTCAAGAGATTTGGAGAAAATCTTCGTAATAAGATTTGATTCTTCGGTAATTAAGGAAATTAGGATCCGCTTTAAACGCGATCATCCGTTTTGATTGCTCTGTCGGATATTTTACTATAAATCCACCCACTTCGTTTCCTTACAACTCACACCTTCTATTCTTTCTCCCTCAACTCATACTTTAAAGCATTCGTCAATATGCTCCATCCAGTTCTGATTCTTGATATACTCTTAACCTTCATATATGCTATTCTTCTCTTTCATCTGCCACCAGAAGAATCTATTTACTTCTACTATACTCTTGGTTTTATAGTGTTTTTAGTTCTCCCGTGTCTTTATATTGCTATATGCATCGATATATATATGGTTTATAATTTCTGGGTTGTCGTTGGGCTTTATATTTCGAAGTCCCTGCTTCTGTCTTCTATAATCATTGTCATCCACAGTTACTGCTCCCTTCTAATTTCTACAATTTATACTCCCATTTCTATTTCGGAGCTTCATTCTTTCGTTTCCTCTTCTTGCGATTAAGCACCGTATGTAATGGTCCAGAATTCGTAGATATGAATTTCAGAATGAACATAGTTAATGTTCTAAGAAGGAAATTGTAATGGCATGATCTTGATTTGTAAAATTACCAGAATATCCAGAAAAATAGAATTATCAAGAGGATATGTTCTTAATATGTTTGGAGTTTAGGTAAAATGTAATAGTCGTCTAACATGGCACATGATGACGGTATGATCTGTGAATCATCATGTTTCATTAGAAACTCAGCATGACTTATTGTAATATAATCACGTTGATCAAGTGTCATTATATTATACTAACTCATGCTTCAGTTCCCAACACTACTTCAAAAACATTCATATTTTAAATTCGAAGGTTTCAGAATTTAGAAACTAAAATAGTTTCACAGATAGCGTGAAGAGGTAAATGATTTCGGATAACAATAATTATGAAGATATCTTCAGAAATATCCAAGATATTTATAATGAAAGATATGAAGATATCTTAGAATTTCCAATATCGATGGATGATGAAGAAGATTTGTTCGTAAAGGTTTAGAGTCAGGAGCAAGGTATTCATTAATGACTTCAACAAATACTGAATCATTTGGATTCTTTGAAGGCAGGTTTAGTCTTTGTGCTTTGTCCACAGCCTCCTTCATGGTCTCCTCAATCTGTTTTCCAGTTCTAAACCTTCTCTTTTTCTGAGCTTTTCCAACACCTTATTCTTTATCATCAAACTTTCGACTGTTAACGTCGTTTACAGTTTTTGCTGCTTCATCAGCATTTTTCAAAATTTAGAGAACTAGTTCGCAGGTTAGGGTGTTTTTCAGAAACTTCACATTCGAAGTATGTAAGTCTTGGAGGTAGACGTTATATGTATATATATATATATATATAACTGTTGGCGTAGAATTTCTGTGAAATTCGAGAATAATGATTCAAGCTTTTTGGTATGGTAACTACCATTACAAGATGAAGATGAGTACATGATAGGGTTTCAATGAGTAAACATAGTAATTTTTTGGAGAGGCTTAAAGATCAATAAAGTTGTTGGTAAGTTTACTACTAATGTGGCGAGATATAAAAGGTTCACCGGTAACAATGATGAAGGGGTAATCGTCATAATAAGGCTTATTCAAATGAACAATTGAAGTTGATTTGCTGGAGCTGTAACAAAACTGTCTACTTTGAAAAGAGATTGAAAAGTTATTTTTGCTAATAAATTCCAAAGGGTCTGACACGGATACGTGTTAAACTATGACTTTTGTTTCGAGAGTTTTTTAGGTGCATGACAGTAGGTAACATGTGGTTGGATCATGATCTCGATTGTTCATCATTTGAAGTGTCTTCAGAAATTTCGAAGGGTTTGAAAATAGATTGTAATCGTTAATATACATATGATGTTCTAGAATTTTGAATGATACGAATATTTTTCTGAGTAGAAGTGATGTTCTAGCACAATTTTGAAGTCAAAGTTTAGCTTTGAAAGATGTAGAAATCTAAGAGTGATGATATCGGTTATATCTCGACTTGGATTCTGATATGTTAAAATCAAAATATGTAATTGAATTTGTATGAGTATGGTTGTTTTGATTTCTATGAAAGAATGTATATCGTTGTGAAAGTAGTGAGTATAGTTGATGATTTGTTGAATCAGAATTAAAGAATGTAACATATTAATTGTGAATTTATATAACTCTCAGGTATTACCTACCCGTTAAAAGTTTTACAAGTAATATGTTGTACCAAAGAATTTTGATTACCGTCTTTATGAAAATATATGTATATTTTCTTCAGATGTAATACAGATTTAATGAGTTAATATTAAATTAAACTCATTTGATTTTTGGCTGGAACTAGAAATGAATAATCTCTAACATCAGAGATTACATAATCTTCGCAGATTATTTCACTACTGTGATCAATACTTCATTATTTATTCTTATTGATTTTTCCTCAGTGAATCAGGTTAATGCTCATAGAACTCTTGCTAACCTCTCAAAGTACGAATGATGTTTTCTTAGAAAGTTTTGAGTATATCAAAAGTGTAAAATCAAACATGTAATTGAATAATACACTTAGTTATAAGTGTATTATGAAATGGAATTCATTGAGTTGAAACAGAGATCGTAGTTAACGATGGTTAAGTTGTCAACGAAGGATGTACATCATTGCATATTAGTAATATGAATTAACTGAGTAGTATCTAACCTTCTTCAATTCATATATAATAGCTTAGTACGAAAAGATTTATTTTGATCTCAGAATTCATATATATAAAGTATACATATGATTTCTTCAGAGGAAATAAGTTAATACTTCATAACTCGTTGATACAATGTATGCGTTGTTGATTAGTAATGATGTTTGTGGTGATGATGGATCTAGTGGAGCTTATGTTGTTGTAGGTGCTGCTGATGCTGACGATGTTGACAGCACTGACGGTGCTAGTGATTCTGACAGAACTGTTGATGCTGCTGGTAAAACAAGTATAGCTTGTAAATCACGCACCATTCTTGTCAGGGTTTCCGTTCTTCCTTCTATCATTTTGTTTCGCTCATCTAATTTATGGTTATGGCTAGAACATATAATCTCTAAGACTTTGGAGATTACATAATTGCAGCGGAAAGTTTCTCTAATGAATCAATACTTCATCGGTTATTGTTGTTGGTACTCCTTGTTATCTACGGTGCGTATGACGTTGATGTTCGAGGTACAGATTGTGATGTTGAGATGTGGGATGTGGATGTTGTGGTTGATGGTGGTAATGGTACTGTTGATGTTACTGATGGTGGTACTGTTGCTGCTGGTGCTGCTGCTGGTGCTTGTAACCTTTGCACCATATTCTCCAAAGCCCCTACCCGAGCGCGAAGCTCGTTGACTTCTTCTATTACACCAGAATGATTATCGGTTCGGACGAGTGGATGAATAAGATCTAGAATTTGAGATAGTATATAGTCATGAAGAGATACCCTAGAAATGAGGGAGAAAATAGTATCACGAACAAGAGGGGAATGTGCTGAATGGAAGGGATTACCTTCTTCTTGTCTCCAATGATTAAGTAGGCTATGAACCCATCCCCAATTCATCCAGAATAAATGGTGGCTGATTGGTCGATCCATTCCGATTACACTATCTTCGGAGTTCAGGTGAATATCCATATCGGAATAGCTGTCGGAGTTTAAGGAATTTGAACTAGATACGGGATCCATCTTGTATAATTAGGGAGATGATTTATGGTAAGAAATAGATTTTAGACTGGTACTCTTCAATACATAATTTACATATGTATATATAATACCAAAATTCCATAAATCACGGAGAGATTTTCGGAAGATATCAGGTAAGGTTTAAAGTAATAGGTATGCTAAGATACGCGTCTATACACTATGTATGCAATAAATACAGGAAATGTGTTTAGACTTAAGAATGATAAGCATGTAATATCCGACGAGAAATGATAAGCAAAACTTTTTGACATGCAGCTAAGGTCGAAGTCCAGACTCACTAATGCATCCTAACAACTATCAATTAGACACACTAATGTAAGACCTGGTTCGCTAAGACCACCGCTCTGATACCACATGAGATGACCCATCCTAATCCATAAGGATGAATACAATAACATATGATTACATTGCGAGATATTTGACCTCTATATGATACATTTTACAAATATTGCATTCATTATAAAAGACAAACTTTCATTTTATCGAAAGTTGATAAACATGCATACCATTTCATAATATCCGACAATAAATGACCTAATCTGTCATTTGCTTAATCATAATCTTTAATGAACTCAACGACTTGAATGCAACGTCTTTTGAAATATGCCATGAATGACTCCAAGTAATATCTTTAAAATGGGCAAATGCACAACGAAATATTTCTTTCAATCCTGAGAATAAACATGCTTTAAAGTGTTAACCAAAAGGTTGGTGAGTTCATTAGTTTGTCATCAATATTCATTTCCATCATTTTTAATAGACCACAAGATTTTCATATTAATAACAATTCTACACTCGCAAGTGTATAAAAATCATTCATATGGATTGAACACCTGATAACTGAACTAACAAGTATGCATATAGAATATCCCCCGCACACTCGCAAGTATGCTATATAACGGCAATCGCAATCACCTTTTAAATCGAAGTACTAAAGCATTCCATTTTTCAGAATGGGGTTTGTTAGGCCCATAGATCTATCTTTAGGATTCGCGTCAATTAGGGGATATTTCCCTAATTCTTAGGTTACCAGACTTGAAGGAAGATATTAGATTTCGATAATCCAACCATATAATGTAGTTTCGATTACTTGTGTCTATTTCATCAAACATTTATAAAAGTGCATGTATTCTCAGTCCCAAAAATATATATTGCAAAAGCATTTAAAAAGGGAGCAAATGAAACTCACAATACTGTATTTCGTAGTAAAAATACATATAACGGCATTGAACAAGTGCAAGGTTGGCCTCGGATTCACGAACCTATATTAATTACATATACTTATATGTTGGTCAATATCTATCTAACAATTTAGGTCAGATCATAGTGTATCACAATCCTAATGCTCGAGACTGATATGCAAAAGTCAACAAAAGTCAACTTGACCCAAAATGACTTCTAAAATCTATACATGATTATTATATAACTTAAATATGGTCGTTATATATATTTAAATATATTTATCAGATTTTATTAGAGTAAATAATATAAGTCATTTATTAATAACTAAAATTTATATTAAAATTTATATATGATAAAAAAATACTTTTATATATCTCAAGTAATTAAAATTTATAACGTTCACTTAATATCATAAAAATATAGTGTATGTATTATTAATGTGATTATATTACGTGTGGTAAAAAAATATCCTTGTATCACGTATTTATTTGATAAAATAATATTGATAATGATAATAATAAGTCAAAGTTGTATTATTTTGTAATAATAATAATTATTATTATTATGCTACTAATAATAATAATAACAATATTTACTTACTAATGATGATATTAATTATAATAAAACGATAATTCTAATCATGATAGTTTTAATAATAACGATACTTTTTATTATTAACCGTAATAATAATATTTTATATATAAATAATGATTCTATTCAAAATGATAATTTTTAATAATAATACTAAAATGATAATAATAAAGATAATTTATAATAACAATGATATTTCTATTAAAAAAAATGATAATTTTAATAAAAAAGTTAGTCGTAATATTAATGATACTTTAAAAAAAAAATGAAAACGGTATTTTTTTATTTAATTCAATATCTTACAATATTTTAATTTCATCATGATACTTATACTCATTATTTATTAATCGATTTGTTTAATAGCTTTTAGTCATCTTCTATATCGCATTCATAATAATGATAATAATAGTAATCATAATAATTAGATGATACTAATATTATTTTTAATAGTAATGATACTAATAATAATAATTATAATAATACTAATGATAATACTAATAACTATTTTAATGGTATTAATAATAATAATAATAATAATAATAATAATAATAATAATAATAATAATAATAATAATAATAATATTAATAATAATAATATTAATAATATTAATAATAATCTTAATGATAAGAACGATAGTAATACTAATAAAAATGACAATTTTTAATGATAATACTTATAACGATAATGATGATAATAATAATAATAATAATAATAATAATAATAATAATAATAATAATAATAATAATAATAATAACGACGATAATAACGACGACATTAGTAATAATAATCATTTTAATAATAGTACTAAAGTTAATGATAATTCAGTTGACTATATCTTTTAATCCGTTCATCAGAACCATACGCTTCCTAAATGAAAAGTTATTAATTTTTCGCCAGCTTTCCAACGACATGCATATCATATACCTTATCTCATTAGAATATGTATTAAATTTATAACGACCCTCACTTTTCCATTTCTATTTTTACTAAATTGCCTTTAGGGTTGTTTACTCGTAAACTTTATCTGAAAAAACGTCGACCGAATAGTAAACTTTTAGTCGACACTCTCTGTTAATTAAAGTTTTCGTTTTTCTGTGATATTATATGTAATAATCTAGAATGTAATAATAGAAATGTAACCTTAGCTAAATATAACACTTTTGAGAAATAAATAAATAAAAGTCATGGACTAAAATTTAAAAAGATTTAAATAATACTTATCCTAAATAAATGTATTGATTTTAAAAAAAATAATTATATCAAAAATGAATAAATATAGTATGAGTCGAAAAAAAGAAAAAAATATATAATATAACAATAACAAAAAAGGGGTTAGGCATGTATGGTAAAATAAATAAATAAATATATAAACTTGTTAGCAAAGTAAACTAGTCCTAAGCTAGTTATAATTACTCTAATCCTAATCCAATGCTAACTCTCTAAACTAATCCTAATCCTAATCTAAATCAAAAGAGTTAATCCTAATCCTAATCACAATTTGAATGTGATCCTAATTCTAACTAATGCACTATATAAACACTCCCTAGTTCCATGTTTTCATTCACAATTTGTATCTCAAAATTTAACACGCAAATCCCTCTTTCTCCTTGCCTTGGTCGATGGTTTTTCTGCAGCCCAAACCCCACCTGCATCGACTTCAAAAACAGCCCCAAAAAACAGCTCCAAACCACCATCCAAAACAGCCCTAAGTCGCCATACTTTGCTGCTGTAGCAGCCCTCCAAGTTGACGCCAAAACAGCCCATAAATCGAGCTGTGTTCCTGCCTGTTCTGCTGTATTTTTCGACCACCAACAACCACCTCTTGTCTCCACTTCCTGCTGCATTTTTAGCAGACCATTCGCCACCTTTTTGGGTCCAAAAACAGGCCACTTGCAGCTGCGTTTTTGCAGCCATCATCACCGCCACCTACAGCAGTTTTTCTGCTGTCAAACCTTCACTTTTTGCAGCTGTGAGCTGCTGTTTCTGCCCCAAAACGCACCCAAAAAGTCGAAGCTTTTGGACTGCTGCTGTCCCTGCTTTGTTGCAGCTGTTCGACGACCAAAACCCACCCATTTAAGCCTCGATTCCTGCTATTTTGCTGCTCGAACACCCCTCAAAAACTACTGTTGTCGCTGCATTTTAGCTACTGCTATTTGGGTCGAGTTTGACCCTTTGAATGGTCGACTATGCTGCTGCAAAGTTGTCGATGTTTCTGCTTCTGTTTGAGCTGAGACTAAGCACACTTTTGTTTCTCGATCTTTTTCTTCGTTCATCAACCCAAGGTACAACATGAACTTTAAGATTTAAATTATACTAGTTATACTATAACTATATGAAGTGGATAATGGTTATGAAAAGTTTATGAACATAAACATAAACATTAATATGATAATAATACTATAAAAGATTACGAACATGATTAAGAGCTAAGTATCGAGATATAAGGAATTTGATTTGAAAGTAAAATATGATCATAAGTATAACAATACGATTAAGAATATGGTTATGAATTAAACTTGAAGATCATGAAGATAAAGATTATGAAGATGATGATATAATAATAGTATTACAATATTAATAAGATGAATATGATTATAATATGATGATGATATCATTAAATATTATGATTTAGATTATGGGGTAAAGTTATGAATAAAGATAAGTTATGAATATAATTTTGATCATAAACTTGATGTTAATATGAAGTAAAATTGACTTTGATTAAAGGGAAGTACATTATTTTATGAATATAATTATGGTTATAATCATAAGTATCAATATGATTATAATATTTGTATAAACATGATAATAAAGTTAATGATATAGTGATTTGATAAACATGTAAAATAAAGATGATAAAATTACACGTTAGTTAGTAAAAGATTATAATAATGATAAAGACACACATGCATGCAAGCATACGTACGTATGTACATGTATATATTGTAGATATATGCATGTATATATATATATATGTAAATATATACATATGTGTATATGTATATGTATGCATGTATGTATATGTACGTGTGTGTGTATGTATAAGTATATATGTATCATATATATAGTATAGGTAATTATAAAAGTTGACAAGTTACAGTATAGTTATATATACCACCTTTACACTTATATGTATATGTAACACATATATGATAAATACATGTAATATAGATATAAACATATATGTATAATACAATAATAAGGTTTATATGAACTTGTATGTGATATTATATAAAGAGTATATGTATATGTAACATGTAGGTATGTATACATATATATAACACATGTATTGATAAGATTACATAATCAAGGTTGAATAATTAAAAGTAATTAGAATAGCAATAATATTATTATAACTTGTGAACTTATTTATATGGTAACACCTTAATTACACTAAGTTATATTATTACCTATATATGTAAATACTAAGTACATTAATAATTCGTTGTGTGTATACACCTATAACGTGAAGGTTATAATTAAAGATAACGTGCAAAGTCTACAAACATCACCGCTACTTGTGGCCTAGGGTGGTCCTTGTTGCCTTATGGGAACCGCTTGTGGATTTCGAATGCCATGTCTTAGATTCTGGTCAAGAATCCTGGGCACCCGGTAACAATAGATCATTCGAGTGACTTGCATGATAGTAACGAAGTTTGGGCGAGATCGGACAACATCTTTGTTAAGAATTATAACCCGAACATTCTTAAACAAGAAGCTTATTATAAGTGGAAGCTTTCCATAAATAGTAGGTTTCCAAAAAATAACTTTTGAAAAATAGCAACTTTTCTCGAAAACCGTCACTGCTAGTATAGTTTGCCATCTTAATAAACAAACTTTATGTCTATTAGACATTAACTAATCAAACGTTATAACTCTAGGTTGAGATCTCCGATTACATACTTCGTTCATACTACTTGCGTGGAATTACTTACTTGCTACTAAGGTGAACTTCATAGCCCTACTTTTTAACTATCTTTATATACTTATTTTAAACTTTTGGGTGAGACACATGCTTGCTTTCAAACTGTTTTACAATTTAGACACAAGTACCTTAACTATTTGATATGCAATTTGTGAGACTTTTGTTAAACATGTATATATTGTTACATGCAAATCCCCGCCATAATATCGTTAATTGCTGGAATTGAAATATTGCAAGCTTAATTATTGTGAGTAGGCCTATTGAGAGTGACGTCTCTACCCATTGGCGTGATCGTCAAGGGGGTACATAATAATGATTGCCGACACCCGTACAGTGTCAGGGGTTAATGTTTAGTTCGATATTATAACTCATGGCATATTGATATTTTGATATTTTGAATTAAATCTTGCGGTCTAAAACTTATTATGATTGTTAAACCTATGATGTTCACTCAACCTTTGTGTTGACACTTTAAGCATGTTTGTTTCAGGTGAAGATTAGCTTGTGTGCTGCCCTATGATGCTTAGTTAGTTGTTGCATTGGAGTCCACATATTAGACTTATCATTTGTTATTCACATATGAATTTCATTATGTAAAACATTATTATGTTTCCGCTGCAAATCAAATTTTGTTAAAATGTCTCATTTAGAGTCGTTCTCGTTTATACATACTTGTGTTGTGATATTGTGAAGTCATATTTCCCCAACCCTATTTGGGGGTATGACATAGTGGTATCAGAGCCCAGGCTTGTTATAGAGAACCAGGATTTCATTTTATGTATGCCTTATGTGTTAGCTACAGTGCCTTAGCAATCTTTAGGACTATAACCTTTCCTGCCTTAGTTTTAAGCGCTTTCCCTTAATCTTTATACTACCAATTCATCTTACTACCTGATTTTAACTCTATTGATAATTTGTATCCTTTCCTAAGGATGTCAAGCCAAAACCCTATCATCTTTCCTGATCCTGACTATAAATGATCGGTTAGTATGTGAATGTTATCATATCCATACATATCTTATGACCTGACTTCGCCATTGTAATTCAAAGTATTCTTGACTCACGTGAAGGGATGTCACTCATGACTCAACATTCCAACGTCAACCATCTAAGTTTGATCACATATCCTGACCTTGTGGAGTAATAATGAAATGGAAATATGAATTAGTGAAATATAATGACACCCGGCCAATGTGATTATATTATGGTAATTCATATAGAAATTCCAACATCATGATATATGGAATAGAAAGTGAATCAAAGAAAAATTCCCAAACCATTCATTCAAAAATCTCAATGTTATTACATGAAGGGTAATCATCATCTCATTGTAGATACGAAGAGATCGTTTCAACCAAACTATTTATCTCATACCCATGAGTAAATTAACAAATTCTCCTATGCCATAAACGTTGTAAAGTTTTGCATTCTTTCTTTCTTAAACAACTTATCTCTTTATCTTTGACGCTTAATTATCACATCCCCACTGGAAGGAAGGATGCCTGTTCTTAAGTGACCTGAAGTGACACCCCCGGAATTTCTTTGAAGCATGCTTCTTGTTATATGTAATTACGCTCCCAGTGTAGATTTTCATAAACCCATTAGGAAACCCGTTGAGGGTAAGCGACAACCACTCACAAGGATTTCATTTGAATTTTCAAACGTCAATCTCATAAACACCACTTTCACTATTACGTTCTCTGTGCTGAGACGGTCAATATCTCACTTGTCAGCAACAGCTTCACACATGAACATCTTGAATTCCAAGAACTTATATTAGTCATCAACCACACTAAAATTCAATAGTTATCATTACCTCGTAACATTTTTGCTCAAATATCACCCAGAATTTTCAGGGTCCTTCACTCGATTTTTTTAGTCTTTCTCTAACTCGTAACCTCAAAAATATGAAAATTCCGTCTACCAAAATTTTATACACACTATTTTACTGTGCGATCCTCTCGAAATTTTATAAAATAAATTTATTTGCTGCCATTTCCATTCGTGCAAATTTTATAAATTGTATATATTTATATAATAAAGTAAATAAAATTTACCTTTATTTATTTTGACTAGTACATATAAAATTATACTCTCACTTTTTCAAATCAATTCTTTTATTCAAAAGATTTTTTACTTAAAATAGTACATGTTGTACATAACTCTAGTTTTACTAAGAACTTCATTCCATTTTAAATTGTCACCTTAAACGACTCGAACTTCTATAAAAATTTTCATTGCTTGTTTATATAAAAAAAGTTTTCGTATTTTTCTACACCATGTAGTAATCACAATTCCTCTTGCCCTTCAAAACTTATCATTGAGTTCATCATTCAAAACTCTATGTTCTCATTAACTTTTCCCTTTGTAAGGTTGACCGTTGAAAAGATTTTACTTCTGATATCTCACGGCTAAACCACAGCAACCTCGTAAAATGTCAATTCTATGATTTAATAACTTTTTGACACAAGAAAGCATTTTTTGGAGATTTCCTCAATTGTTGGAAATAACTTTAATAGCCAATGATTCACATTGATTCTCATCCGCACTTAAACTCATAAGTGAATGAGAGATCGACTCGTCATATGTACGAGAACGTCTTTCTCATTAGGAGATCACACATTTTCGTGCGGTTTCCTATCAGAAATATAACTTATGATCCTCGCTATCCTCTCTAAAGGAGTTACCTTAAACGTTTATGATTTTTATGTGTTTACTCTAAACTAGTTACAACTAGATGTGATTCTAGGCAAATTTTGACCTCTGTTTCAACATATAGCTAGAATCATGATCATAAGGTGCTTTCTGCAAGGATAAGTTCGTATGTATTATAATATATTGAACGATATCTTTCATTAATCACCCATACCATTCTGAGGGCATTTTAGTAATTATGGCTTGCTTTGCATATAAGCCTGATTAGTGACTCCTCAGCTGGAATCTCGTTACGTCTATTCACATTAGATATTTCTTGAAAACCAAAGGTATCATGTATATGGTTATCTTCCGGAATTTGAAGTCGGTAACATATCTAACAAACACACACCCTGCGTCAAACTACGTGGCTGTGATCTCCAAGTACTTCTCTCTGATTGTCTGCCCTAGTATGGCGACATAAGCGCACAATGGTTTTAAATAAGCTTAGTAATGTTCATGGCACATTTCAGGTATCTGAATTACTGAAATGCTTGTAACATCACAGTCTCTTTTGAGAAAACCTAGTCAGGTGACACTCAAATTATTCCTTTGAAATTACCTCCGCATTGATAATAAAATGCACTTCATAGAAGAACCTATAGAAGTATGGATCGTGAGATCAAACGCTTGAAATAGGACAACAGTTCCTATTGCCAAAATCCGTTGGAATTCACGTAGAGGCCCCGAGTATACCTGGGAACGTGAGGACCAAATGAGACGAAAATATCCCCATCTTTTCTCAACTACTGATGCATTCGAGAAGCCTACCTAAAACTTCGGGACAAAGTTTTCATTAACGGGGAGGTACTATAACGACCCTCACTTTTCCATTTCTATTTTTACTAAATTTCCTTTAGGGTTGTTTGCTCGTAAACTTTATCTGACAAAACGTCGATCGAACAGTAAACTTTTAGTCGACACTCTCTGTTAATTAAAGTTTTCGTTTTTTTTGTGATATTATATGTAATAATCCAGAATGTAATAATAGAAATGTAACCTTAGCTAAATGTAACACTTTTGAGAAATAAATAAATAAAAGTCATGGACTAAAATTTAAAAAGATTTAAATAATACTTATCCTAAATAAATGTATTGATTTTAAAAAAATTATATAAAAATGAATAAATATAATATGAGCCGAAAAAAAAGAAAAAAAAATATATAATATAACTATAACAAAAAAAGGGGTCATGCATGTATGGTAAAAAAAATAATAATAAATAAATAAATAAATAAACTTGTTAGCAAAGTAAACTAGTCCTAAGCTAGTTATAATTACTCTAATCCTAATCCAATGCTAACTCTCTAAACTAATCCTAATCTAAATCAAAAGAGTTAATCCTAATCCTAATCACAATTTGAATGTGATCCTAATTCTAACTAATGCACTATATAAACACTCCCTAGTTCCATGTTTTCATTCACAATTTGTATCTCAAAATTTAACACACAAATCCCTCTTTCTCCTTGCCTTGGTCGATGGTTTTTCTGCAGCCCAAACCCCACCTACATCTACTTCAAAAATAATCATACAAGCATATATAATCATATCTACTCGAGAATTAGTCAGGGATACACTATTAATATACAAAAGATAAGATATGAATGCTTACGTATCAATATTGTGATTCAATATTGCAGGAAAATACGTAGACGTAACGGACATGACAAATGCTAGGTTGATCTCACGATCAATACCCTCGAACCATACCTATAACCTCCATAGCTATAACTCATTAGCTCTATCCCTCTCGAAAAAATCCATTTTGAAAACACGCGAGCAGAACCTCGTCGTAGTAATTTATGTATACTACTACTAATAATAATACTACTAATATTAATATAACTAGATTAATAATAATAATCTTTAATAAAAATAATAAATAAAATAAATATTTTACGGAGCATATGATGAGTAAAGAGATTGAATGATTTGGAGAACCAGAATTCGAGCTATTTAAAGATGTTAACCCCCACCAACCCCCACGCGATTGCATGGGGTTTGGGCTTCTTGTCCATGCACTCGCATGAATGTACTTTCCAACTCACAATTGTCTAATAGCCTTGCCGACACTCTCTAAATATTATTATATATAAATAATTATTTAATTCATATAATTAATTATATATTATATTATATTCACGTGCATAGTTGACTTAAAATTTTAACACCGATGATTTATACATTGTCACTCGACTTACGTGCCGGTTTTGGTTTTTCAAAAGTCCTTTCATAGGCTTAGAAAACTAGCACTTTACGTTACGCGCGAGGTGTACCTTTATTAATAATTCGACTTAATTCACCATTAACTATATTATTCAAAGTGTAACTTAATCATTTAAGTGTTTTGGTCATTTGCTTCTATGAATCATCGTCTCGTTATATATCAAAGTATTAATAAAAATTATTTAAATCAAAACGTTTTATGACTAACTTAATATTTTACCACTTTGTAAAATATAAATATATTTTCATTTGGAATTATAAATTTATATTTAATTTTTCAAAACTAATTATATTTTAGAGTTTATATACATTAAAATTGTTTTCATAATATAACATAATTTGATATGAATCACTTATGTACTAGCGTTTACTCTGACTCCTCAAATATACTAATTAACTTATTTAAATATCCATCGAGTCACTAATCAAATACTATTATCGTTTATTAAATAATTCGAAATACATATATACATGTTTTTAATTACACGTTGTAAGTTATTTATATATTTATATTCAATTAAACCACGGACCGTTATTATTTATAACTTGTCAAAAGATTTCTAGTAAGATTCGAGATTTTTAGATAACGTTAAAACCTTTATCCTTATCATAATGACTCAGTAACAATTTGTTTAGATAATTATAAAATTATATTCGTTTTAAAGAAAACGTGACACTCAAATCATTTATATATAGTTTCTAAAAATTCTAACAATAAAAGATAATGGTATAACATTAATAATCTTAAAGTTTTAAAATATGTTCCTGCTTCTCGACATTTATATTATTTATCATAAATCCTTATATTACGAGGAAATTAATATTGTTTCTTTTTATATATTCAAAACATTTTTGTAACAAAGTTCTTTTAGATAGAAAAACATTTTCATGCGTTTGAAACTAAATCGAGTAATTATAAATTTGGTTTTTCCAAAATCATTTATATTCCAAATCATCATTTAAAAGGTTTCATCTATATCGTAAAATGTTTTCAATACTATGAAACCTAAATAACTAACTTATCAAGAGATATGAGACAATCATTGTAAATCATGCATTAAAAGTTAAGCACGGATCTCCACTAACTTTTGTCTAGTTCTCGTTAATTGACAGTTTTGTTCTTTCATGTAAATCACTTTACCATTTTCCGAATATTGTTAAAAAGAACAGATTTCTTAAATTAAAGTGGACCTTACAACAGAGACCCGTAATCATAATTACAATGTATCTGATAATTCAATCATTTGATATTATCTTTTACTTCTGCCGATAATTATATTAAATATATATTGAAACAAATATGTTCATGTAAAGTATTATACATCTAATACTTTGTTAACGTTTTCAATTAATATAACTATATCTTATATATATACATGTCTATACACATAAATGTTCGTGAATCGTCGAGCACAGTCAAAGGGTAATTGATTAAATGAACACAGTTCAAAGTTTTTGAGATTTCAACAATACAGACTTTGCTTATCATGTCGGAACATATAAAGATTAAGTTTAAATTCAGTCAGAAATTTCTGGGTTGTCACACTATCTTACCACTAGCTACAAAATGTTGCTGCTTTTATAACGTCTTTGTATTATTGTTCGAGTATTTTTTGCCAATTTTTTATTTCTCTAGATTCATAACCTTATTTTTATTTTTGTTTCTAAATTTCATATTGAATACGAATACGAATATATGAGAGTGTAGTTTCGTTTTGATGATAATTAATGGCCGCCAAACATGTATGTGAAGTCACTACATTCCCCACAAAATCGGGCAAAATATTATGGAGAATTTTCTGAAAACTTTTCACTTGCAGATTAGGACCATTTTCGCAAGATAACTAGAAAACAGCGCTACGAGCAAGACTTCCTTGAGGCTTTCCCCGGTTCGAAACAGTTTAGATTCCGAAAATGAAATTTTACAATTTTTAAAGGTGAATTTTGCACTTTTAATTCTTAGGATAAGTAATACCTTCACATGTGAATTGTTGTGCATGTTTTAATATCACTATGATACTTGTTTTTATTTAATATTTTATTTAGGTACATCGAGAATCATGTTGGGGCTACTATCTCACCACTAGCTACAAAACGTTGCTACTTTTATAACGTCTTTGTTTTATTGTCCGAGTATGTTTAACCGCTTTTTTATTTCTCTAGATTCATAACCTTTTTTTGTTTTTGTTTCAAAATTTCATATTGAATGCGAATATATGAGAGTGTAGTTTCGTTTTGATGATAATTTATAGCCGCAAAACACATATTTGAAGTCACTACATTCCCCATAAAATCGGGATAAATTTTGTGGTATATTTTCCGAAAAGTTTTCAATTGCACTTTAGGCCCATTTTTGTAAGATAACTAGAAAACGGTGCTACGAGTAAAACTTCCTTAAGGCTTATCCCCCGTTCAAAGCAGTTTAGATTTCGAAAATGATATTTTACTATTTTTAAAGGTGAATTTTGCACTTTTAGATCTTAGGATAAGTTATACCTTCACATGTGAATTGTTGTGCTTGTTTAAATACCACTATGATACTTGTTTTTTATTTAATATTGTATTTAGATACATCGTGAATCATGTTGGGACTACTATCTCACCACTAGCTACAAAACGTTGCTGCTTTTATAATGTCTTTATTTTATTGTTCGAGTATTTTTAGCCGCTTTTTTATTTCTATAGATTCATAACCTAATTTTTGTTGTTGTTTCTAAATTTCATATTGAATGCGAATATATGAGAGTGTAGTTTCGTTTTAATGATAATTAATGACCGCAAAACACATATTTGAAGTCACTACATTTCCCACAAAATCGGGAAAAATTTTGTGGAGAATTTTCTGAAAAATTTTCAATTGTAGTTTAGGCCCATTTTCGCAAGATAACTAGAAAAAAGCGCTACGAGCTAGATTTTGTTAAGGATTTCCCCCGTTCGAAGCAGTTTAGATGCCGAAATGACATTTTACTATTTTTAAAGGTGAATTTTGCAATTTTAGATCTTAAGATAAGTAATACCTTCACATGTGAATTGTTGTGCCTATTTTAATACCACTATAATACTTATTTTTATTTAATATTTTATCTTGTTACCGCTAGCTACAAAACCTTGATGCTTTTATAACGTCTTCGTTTTATTTATCGAGTATTTGTAGCCGCTTTTTTATTTCTCTAGATTCATAGCCTTATTTTTATTTTTGTTTCTATATTTCATATTGAATGCGAATATATGAGAGTGTAGTTTCGTTTTAATGATAATTAACGGCTGCAAAACACGTATTTGAAGTCACTACATTCTCACAAAATTAGGCAAAATTTTGTGTTGAATTTTTAGAAAAATTTGCAATTGCAGTTTAGGCCCATTTTCGCAAGATACTTAGAAAACATCGCTATGAACAAGACTTCCTTAAGGCTTCCCCTGTTCGACGTAGTTTAGATGCCAAAAATGATATTTTACTATTTTTAAAGGTGAATTTTCCACTTTTAGATCTTAGCATAACTAATACTTCACATGTAAAGTGTTGTGCCTGTTTAAATACCATTATGATACTTGTTTTTATTTAGTATTGTATTTATGTACATCTAGAATCATGTTGGGGCTACTATCTTACCACTAGCTACAAAACGTTGCTGCTTTTATAACGTCCTATTTTTTTTTTATTGTTCGAGTATTTTTAGCCGCTTTTTTATTTCTCTAGATTCATAACCTTATTTTTGTGTTTATTTCTAAATTTCATATTGAATGCGAATATATGAGAGTGTAGTTTCGTTTTAATGATAATTAATGGCCACAAAACACATATTTAAAGTCACATTCCCCACAAAATCGGGCAAAATTTTGTGGTGAATTTTACGAAAAATTTTCAATTGCAGTTTAGGCCAATTTTCACAAGATAACTAGAAAACGGTGCTACGAGCAAAACTTCTTTAAGGCTCCCCCCCGTTCGAAGTAGTTTAGATGTCGAAAATGACGTTTAACTATTTTTAAAGGTGAATTTTGCACTTTTAGATCTTAGGATAAGTAATACCTTCACATATGAATTGTGGAGCCTGTTTAAATACCACTATGATACTTGTTTTTATTTAGTATTGTATTTAGGTACATTGAGAATCATGTTGGGGCTATTATCTCACCACTAGCTACAAAACGTTGCTGCTTTTATAATGTCTTTGTTTTATTGTTCGAGTATTTTTAGCCGCTTTTTTATTTCGCTAGATTCATACCCTTATTTTTGTGTTTGTTTCTAAATTTCATATTGAATGCGAATATATGAGAGTGTTGTTTTGTTTTAATGATAATTAATGGCCGCAAAATACATATTTGAAGTCACGACATACCCCACAAAATCTGGCAAAATTTTGTGGTGAATTTTTCCAAAAATTTTCAATTGTAGTTTAGGCTCATTTTTGCAAGATAACTAGAAAACGGAACTACGAGCAAGACATCCTTAAGGCTTTCCCCTGTTCGAAGCAGTTTAGATTCGGAGATGACATTTTACTATTTTTTTTAATGTGAATTTTGTACTTTTAGATCTTAGGATAAGTAATACATTCACATGTGAATTGTTGTGCCTGTTTAAATACCACTATGATACTTGTTATTATTTAATATTTTATTTAGGTACATCGAGAATCATGTTGGGCTACTATCTTACCACTAGCATCAAAAACCTTGCTGCTTTTATAACGTCTTTGTTTTATTGTTCGGGTATTTTTAGCCGCTTTTTTATTTCTTTAGTTTTATAACCTTATTTGTGTTTTTTTCTTATAAATTTCATTTTAATGCAAATATATGAGAGTAGTTTCTTTTGGATAATAAATAATGACCGCAAAACACATATTTGAAGTCACTACATTCCCCACAAAATCGGGCAAAATTTTGTGGTTAATTTTTTGAAATTTTTTTAATTGCATTTTAGGCCCATTTCCGCAAGATAACTAGAAAATGGCGCTATGAGCAAGATATCCTTAAGGCTTTCCCCCATTCGAAGCAGTTTAGATTCCGAAAATTACATTTTACTATTTTTAAAGGTGAATTTTACACTTTTAGATCTTAGGATAAGTAATACCTTCACATGTGAATTGTTGTGTCTGTTTAAATACCACTATGATACTTGTTTTTATTTAATATTGTATTTAGATAAATCAATAATCATGTTGGTGCTACTATCTCACTACTAGCTAAAAAACCTTGCTGCTTTTATAACGTCTTTGTTTTATTGTACGAGTATTTTTAGCCGCTTTTATATTTCTTTAGATTCATAACCTTATTTTACTTTTTGTTTCTAAATTTCATATTGAATGCGAATATATGAGAGTGTAGTTTCGTTTTGATGATAATTAATGGCCGCAAAATGTGTATTTATAGTCACTACATCCCCACAAAATTGGGCTAAATTTTGTGGAGAATTTTCGAAAAATTTTCAATTGCAGATTAGGCCAATTTTTGCAAGATAACTAGTAAACTGCGCTAGGAAAGTGACCTCATTAAGGCTTTCCCCCGTTCGAAGCAGTTTAGATTCCGAAAATGACATTTTACTATTTTTAAAGGTGAACTTTGCCCTTTAAGATCTTAGAATAAGTAATACCTTCACATGTGAATTGTTGTGCCTGTTTTAATATCACTATGATACTTTTTCTTTTATTTAATATTGTATTTAGGTACATCAAAAATCATGTTGGGGCTACTATCTCACCACTAGCTACAAAACGTTGTTGCTTTTATAACGTCTCTTGTTTAATTATTCGAGTATTTCTAGCCGCTTTTTTATTTCTCTAGATTCATAACCTTAATTTTGATTTAGTTTCTAAATTTCATATTGAATGCGAATATATGAGATTGTAGTTTCGTTAATTAATGGTCGCAAAACACATATCTGAAGTCATTAAATTCCCCACAAAATCGGAAAGAATTTTGTGGTGAATTTTCCGAAAAGCTTTCAATTACAGTTTAGGCCCATTTTCGTAAGATAACTAGAAAAAAATGGCGCTACGATCAATATTTCTTAAAGGGTTTCCCCCGTTCGAAGCAGTTTAGATTCTGAAAATGGCATTTTATTATTTTTAAAGGTGAATATTGCACTTTTAGATCTTAAGATAAGTAATACCTTCACATATGAATTATGTTGCATGTTTAAACACCACTATGATATTTGTTTTTATTTAATATTGTATTTAGGTACATCGAGAATCATGTTGGGGCTACTATCTCCCCACTAGCTACAAATCATTGTTGCTTTTGTAAAGTCTTTGTTTTATTGTTCGGGTATTTTTAGCCGCTTTTTTATTTCTCTAGATTCATAACCTTATTTTTGTTTATGTTTCTAAATTTCATATTGAATGCAAATATATGAGAGTGTAGTTTCGTTTTGATGATAATTAATGACCGCAAAATGCATATTAGAAGTCACTACATTCCCCACAAAAGCGGGCAAAAGTTTGTGGTGAATTTTTTGAAAAATTTTCAATTGTACTTTAGGCCCATTATAACTAGAAAACGGCACTACGAGCAAGACTTCCTTAAGGATTCCCCCGTTTGAAGCAGTTTATATGCCGAAAATAACATTTTACTATTTTTAATGGTGACTTTTGCATTTTTAAATCTTACGATAAGTAATACCTTCACATGTGAATTATTGTGTATGTTTAAATACCACTATGAAACTTGTTTTTGTTTAATATTGAATTTAGGCACATCGAGAATCATGTTGGGATTACTATCTCACCACTAGTCACAAAACCTTGCTGCTTTTATAACGTCTATAATTTATTGTTCGAGTATTTTTAGCCGCTTATTTATTTCTCTAGATTCATAACCTTATTTTTGTTTTTATTTCTAAATTTCATATTGAATTCAAAAATATATAATAGTGTAGTTTCATTTTGATGATAATTAATGGCCGCAAAACACATATTTGAATTCACTACATTCCATACAAAATCGGGAAAAATTTTGTGGAAAATTTTCTGAAAAATTTTCACTTGAAGAATATGCCCATTTTCTCATGATAACTAGAAAATGGCGCTACGAGCAAGACTTTCTTGAGGCTTTCCTCCATTCGAAATAGTTTAGATTTCAAAAATGACATGTTTGGGTATATCGAGAATTATGTTTGGGCTACTATCTCACCACTAGCTACAAAACGTTGTTACTTTTATAACTTCTTTTTTTATTGTTCGAGTATTTTTAGCCGATTTTTTATTTTTCTAGATTCATAACTTTATTTTTCTTTTTGTTTCTAAATTTATTGAATGCGAATATATGAGAGTGTAGTTTCCTTTTAATGATAATTAAAGGCCGCAAAACACATATCCGAAGTCACTACATTACCCACAAAATTGGGCAAATTTTTGTGGTAAATTTTTCGAAAAATTTTCAATTGCAGTTTACGCCCGTTTTCGCAAGATAACTAGAAAACGGCGCTACGAGAAAGACGTCCTTAAGGTTTTCCCCTGTTCGAAGCAGTTTAGATTCCGAAAATGACATTTTACTATTTTTTAAAGGTAAATTTTGCACTTTTAGATCTTAGGATAAGTAATACCTTAACATGTGGATTGTGGTGCCTGTTTAAATACCACTATGATACTTTTTTTTATTTAATATTGTATTTAGGTACATCGAGAATCATGTTGGGGCTACTATCTCACGACTAGCTACAAAACCTTGCTCCTTTTATAACGTCTTTGTTTTATTGTTCGAGTATTTGTAGCCGCTTTTTTATTTCTCTAGATTTATAACCTTATTTTTTTTGGTTTCTAAATTTCATACTGAATGCGAATATATGATAGTGTAGTTTCGTCTTAACGAAAATTAATGGCCGCAAAATACGTATTTGAAGTCACCACATTCCCCACAAAATCGGACAAAATTTTGTGGTGAATTTTTCAAAAAATTTTCAATTGCAGTTAAGTCCCATTTTCACAAGATAACTAGAAAACAGCGCTACGAGCAAGACATCCTTAAGGCTTTCCCCTGTTCGAAGCAGTTTAGATTCCAAAAATGATATTTTACTATTTTTAAAGGTGAATTTTTATACTTTTAGATCTTATGATAAGTATTACCTTCACATGAGAAGTGTTGTGCTTGTTTAAATACCATTATGATTCTTGTTTTTATTTTGTATTGTATTTAGGTACATCGAGAATCATGTTTGGGCTACTATCTCACCATTAGCTACAAAACGTTGCTGCGTTTATAACGTCTTCGTTTTATAGTTCGAGTATTTTTAGCCGCTTTTTTTTATTTCTCTAGATTCATAACCTTATTTTTGTGTTTGTTTCTAAATTTCATATTGAATGCGAATATATGAGAGTGTAGTTTCATTTTAATGATGATTAATGGCCGCAAAACACATATTTGAAGACACTACATTCCCCACAAAATTGGGCAAAATTTTGTGGTGAATTTTTCGAAAAATTTTCAATTGCAGTTTAGGCCATTTTCGCAAGATAACTAGAAAACGCCACTACGAGCAAGACTTCCTTAAGGCCATTTTTAAAGGTGAATTTTTCAATTTTAGATCTTAGGATAAGTAATACCTTCACATGTGAATTGTTGTGCATGTTTAAATACCACTATGATACTTGTTTTTATTAAATATTGTATTTAGGTACAAGGAGAATCATGTTGGGGCTACTATCTCACCACTAGCTACAATACATTGCTGCTTTTATAACGTCTTTGTTTTATTGTTCGAGTATTTGTAGCCGCTTTTTTATTTCTCTAGATTCATAACCTTATTTT
Organism: Rutidosis leptorrhynchoides; assembly: GCF_046630445.1. Taxonomy (NCBI): domain Eukaryota; kingdom Viridiplantae; phylum Streptophyta; class Magnoliopsida; order Asterales; family Asteraceae; genus Rutidosis; species Rutidosis leptorrhynchoides. The sequence continues at coordinate 57,352,645 of NC_092339.1, forward strand.
TCTTTTTGTCTCTAAATTTCAAATTGAATATGAATATATGAGGGTGTGGTTTCATTTTAATGATAATTAATGGCCGCAAAAAACATATTTGAAGTCACTACATTCCCCACAAAATCGGGCAAAATATTTGGTGAGTTTTTCGAAAAATTTTCAACTGCAGTTTAGGCCCATTTTCATAAGATAACTAGAAAACGGCACTACGAGCAAGACTTCCTTATGGCTTTCCCCTGTTCGAATCAGTTTAGATTCCGAAAATGATATTTTACTATTTTTAAAGGTGAATTTTGCACTTTTAGATGTTAGGATAAGTAATAGCTTTACATGTGAAGTGTTGTGCCTGTTCAAATACTATTATGATAATTGCTTTTATTTAGTATTGTATTTAGGTACATCTAGTATCATGTTGAGCTTACTATCTCACCACTAGCTACAATACGCTGCTACATTTATAATTTCTTTGTTTTATTGTTCGAATATTTTTAGCCGCTTTTTTATTTCCCTAGATTCATAACCTTATTTTTGTGTTTGTTTCTAAATTTCATATTGATTGTGATTATATGAGAGTGTATTTTCTTTTTAACGATAATTAATGGCCACAAAACACATATTTGAAGTCAATACATTCCCCACAAAATCGAGCAAAATTTTGTGGTGAATTTTTCAGAAAAATTTTTAATTGCAGTTTAGGCCCATTTTCGCAAGACAACTAGAAAACGGTGCTACGAGAAAGACTTACTTAAAGCTTCCCCTTGTTCGAAGCAGTTTAGATTCTGAAAATGACATTCTTCTATTTTTTAAAGGTTAATTTTGCACTTTTAGATCTTAGGATAAGTAATACCTTCACATGTGAAGTGTTGTACCTGTTTAAATACCATTATGATACTTGTTTTAATTTAGTATTGTATTTACTTACATTCAGAATCATGTTGGGGCTACTATCTCACCACTAGCTACAAAACGTTGCTACTTTTATAATGTCTTTATTTTATTGTTCGAGTATTTTTAGCTGCTTTTTTATTTCTCTAGATTCATAACCTTATTTTTATGTTTGTTTCTTAATTTCATATTGAATGCGAATATATGAGAGTGTAGTTTCATTTTAATGATAATTAATGGCAGCAAAACACATATTTGAAGACACTACATTCCCCACTAAATCGGGCAAATTTTGTGGTGAATTTTTTGAAAAATTTTCAATTACAGTTTAGGACCATTTTTACAAGATAACTAGAAAATGGCGCTACGATCAAGACTTCGCTAAGGCTTTCCCCTGTTCGAAGCCGTATAGATTCTGAAAATGACATTTTTCTATTTTTTAAAGGTGAATTTTGCACTTTTAGATCTTAGGATAAGTAATACCTTCACATGTGAATTGTTGTGCCTGTTTAAATACCACTATGATACTTACTTTTATTTAATATTGTATTTAGGTACATCGAGAATAATGTTGGGGCTACTATCTCACCACTAGGTACAAAAGATTGATGCTTTTATAGCGTCTTTGTTTAATTGTTCGCCTTTGTTTAATTGTTCGCGTATTTGTAGCCACATTTTTATTTCTCTAGATTCAAAACCTTATTTTCTTTTTGTTTCTAAATTTCATGTTGAATGCGAATATATAAGAGTGTAGTTTCATTTTGATGATAATTAATGGCCGCAAAAAACATATTAGAAGTCATTACATTCCCCACAAAATTTGACAAAAATTTTGGTGACTTTTTTAAAAAAATTTCAATTGCAGATTAGGCCCATTTTCGCAACATTTCTAGAAAACGATGCTACGAGCAAGACTTCCTTAAGGATTTCCCCCATTCGAAGCAATTTAGATTCTGAAATTGCCATTTTACTAATTTTAAAGGTGAATTTTGCACTTTTAGATCATAGGATAAGTAATACCTTCACATGTGAATTGTTTTGCCTGTTTAAATACCACTATGATAATTTTTTTATTTAATATTGTATTTAAGTACATCGAGAATCTTGTTAGGGCTACTATCTCACCACTAGCTACAAAACTTAGCTGCTTTTATAACGTCTTTGTTTATTGTTCGAGTATTTTTAGCCATTTTTTATTTCTCTAGATTCATAACCTTATTTTTCTTTTTGTTTCTAAATTTCACATTGAATGTGAATATATGATAGTGTAGTTTCATTTTGATGATAAATTATGGATGCAAAACACATATTTGAATTCATTATATTCCCCACAAAATTAGGCAAAATTTTGTGGAGAATTTTCTGAAATATTTTCAATTTCAGATTACACCCATTCCCATTTTCAAAAGATAACTAGAAAACGGCCCAACGAGCAAGACTTCCTTAAGGCTTTCCCCCGTTCGAAGCAGTTTAGATTTTGAAAATGACATTTTACTATTTTGAAAGGTGAATTTTGCACTTTAAGATCTTAGGATAAGTAATACCTTCACATGTGAATCGTGAGTGCTTGTTTAAATACCACTATGATACTTGTTTTTTTTTAATATTGTATTTAGGTACATCGAGAATTATGTTGGGGCTACAATCTCACCACTAGCCACAAAACGTTGCTGCTTTTATAACGTCTTGGATTTATTATTCGAGTTTTTTTAGCCGCTTTTTTATTTCTCAAGATTCATAACCTTATTTTTGTTTTTGTTTCTAATTTTCATATTGAATGCGAATATATGATAGTGTATTTTCGTTTTGATGATAATTAATAGCCGCAAAACACATATTTGTTATCACTACATTCCCCACAAAATCGGGCAAAATTTTGTGGAAAATTTTCCAAAACATTTTCACTTGCAGAATAGGCCAATTTTCGCAAGATAACTAGAAAATGGCACTACGAACAAGACTTCCTTTGAGGCTTTCCCCGTTCGAAGCAGTTTAGATTCCAAAAATGATATTTTACTATTTTTAAAGGTGAATTTTGTACTTTTAGATCTTAGGATAAGTAATACCTTCACATGTGAATTGTTTAGCATGTTTTAATACCACTATAATACTTGTTTATATTTAATATTATATTTAGGTACATCGAGAATCATGTTGGGGCTACTATCTCCCCACTAGCAAAAAAACGTTGATGCTTTTATAACTTCTTTTTTTATTGCTCGAGTATTTTTAGTCGCTTTTTTATTTCTCTAGATTCATAACCGTATTTTTGTTTTTGTTTTATTTCATATTAAATGCGAATATATTAGAGTGTAGTTTCCTTTTAATGATAATTAATGGCCGCAAAATACATATTTGAAGTCACTACATTCACCACAAAATTCAGGCAAAATTTTGTGGTGAATTTTACAAAAAATTTTCAATTGCAGTTTTGGCCCATTTTCACAAGATAACTAGAAAAGGGTGCTACGAGCATGTCTTCCTTAAGGCTTTCCCCTATTCAAAGCAGTTTAGATACCGAAAATAACATTTTACTATTTTTTGAAGGTGAATTTTGCACTTTTAGATATTAGGATAAGTAATACCTTAACATGTGAATTGTTGTGCCTGTTTAAATACCACAATGATACTTGTTTTTATTTAAAATTTTATTTAGGTACATCGAGAATTATGTTGGGGCTACTATCTGTAACAACCTGACTTTTTCCGTTACTATCCTTACTTGTCCGTTAAATATTTAATGGTGTTTACTTAGAACTTTGTGTGTTTAATGGAATTAAATGCATACTTGATCCTATTGGGTTACTTGAATTAATATGTTATATTAATTGATGAACTTGTTTCGGATAACGAAATATCTAGAAAACGACGCGATTAAGATAATCGCCTAGAAAACTTTTCAGTTTACGTAACTTAGGAAAACGATAAAATAATTATTTTTAATAATTATTAAATTTAAGAAAAAAGATATTTAATTTATTATATATTTAATGAATTAAACTTGGTGGGATGCGTTTTAACGATCAGTTAACGTTTCGGGAACTCCGTACGGTTAACGACAACTAGAAACGGACCACACTTAGCGTACTAGCAAGCCAAAGCATAATGTAAATTAATTTATATAATTACATTATATAATTATTATGTTTTAAACATACTTTCAATTTATTAGAATTTATATAGATTAAAAACGCGAGAAATTAACGTTTATCGATCCGGTTTGCGTTTTCGGCTAACAACACTTAATGGGTACACTTAGAAAATTTGTCTAGCATCATTTGAGAGCCCAATGACTCCCTTTTTCCAGCCCTTGGTTGAAATCCACTAGAGGGGGGCTTCCCTTGCTTTAATTTGGACATTATTGTTAATTAAACTTTACTTTGGGCCCAAGCTTTAGCCCTTAAACACCTAATCTATCAAAAACACATCCATTATCACTCCCATACCCTAAACAACGACTTGTAGCTGCTCTCCCTCTCTTTTTTCATGTCGACATACACCACACACATAATACCATCAAAAGCTTGCTTGATCGTTCAATTGGATGCGAATCCGTGCTCGTCTCGTTCTCCTCTACGCGATAGTACCAACAATTGCTTGATCTAGGGTATAAATCTTAGAACCCTAATTTGATTATTCATGTTTACATCAGTATTTATGCAATTACATAGTGTAATCAAGTCTAGTGCTAAATTAAATGCGATTAGAGTTATCGTTAGTCGTTAATTTGCTCGATTATTGTCGTTGCTATGAATCACGAATTTGTATGTTATAAATCTGATCAAATTGGTTTATGAACTGATCTTGTATTGCATCTAGATGAATAGATCTCGAAAAATTAATAAGTTTGGACTTTGATTTTGTAACAGACTGAAACTCGGGCTACTTGTAAGTTGCCTATTTTGCCCTTAGGGGTTGTACTTAGTCTTAAGTGCTTTTATTTTAATTATTTTATTAGTGTTTTATTATATTTGTATTGTGACCAGTTTGTGACAAGGATCCCAGAACAGGTTTGTTTATTTTAATTTGACCTCGTCTGGGTTACCTAATCTTGTGCTAAAGATATCAGATAACTGATAAATACCCGTGTGTGATGGGGTATTGTGTTTTAACACAAATATAAGCTGGTGACCAGCTCCTTTCTTGAAGTTTCCTGAATTTCCTTGCACTCTCTCTCAATATACCTAACTTCACCATCTTCATCTCAAACCTAAAATCATTGATCTCAAATTGAAGCATGATTTCTGTGTCAAAACGTTCTTTGTATCATTGTGATTCTAACAAGGTAAGATTTGTAAGATTTCATGATCAAATCTGTGATTAAATGGGTTTTAAAGTTAGTTTTTGTTAAAATGGGTTTTTATGTCAAATTGGTATAAATTGATGTTGTTTGGACTTAAATTTTGTGGGTTTATGTCTCAAAACGTTTGTTATAAAAGATGTGTTCGGTTTTGGGGTCTTAAACGAGTCCTAGGTCGAGATTTAGTGGTTTGAGCTTGAAACCCGTCACTTTGCTGCTGCTGTAGCTGGTGAATTACCCTCGACCGATGGTCTTAGACCATCGCCCGATGGTGGGTGTCGAACTGCTGATGGACTAGACCATCGCCCGATGGTGTATGACCCTAGACAAGCGGATGTAATATTGACGATCGCCCGATAGGGGGAAACCATCGACCGATGGTGTGTTGATGATCGGCCGATGAAAGGGACCATAGGCCGATGGTCTTTTGCGGTAAATATTTTACTAAGTGTTGAATTATAGCTGTTATGCTGTCCGCGTATTTTATGATTTTTAGGATGTAAATTTTGAAAATGCATTGAATTTTTAGCGAACGCTTCTTTTACGAATTTGCTGTAATGCGCTGTCAGTGTGTCTAATTTCGATTGGAACACTATTCTAACTTGGTTTTTGTTGTTCTCAGGAGATAAGGACAAAGAGGAAGCTCAGAAATAATAACTGAGCAGTTGCTGGTATTTGGTGAGTGGGTCTATCTCCGGATAGAGTTTAAGTAGCATATCATGCTACTGTGGTTGACTATTTTACCATGCATAATGTAGGGATTGCTATGTTAGAATTATATAGTATGTCTGATGTTGTGTGTAAATTATGTGTACACTGTGTGAATGGCACAAGTAGGGCATAGGGAGACTGGGGACTCGAGACCGTGCCTAGGAGAGGTTAGAGTCCGTATGAGGTTAATGTTGCCTAGGGGAGGTTGGGTCCATAGGCTACTGATTGTGGAGTATAGTGTGAATGATGCATCCCCTGCATCTGGATAACTATACTGTGAATTGAGTAGCAGGGACTATCGGTAGACTCAAGCCCGATCAGCTGAGAGTCGTGTGCTCGTACAAGCCGCTGATCCTTGTATTGTCTTATTGTATGCTAGTTGGTAGTTAGCATGTGTTGTTGTTAGTATATAGCTTGTGTGTGGCTTAAGCTATATCTGTTAGATAGATTCCATTTACTTAGCGGTGCGCTAATCCCCCACATATTTTCCCCTTACAGGTTTAAGTACTGCTAGTTGGGATGGGTGCTGATGCAAAAGACATGTTTGACGACCCTACACTGATGTGGACTTTTGTTTAAATAATGTTTTGTAATAACGTAACACCGTTGTGTAAACTTAAACCTAATTACAAGGATTAAAGTAATGACGTGACTTATATTGTGTTTATTAGTAAAGTCTTCCGCTGTGTATATAATTTTTTTTTGCTGGTGTTTCAGATTTCGCATGATTTCGTTATCGTATGCTTAAGTTATGTGCAATCGAAGTTTTGATTAAGTTTTTCTTGTATTATGAATTTTCTGAGTTGTGTGCTTCATTATTTAGCTATTGAAATGTGTTCCATTGTAATCCTTGTGAAAAATTGATGAAACATGACTAGGAACTTCGAAATCAACAGATTTAACTCACACAATGGCGGAATAAGTGAATCAAACCCTCTAGTGAATGAGAAATGCTTTTTGGGATTAATTAAGTCAAACCACAACAATGGATGTTGTAAGACCCGAATATTCGTAGTGTACATATGTGTATATGAGTTACTCAAGTTTGGAGTTTTTGTTGCACATAATTAAAAAGACAAAAGATGCTGAACTGGGAGGTCGCTCGCCGCGCGGCTAGGTGGCACGCCGCGCCATCTGTCTGCGACAGATTCCCCTTTTCTTTTTAATTAGATATTTTGAGGGCATTTTGGTAAAATCACCTTGGGGTCCGAATTTAATGCCTTAGATCCGTTTTAGGAGCTCATTAACTCCATTCACAACCACCTTATCCTCTCCAATTCAATTCTAGTGAGAGAGTGCATTTCTTGAGAGAGAAAGCTTCATTAAAGGGGAAAGGAGGTTGAATCGGGTCTTAGTGCGAGTTCTAAAGTCGTTCATCTAGTCGCTAGCTACGTAGTGATTGTGTTGGTAAGCCCTAAACTTGATTACCTTAGTTTAATGTGTTTAAGGGTTAGGGTTTGGGTTAGTATTTCACATAAAACCCATTTGTGAGTAATTTGGGGCTTTTGGGTAAGTTTGGGTCATGAAGACCCAAATGGTGACTAACCTAGGGTTTTGAAAGGGTAAATGGTGTAAATGGGTCTTAAAGACCTAAGTAAATACTAATACACTTATAGTTAATGTTAGTGGGTGTGATTTGGGTTGTGGGTGACCCAAATGGGTGTGTTGACCTTGAAATGGGTCAAATGGGTCTTTGATGACCTAAGTTGTCTTGCATGTATGAAAACGAGTCAACTTGGTGATTAAATGTGTGTTAAGACCTTAATGGCTAGAATTAGGGTTTTTTGGTGAAGTTAACCCATTATTAGGGTTAAGGGTGCAAAATGGGTCGGGATTGCACTTTGGGACAAAAGACTCTAGATTTTTGAGTGAGTTGCTTAACCGACTTGAGTTGTGAATTGATTATGTGCTAAAATGTAATAGGTACGTTACATTGAAGTGGCAAGCTCGGTTATCTTTCACGAAGACTCTAAGGTGAGTGGAGTAATTATACGTATGTGTATATGACGTATTTATTTGTGGGTGTTATGGTATGAACCATCGAGCCGGTAGTGCCATAACATGTGTGTGATCGAGTGTGAACCACGAGCCGGTAGCACTATAAACTAAGATGTGAACCACGAGCCGGTAGCATCGAGTGTGAACCAAGAGCCGGTAGCACTATAAACTAAGATGTGAACCACGAGCCGGTAGCATCGAGTGTGAACCACGAGCCGGTAGCACTATAAAAGAGTATGACTCAATTGCGTATGGTGTGAACCATGAGCCGGTAGCACCATAGCGTTATGGTTAACCATATTGAGATTGTTGATTGTTTGGCATATTGTTTAAATATATTGTGTTGAGTATATGGTAATGCGGTTTTGTGATAATGTGCGACTTGTTAAGTATTTCGGGTATGATGTTATGCTACTTTGAGTTTCAAGTTCGTACAAGGTGTTCGGTAATTGTGATTGCAAATAGATGGGTTATATATATGTATGTATAATTATTGCATTCACTAAGCTTTGCTTACCCTCTCGTTGTTTACCATTTTATAAGTTCGGTTTTGGACAAGGGTAAGGGCATCGTTTTGGACTAGAGATCCCGCTTGATGCTAGGGGACGCTTTTGGCTTTAGTAGCTCTTGGAGTTTGACCGATAGTTGGGTAGTTTAATCCCAAACGCCATGCTCATTGTGTAGTTTGGAACTTAAACTTTTGGTGGTCGAAACTCGTAAATTGTATGAAACTCGTAAAACGGCCGATGTGGGCCCCGCCTGTAAAACATTGATTTTATATTTGAAACAAGTTAGTTTTACATATTTGGATGTATTGTAAAAAGCGTTTCGTCTAAAAGTGTCGGGAACTAGTCAATCTTTTTCGCATTTTGAGACTTTCCGGACAGACCCGAATGGCGCGCCGCGCGGCCATACTGGCGCGCCGCGCCAGTTCACTGTGCAGCAAATTTTTTTTTTATTTTGTATTTTCACGTGGTTTATTCGCGGGTTGGTTTGGGTTGTTACAAGTGGTATCAGAGCATGGTCTAAGGGATTTAGGTGACTTGAGATAGGCGCCTAGACTTAGACTTTTTGTGTGTGCGCTATGCGGGACTTGTAGGACTTTGGGTCGGATCGGGATTGGTTTGTGCATAGGTTTATGTAAACTAATCATGCGCTATTTGTTATGTATGTTTAGCGAGCATCGAGCGAGATGGACGTTGTACTAGCAAGTTAATGCGACGTGCTCGCGTAACAATGATTAGCTACCATTGTTACGGGCGCAAATCGTGTCGAACAAGCAATGTACGATGATTGTTGAGCAAGATGGGGTAGTGTGGTGTATATGTATATACATACGTGTTATGTCTTTTTGTTTCGCCGCTTAACCTACTTCGTTTTATAGAATGAAGACGAGAAACGGACCCGATCATGATAACGGAAGTACAAGTGAGGACGCCGAGTTTTCGGCCAAGGTTGAGGCCGTCTTTAAAAAGTTAAAAGCGGATTTTCTTACGGACGTCCGAAAAGTCTTCCAAGATTCGGTCGATGGGCAGGTGACAGATTTAATAAATGAACGAATGAAGGCCACTATCGAAGGGGCCCTTGATGCTAGAAACATTTATCCTCGTGGTGAAGGAGGTGAAGGAAGGCGGGACTTCCACTACAAGAATTTCAAGGACGCTCAACCCCCGATGTTTAATGGGGTACGAGATCCTTTAAAAAGTACATGTTGGATCTCCAACATCGAGGGAGCTTTCCGTACCTCGGAATGTCCTCCCTAGAAGAAGGTGAGGTATGGCTCTAGCATGCTATGAGAAGAGGCTAAGTTATGGTGGGATGATAAAATCAACTTGTATGGTGAGGAACAATGTATGGGCTTGACGTGGGAAGAATTTAAGAGGGAGTTTTTCAAGGAATACCGAACTTCTTCCGATCTCGATAGAATCCGGGACGAGTTGCACCATTTGCAACAAGGTTCAATGGACTTAGTTGCTCTTAAGTCTACCTTCTTGGCAAAGACTCGTTTTTGCCCGGAGTATGTTGGCGATGATCACAAGCTAATGAAGGATTTCTACCGCACTTTAAATGATGAGTACAAGGGTAAAGTTAGTCAGGGTATGGCTAAGTCTTTTGACGAATTATTTGAATTTGCTCGGGGTTTTGAGCCGGAGGTGCCAAGAAAGAGCGATTTTACTTTTTCAAAGAGGAAGTTTGAGGGTTCAAGTCATTCGAACTTCTCAAATAAGAAGTCCAAGAAAGGCTCCGAAAGCTTTAATAGTGTGAAGAAGGGTGCTTCCAGGGGTTTCGGGCCCACGTGTTATAATTGTAATCAAAGAGGACACATGGCCCGTGATTGCACCAAGGCGTCGACCAAAATCACTTGCTTTAATTGTGGTAAAGAGGGGCATAAGAAGCCGGAGTGTCCCGATTTGCGAAATGATAATGTGAAGCGGTTAGAGAAGGCGGCGGGTACGGCTAGGGGTCGCAACTACTTGATGACCAATGATGAAGCCAAACAATCGCACGAAGTTGTCTCAGGTACTTACATGGTTAATTCTAATCCGGCAAGGATTCTTTTCGATAGCGGTGCAAATTTGTCGTTTGTGTCTCCTAAATTTGTGCCTAAACTTAATAGACCGTTAGCTAAGTTAAGTCGTCCGATAGAAGTCGAAATAGCGGACGGCAAGGCGGTGCTAGTGGTTGATGTGTGTGAAAATTGCGATGTTGTTTTTGGTGCCGAAACCTTTAAAATTGATCTTATTCCAATGACCTTGGGTGACTTTGATATTGTCATTGGTATGGATTGGCTCGATCGTTATAGAGCCGATATTGCATGCCATGATAAGTTTATTCGTGTGAAGACCCTAAGTGGGGGAGAGTTAATTATTCATGGTGATAAGCGAAGGAGACCGGTGCCGATATGCACTTTTGCACGGGCACGTCGTTTTGTTGTTACCGGTGGCATGGCTTTCCTTGCTCATGTTGTTGATACTCGCAATGAGCCACCACCTATTCGTGAAATTTCGGTTGTTAGTGAATTCGAAGACGTTTTTCCGGACGAATTACCGGGTGTTCCGGCGGAAAGACAAGTTGAGTTTTGTATTGAGTTGGTTCCGGGAGCTACTCCTATTGCTAAAACTCCTTATCGTTTAGCACCAATGGAAATGCAAGAGTTGTTAAATCAAACCCAAGAGTTGCTCGAGAAGGGTTTTATTCGACCGAGTGCTTCGCCATGGGGCGCTCCGGTGTTATTTGTGAAGAAGAAAGATGGTAGTATGCGTATGTGCATTGATTACCGTGAGTTGAATAAAGTGACGATCAAGAATCGTTATCCATTACCTAGGATTGACGATTTATTTGATCAACTTCAAGATGCAACGTATTTCTCTAAGATCGACCTACGGTCCGGCTATCACCAAATGCGGGTCCGTGAGGAAGACATAGAGAAAACGGCTTTTCGAACGCATTACGGGCATTATGAGTTTGTAGTTATGCCCTTTGGTCTTACGAATGCACCGGCGGCATTCATGGATCTTATGAACCGAGTGTGCCAACCTATGTTGGACAAGTCGGTAATAGTGTTCATTGACGACATACTAGTCTACTCGAAAAGTATGAACGAACATGAACATCATTTGCGTGAAGTATTGAAGACGCTACGAAAGGAGAAGTTGTATGAAAAGTTCTCCAAATGTGAATTTTGGCTAAGGGAAGTTCAATTCCTTGGTCATATTGTGAACGAAACCAGGATTCAAGTAGATCCGGGGAAGATCGAAACGGTGAAGAGTTGGGGACGACCGACTATGCCTACGGAAATCCAAAGTTTTCTCGGATTTGCCGGTTATTATCGTCAGTTTATCCAAGACTTTTCTAAGATTGCTTCTCCATTGACGAAGTTGACGAGAAAGAATGCTAGGTTTGGTTGGGAGAACGAGCAAGAAATTGCTTTTCAATTGTTAAAAGAGAAGTTGTGTCAAGCTCCGGTGTTAGTGTTACCGGAAGGTGTTGAAGACATGGTGGTTTATTGTGATGCTTCCTTAAATGGTCTCGGGTGTCTTCTAATGCAAAGAGGTAAGGTCATCACTTATGCCTCTCGACAATTAAAGGAACATGAAACGAGGTATCCGACTCATGATCTTGAGTTGGCGGCGGTAGTGCATGCGTTGAAAATTTGGCGCCATTACTTGTATGGTGTCAAGTGTACGATTTATTCGGATCATAAGAGTTTGAAACATCTCTTTAATCAACGAGATTTGAATTATCGCCAACGTAGGTGGATGGATGTGGTGAAAGACTACGATTGTGAAATACTTTATCATCCGGGTAAGGCGAATGTGGTCGCGGATGCGTTGAGTCGAAAGAGTCAACATCCGGCGATAAAAGTGGGGTCGTTACGTTTGATTATTACCAAAGATTTTCTTGAAAAGCTTGGTGAGATTCAAATAGAGGCTTATGTTCACAACAAGCATACGGAGCGAATCGTGGGCCAATCGGAGTTTATTACTATGGGTCCGCGTGGGTTGTTGTCCTTTCAAGGAAGGGTGTGGGTGCCTAAGATGGGTGATTACCGACGGGTGCTACTTGATGAAGCACATAAGTCAAAATATTCCATTCATCCGGGCGCGACGAAAATGTATCTTGACTTGAAGAAAGATTATTGGTGGCCGGGCATGAAACGTGATGTTGTGAAGTATGTTGAGCAATGTGTCACGTGTTTACAAGTAAAAGCCGAACACCAAAAGCCGTATGGTAAGTTGCAACCGTTAGAAATCCCGAAATGGAAATGGGAGCACATTACCATGGATTTCATTACAAAGTTACCTAAAACGGCGAGAACCCAATTCGATTCGATTTGGGTTATAGTTGACCGATTGACAAAAAGCGCTTTGTTTCTTCCCATTAAAGAAGCGATATCGTCGGAGACCTTGGCTAAGCTGTTTATCAAGGAAGTGGTCTCGCGACATGGGGTTCCTATATCTATTATTTCGGATCGAGATACCCGTTTTACATCTCGGTTTTGGAAAAAGTTTCATGAAGATATGGGTACGCAATTGAAGTTGAGCACGGCGTATCATCCTCAAACGGACGGTCAAACCGAACGTACGAATCAAACTTTGGAAGATATGCTACGAGCATGCATCATTGACTTCGGTGGTAGTTGGGATGAGCATTTGCCTTTGGTGGAATTCTCGTACAATAATAGTTATCATACTAGTATCGGGATGCCACCTTACGAAATGCTTTATGGGCGTAGGTGTCGAACTCCAGTTTGTTAGGGAGAAGTGGGTCAAAGAGAGATCGGGAGTACCGATTTGGTTTTAGAGACCAATAGCAAGATCGATTTGATTCGGGAGCATTTGAAGAAGGCTCAAGATAGGTAAAAGTCGTATGCCGATAGACGTAGGCGATTGATTGAGTTCCAAGAAGGCGATATGGTGATGCTTAAGGTTTCGCCATGGAAGGGTATTATTCGATTTCGAAAACGGGGAAAGTTAGCTCCTCGATTTATTGGGCCATTCAAGGTTTTAGCTCGTGTTGGTGAAGTTGCATATCGATTAGAATTACCCGAAGAGCTTGCGGGGATCCATAATACATTTCATGTTTCCCACCTCCGTAAGTGTCTTGCAGATGATTCCTCATGGATGCATTTAGACGAGATCGAGCTAAACAACAAGTTAGAATATGTCGAAGAACCGATTGCTGTCCTTGACGAGAAGGTGAAAATGTTGAGGAATAAAGAGGTGAGGACCTTTACGGTTCAATGGCGATGAAGTAAAGGTTCCGAGTTCACTTGGGAGCCCGAAGAGTTCGTGTTAGTTTATCTTCCCTCGTGTCATGCGGCTTGGATTGCGAGGACGCAATCCGAATAAGTGGGGGAGAGTTGTAAGACCCGAATATTCGTAGTGTACATATGTGTATATGAGTTACTCAAGTTTGGGATTTTTGTGAAATGTCCCGTTCTTATTGATTAAAAACGTTCCATATTAATTGATTTCGTTGCGAGGTTTTGACCTCTATATGAGACATTTTTCAAAGACTGCATTCATTTTTAAAACAAACCATAACCTTTATTTCATAAATAAAGGTTTAAAAAGCTTTACGTAGATTATCAAATAATGATAATCTAAAATATCCTGTTTACACAGGACCATTACATAATGGTTTACAATACAAATATGTTACATCGAAATCAGTTTCTTGAATGCAGTTTTTACACAATATCATACAAACATGGACTCCAAATCTTGTCCTTATTTTAGTATGCAACAGCGGAAGCTCTTAATATTCACCTGAGAATAAACATGCTTTAAACGTCAACAAAAATGTTGGTGAGTTATAGGTTTAACCTATATATATCAAATCGTAACAATAGACCACAAGATTTCATATTTCAATACACATCCCATACATAGAGATAAAAATCATTCATATGGTGAACACCTGGTAACCGACATTAACAAGATGCATATATAAGAATATCCCCATCATTCCGGGACACCCTTCGGATATGATATAAATTTCGAAGTACTAAAGCATCCGGTACTTTGGATGGGGTTTGTTAGGCCCAATAGATCTATCTTTAGGATTCGCGTCAATTAGGGTGTCTGTTCCCTAATTCTTAGATTACCAGACTTAATAAAAAGGGGCATATTCGATTTCGATAATTCAACCATAGAATGTAGTTTCACGTACTTGTGTCTATTTTGTAAATCATTTATAAAACCTGCATGTATTCTCATCCCAAAAATATTAGATTTTAAAAGTGGGACTATAACTCACTTTCACAGATTTTTACTTCGTCGGGAAGTAAGACTTGGCCACTGGTTGATTCACGAACCTATAACAATATATACATATATATCAAAGTATGTTCAAAATATATTTACAACACTTTTAATATATTTTGATGTTTTAAGTTTATTAAGTCACCTGTCCTCGTTAGTAACCTACAACTAGTTGTCCACAGTTAGATGTACAGAAATAAATCGATAAATATTATCTTGAATCAATCCACGACCCAGTGTATACGTATCTCAGTATTGATCACAACTCAAACTATATATATTTTGGAATCAACCTCAACCCTGTATAGCTAACTCCAACATTCACATATAGAGTGTCTATGGTTGTTCCGAAATATATATAGATGTGTCGACATGATAGGTCGAAACATTGTATACGTGTCTATGGTATCTCAAGATTACATAATATACAATACAAGTTGATTAAGTTATGGTTGGAATAGATTTGTTACCAATTTTGACGTAGCTAAAATGAGAAAAATTATCCAATCTTGTTTTACCCATAACTTCTTCATTTTAAATCCGTTTTGAGTGAATCAAATTGCTATGGTTTCATATTGAACTCTATTTTATGAACCTAAACAGAAAAGTATCGGTTTATAGTCGGAAAAATAAGTTACAAGTCGTTTTTGTAAAGGTAGTCATTTCAGTCGAAAGAACGACGTCTAGATGACCATTTTAGAAAACATACTTCCACTTTGAGTTTAATCATAATTTTTGGATATAGTTTCATGTTCATAATAAAAATCATTTTCTCAGAATAACAACTTTAAAATCAAAGTTTATCATAGTTTTTAATTAACTAACCCAAAACAGCCCGCGGTGTTACTACGACGGCGTAAATCCGGTTTTACGGTGTTTTTCGTATTTCCAGGTTTTAAATCATTAAGTTAGCATATCATATAGATATAGAACATGTGTTTAGTTGATTTTAAAAGTCAAGTTAGAAGGATTAACTTTTGTTTGCGAACAAGTTTAGAATTAACTAAACTATGTTCTAGTGATTACAAGTTTAAACCTTCGAATAAGATAGCTTTATATGTATGAATCGAATGATGTTATGAACATCATTACTACCTTAAGTTCCTTGGATAAACCTACTGGAAAAGAGAAAAATGGATCTAGCTTCAATGGATCCTTGGATGGCTCGAAGTTCTTGAAGCAGAATCATGACACGAAAACAAGTTCAAGTAAGATCATCACTTGAAATAAGATTGTTATAGTTATAGAAATTGAACCAAAGTTTGAATATGATTATTACCTTGTATTAGAATGATAACCTACTGTAAGAAACAAAGATTTCTTGAGGTTGGATGATCACCTTACAAGATTGGAAGTGAGCTAGCAAACTTGAAAGTATTATTGATTTTATGAAACTAGAACTTTTGGAATTTATGAAGAACACTTAGAACTTGAAGATAGAACTTGAGAGAGATCAATTAGATGAAGAAAATTGAAGAATGAAAGTGTTTGTAGGTGTTTTTGGTCGTTGGTGTATGGATTAGATATAAAGGATATGTAATTTTGTTTTCATGTAAATAAGTCATGAATGATTACTCATATTTTTGTAATTTTATGAGATATTTCATGCTAGTTGCCAAATGATGGTTCCCACATGTGTTAGGTGACTCACATAGGCTGCTAAGAGCTGATCATTGGAGTGTATATACCAATAGTACATACATCTAAAAGCTGTGTATTGTACGAGTACGAATACGGGTGCATACGAGTAGAATTGTTGATGAAACTGAACGAGGATGTAATTGTAAGCATTTTTGTTAAGTAGAAGTATTTTGATAAGTGTATTTAAGTCTTTCAAAAGTGTATAAATACATATTAAAACACTACATGTATATACATTTTAACTGAGTCGTTAAGTCATCGTTAGTCGTTACATGTAAGTGTTGTTTTGAAACCTTTAGGTTAACGATCTTGTTAAATGTTGTTAACCCAATGTTTATAATATCAAATGAGATTTTAAATTATTATATTATCATGATATTATCATGTATGAATATCTCTTAATATGATATATATACATTAAATGTCTTTACAACGATAATCGTTACATATATGTCTCGTTTAAAAATCATTAAGTTAGTAGTCTTGTTTTTACATATGTAGTTCATTGTTAATATACTTAATGATATGTTTACTTATCATAGTATCATGTTAACTATATATATATCCATATATATGTCATCATATAGTTTTTACAAGTTTTAACGTTCGTGAATCACCGGTCAACTTGGGTGGTCAATTGTCTATATGAAACATATTTCAATTAATCAAGTCTTAACAAGTTTGATTGCTTAACATGTTGGAAACATTTAATCATGTAAATATCAATCTCAATTAATATATATAAACATGGAAAAGTTCGGGTCACTACAGTACCTACCCGTTAAATAAATTTCGTCCCGAAATTTTAAGCTGTTGAAGGTGTTGACGAATCTTCTGGAAATAGATGCGGGTATTTCTTCTTCATCTGATCTTCACGCTCCCAGGTGAACTCGGGTCCTCTACGAGCATTCCATCGAACCTTAACAATTGGTATCTTGTTTTGCTTAAGTCTTTTAACCTCACGATCCATTATTTCGACGGGTTCTTCGATGAATTGAAGTTTTTCGTTGATTTGGATTTCATCTAACGGAATAGTGAGATCTTCTTTAGCAAAACATTTCTTTAAATTCGAGACGTGGAAAGTGTTATGTACAGCCGCGAGTTGTTGAGGTAACTCTAGTCGGTAAGCTACTGGTCCGATACGATCAATAATCTTGAATGGTCCAATATACCTTGGATTTAATTTCCCTCGTTTACCAAATCGAACAACGCCTTTCCAAGGTGCAACTTTAAGCATGACCATCTCTCCAATTTCAAATTCTATATCTTTTCTTTTAATGTCAGCGTAACTCTTTTGTCGACTTTGGGAGGTTTTCAACCGTTGTTGAATTTGGATGATCTTCTCGGTAGTTTCTTTTATAATCTCCGGACCCATAATCTGTCTATCCCCCACTTCACTCCAACAAATCGGAGACCTGCACTTTCTACCATAAAGTGCTTCAAACGGCGCCATCTCAATGCTTGAATGGTAGCTGTTGTTGTAGGAAAATTCTGCTAACGGTAGATGTCGATCCCAACTGTTTCCGAAATCAATAACACATGCTCGTAGCATGTCTTCAAGCGTTTGTATCGTCCTTTCGCTCTGCCCATCAGTTTGTGGATGATAGGCAGTACTCATGTCTAGACGAGTTCCTAATGCTTGCTGTAATGTCTGCCAGAATCTTGAAATAAATCTGCCATCCCTATCAGAGATAATAGAGATTGGTATTCCATGTCTGGAGATGACTTCCTTCAAATACAGTCGTGCTAACTTCTCCATCTTGTCATCTTCTCTTATTGGCAAGAAGTGTGCTGATTTGGTGAGACGGTCAACTATTACCCAAATAGTATCAAAACCACTTGCAGTCCTTGGCAATTTAGTGATGAAATCCATGGTAATGTTTTCCCATTTCCATTCCGGGATTTCGGGTTGTTGAAGTAGACCTGATGGTTTCTGATGCTCAGCTTTGACCTTAGAACACGTCAAACATTCTCCTACGTATTTAGCAACATCGGCTTTCATACCCGGCCACCAAAAATGTTTCTTGAGATCCTTGTACATCTTCCCCGTTCCAGGATGTATTGAGTATCTGGTTTTATGAGCTTCTCTAAGTACCATTTCTCTCATATCTCCAAATTTTGGTACCCAAATCCTTTCAGCCCTATACCGGGTTCCGTCTTCCCGAATATTAAGATGCTTCTCCGATCCTTTGGGTATTTCATCCTTTAAATTTCCCTCTTTTAAAACTCCTTGTTGCGCCTCCTTTATTTGAGTAGTAATGTTATTATGAATCATTATATTCATAGATTTTACTCGAATGGGTTCTCTGTCCTTCCTGCTCAAGGCATCGGCTACCACATTTGCCTTCCCCGGGTGGTAACGAATCTCAAAGTCGTAATCATTCAATAATTCAATCCACCTACGCTGACTCATATTCAGTTGTTTCTGATTAAATATGTGTTGAAGACTTTTGTGGTCGGTATATATAATACTTTTGACCCCATATAAGTAGTGCCTCCAAGTCTTTAATGCAAAAACAACCGCGCCTAATTCCAAATCATGCGTCGTATAATTTTGTTCGTGAATCTTCAATTGTCTAGACGCATAAGCAATCACCTTCGTTCGTTGCATTAATACACAACCGAGACCTTGCTTTGATGCATCACAATAAATCACAAAATCATCATTCCCTTCAGGCAATGACAATATAGGTGCCGTAGTTAGCTTTTTCTTCAATAACTGAAACGCTTTCTCTTGTTCATCATTCCATTCAAATTTCTTCCCTTTATGCGTTAATGCAGTCAAGGGTTTTGCTATTCTGGAAAAGTCTTGGATGAACCTTCTGTAGTAACCAGCTAGTCCTAAAAACTGGCGTATGTGTTTCGGAGTTTTCGGGGTTTCCCACTTTTCAACAGTTTCTATCTTTGCCGGATCCACCTTAATACCTTCTTTGTTCACTATGTGACCGAGGAATTGAACTTCTTCCAACCAAAATGCACACTTTGAAAACTTAGCGTACAATTCTTCCTTCCTCAATACTTCTAACACCTTTCTCAAATGTTCACCGTGTTCTTGGTCATTCTTTGAGTAAATAAGTATGTCATCAATGAAAACAATGACAAACTTGTCAAGGTATGGTCCACACACTCGGTTCATAAGGTCCATGAACACAGCTGGTGCATTAGTTAAACCAAACGGCATGACCATAAACTCGTAATGACCGTAACGTGTTCTGAAAGCAGTCTTTGGAATATCATCTTCTTTCACCCGCATTTGATGATACCCGGAACGTAAGTCAATCTTTGAATAAACAGACGAGCCTTGTAGTTGATCAAATAAGTCATCGATTCTCGGTAGTGGGTAGCGGTTCTTGATGGTAAGTTTGTTCAACTCTCGGTAGTCGATACACAACCTGAATGTACCATCTTTCTTCTTGACAAACAAAACAGGAGCTCCCCACGGTGATGTGCTTGGTCGAATGAAACCACGCTCTAAAAGTTCTTGTAATTGGCTTTGTAGTTCTTTCATCTCGCTGGGTGCGAGTCTGTAAGGAGCACGAGCTATTGGTGCAGCTCCTGGTACAAGATCTATTTGAAATTCAACGGATCGATGTGGGGGTAATCCCGGTAATTCTTTCGGAAATACATCAGGAAATTCTTTTGCGACGGGAACATCATTGATGCTCTTTTCTTCAGTTTGTACTTTCTCGACGTGTGCTAGAACAGCATAGCAACCTTTTCTTATTAGTTTTTGTGCCTTCAAATTACTAATAAGATGTAGCTTCGTGTTGCCCTTTTCTCCGTGCACCATTAAGGGTTTTCCTTTTTCTCGTATAATGCGAATTGCATTTTTGTAACAAACGATCTCCGCTTTCACTTCTTTCAACCAGTCCATACCGATTATCACATCAAAACTCCCTAACTCTACTGGTATAAAATCAATCTTAAATGTTTCGCTAACCAGTTTAATTTCTCGATTCCGACATATATTATCTGCTGAAATTAATTTACCATTTGCTAATTCGAGTAAAAATTTACTATCCAAAGGCGTCAATGGACAACTTAATTTAGCACAAAAATCTCTACTCATATAGCTTCTATCCGCACCCGAATCAAATAAAACGTAAGCAGATTTATTGTCAATAAGAAACGTACCCGTAACAAGCTCCGGGTCTTCCTGTGCCTCTGCCGCATTAATATTGAAAACTCTTCCACGGCCTTGTCCATTCGTGTTCTCCTGGTTCGGGCAATTTCTAATAATGTGGCCTGGTTTTCCACATTTATAACAAACTACATTGGCATAACTTGCTCCGACACTACTTGCTCCGCCATTACTCGTTCCGACACCATTTGTTCCTTTCGTTCTATTAACCCCTGGTCCGTAGACCTCACACTTCACCGCGCTATGACCATTTGTTTTACACTTGTTGCAAAATTTGGTGCAGAACCCCGAGTGATTCTTTTCACACCTTTGGCATAGCTGCTTCTGATTGTTGTTGTTGTTGCGGTTATTATTGTTGTTGCGGTTATTATTGTTGTTGGGATGATTGTTGTAGTTGCTGTTGTTGTTGTTGTTGTTGTTGTTGTTGGGCCGTTTGTTGTAGTTGCGATTGATGTTGCGATTGTTGGGATAATTGTTGCGATTATTGTTGTAATTGCTGTTGTTGTTGTATTGGTGATTCTTATCACCGTTTTCCTCCCACTTTCTTTTGACTTGCTTCACATTAGCCTCTTCAGTAGTCTGTTCTTTAATTCTTTCTTCAATTTGGTTCACGAGTTTGTGAGCCATTCTACAAGCCTGTTGTATGGAGGCGGGCTCGTGTGAACTTATATCTTCTTGGATTCTTTCCGGTAATCCTTTCACAAATGCGTCGATCTTCTCTTCCTCATCTTCGAATGCTCCCGGACACAATAGGCACAATTCTGTGAATCGTCTTTCGTACGTGGTAATATCAAATCCTTGGGTTCGTAACCCTCTAAGTTCTGTCTTGAGCTTATTGACCTCGGTTCTGGGAGGTACTTCTCGTTCATCAAGTGCTTGAATGCTGACCACGGTAGTGCGTACGCATCGTCTTGTCCCACTTGCTCTAGATAGGAATTCCACCATGTTAACGCAGAACCTGTGAAGGTATGCGTAGCGTACTTTACTTTGTCCTCTTCAGTACACTTACTTATGGCAAACACCGATTCGACCTTCTCGATCCACCGTTTCAATCCGATCGGTCCTTCGGTTCCATCAAATTCCAAAGGTTTGCAGGCAGTGAATTCTTTGTAGGTGCATCCTACACGATTTCCTGTACTGCTAGATCCAAGGTTATTGTTGGTATGTAGCGCAGCATGTACTGCGGCTATGTTTGAAGCTAGAAAAGTACGGAATTCCTCTTCATTCATATTCACGGTGTGTCGAGTAGTCGGTGCCATTTCCTTCAAAATAGTTAAATGGAACAAGTTAATCATACAGAATATTAAGAGTAGTTAATAGTATTTCGTAGCATAATATGAACTCATTTATAAAAGCTTTTTCTTCATATTAGCGTTTTATAAGTTTAAATTCGGGTAGTACCTACCCGTTAAGTTCATACTTAGTAGCTAATATACAATTCAACTACTACAATTCTATATGAAAAACTGATTATAATAATATTTCGCGTTCAAACTTTTATACAATATTTTACAAACTTACAATACCGCTTATTTTACATAAAGCATGAAATATAGCACACAATAACTTTGATACAAGATAGTTGTGAAGGTAATTCTAGCTAGTACACAAGTCGTTCAGCAAAGGCAATAAAGACACGTAATTCATACGTCCAGAAACAAGTCATGCATTCTGGTTTTACTAGGATTACTTCCCATCCTTGGTCATGTGGAACATAACCGTTATGGCCGTTGATAAGACATCGTGTTGTAACGTTGTCAAAGGGACGAGGGTTACGTAATGTCCAACAGTCCCGTAACAATCTAAAAACCTCATTTCTCACCCCAATTACCGACTCCGTCACTTGTGGGAACGTTTTGTTTAATAGTTGTAGCCCGATGTTCTTGTCCTCACTTTGGTGAGAAGCGAACATTACTAATCCGTAAGCATAACATGCTTCTTTATGTTGCATGTTAGCCGCTTTTTCTAAATCACGAAGTCCAATATTCGGATATATTGAGTCAAAATAATTTCTTAACCCGTTGCGTAAAATAGCATTTGGATTCCCCGCAATATATGCGTCAAAGTAAACACATCGTAACTTATGGGTTTCCCAATGTGATATCCCCCATCTTTCAAACGAAAGCCTTTTATAAACCAAGGCATTCTTGGAACGTTCTTCAAATGTCTTACAAACTGATCTCGCCTTAAATAGTTGTGCCGAAGAATTCTGACCGACTCTAGACAAGATTTCATCAATCATGTCTCCGGGTAGGTCTCTTAAAATATTGGGTTGTCTATCCATTTTGTGTTTTTATACTGTAAAATAGACAAGAGTTAGATTCATAAAAAAAATACTTATTAATACAAGCAATTTTTACATATATCATAAAGCATAAGCACACTATATTACTTATATTACACCACACGAATACAACTATCTTATTCCGACTCGCTTGTTTCTTCTTCTTCGGTTTTGGTTCGTTTTGCCAAGTTTCTAGGGATATATGATGTTCCCCTAATACGAGCCGTCGTTTTCCACATTGGTTTAGAAAAACCTGGTGGTTTAGAGGTTCCCGAGTCATTGTTACACCTTAAGGACTTCGGAGGTTGACGATACATATAAAGTTCATCGGGGTTGGAATTAGATTTCTCTATTTTTATGCCCTTTCCCTTATTATTTTCTTTTGCCTTTTTAAATTCAGTTGGGGTAATTTCTATAACATCATCGGAATTCTCGTCGGAATCCGATTCATCGGAGAATTGGTAATCCTCCCAATATTTTGCTTCCTTGGCGGAAACACCATTGACCATAATTAACCTTGGTCGGTTGGTTGAGGATTTTCTTTTACTTAACCGTTTTATTATTTCCCCCACCGGTTCTATTTCTTCATCCGGTTCCGATTCTTCTTCCGGTTCCGATTCTTCTTCCGGTTCCGACTCTTCTTCCGGTTCCTCTTCGGGAACTTGTGAATCAGTCCACGAATCATTCCAATTTACATTTGACTCTTCATTATTATTAGGTGAGTCAATGGGACTTGTTCTAGAGGTAGACATCTATCACATAATATCAAACGCGTTAAGAGATTAATATATCACATAATATTCACATGTTAAAAATATATAGTTTCCAACAAAATTTGTTAAGCAATCATTTTTCAAGTAAACACGGTCGAAGTCCAGACTCACTAATGCATCCTAACAAACTCGATAAGACACACTAATGAAAAATTCTGGTTCTCTAAGACCAACGCTCGGATACCGTTTTTGTGAAATGTCCCGTTCTTATTGATTAAAAACGTTCCATATTAATTGATTTCGTTGCGAGGTTTTGACCTCTATATGAGACATTTTTCAAAGACTGCATTCATTTTTAAAACAAACCATAACCTTTATTTCATAAATAAAGGTTTAAAAAGCTTTACGTAGATTATCAAATAATGATAATCTAAAATATCCTGTTTACACACGACCATTACATAATGGTTTACAATACAAATATGTTACATCGAAATCAGTTTCTTGAATGCAGTTTTTACACAATATCATACAAACATGGACTCCAAATCTTGTCCTTATTTTAGTATGCAACAGCGGAAGCTCTTAATATTCACCTGAGAATAAACATGCTTTAAACGTCAACAAAAATGTTGGTGCGTTATAGGTTTAACCTATATATATCAAATCGTAACAATAGACCACAAGATTTCATATTTCAATACACATCCCATACATAGAGATAAAAATCATTCATATGGTGAACACCTGGTAACCGACATTAACAAGATGCATATATAAGAATATCCCCATCATTCCGGGACACCCTTCGGATATGATATAAATTTCGAAGTACTAAAGCATCCGGTACTTTGGATGGGGTTTGTTAGGCCCAATAGATCTATCTTTAGGATTCGCGTCAATTAGGGTGTCTGTTCCCTAATTCTTAGATTACCAGACTTAATAAAAAGGGGCATATTCGATTTCGATAATTCAACCATAGAATGTAGTTTCACGCACTTGTGTCTATTTTGTAAATCATTTATAAAACCTGCATGTATTCTCATCCCAAAAATATTAGATTTTAAAAGTGGGACTATAACTCACTTTCACAGATTTTTACTTCGTCGGGAAGTAAGACTTGGCCACTGGTTGATTCACGAACCTATAACAATATATACATATATATCAAAGTATGTTCAAAATATATTTACAACACTTTTAATATATTTTGATGTTTTAAGTTTATTAAGTCAGCTGTCCTCGTTAGTAACCTACAACTAGTTGTCCACAGTTAGATGTACAGAAATAAATCGATAAATATTATCTTGAATCAATCCACGACCCAGTGTATACGTATCTCAGTATTGATCACAACTCAAACTATATATATTTTGGAATCAACCTCAACCCTGTATAGCTAACTCCAACATTCACATATAGAGTGTCTATGGTTGTTCCGAAATATATATAGATGTGTCGACATGATAGGTCGAAACATTGTATACGTGTCTATGGTATCTCAAGATTACATAATATACAATACAAGTTGATTAAGTTATGGTTGGAATAGATTAGTTACCAATTTTCACGTAGCTAAAATGAGAAAAATTATCCAATCTTGTTTTACCCATAACTTCTTCATTTTAAATCCGTTTTGAGTGAATCAAATTGCTATGGTTTCATATTGAACTCTATTTTATGAACCTAAACAGAAAAGTATAGGTTTATAGTCGGAAAAATAAGTTACAAGTCGTTTTTGTAAAGGTAGCCATTTCAGTCGAAAGAACGACGTCTAGATGACCATTTTAGAAAACATACTTCCACTTTGAGTTTAATCATAATTTTTGGATATAGTTTCATGTTCATAATAAAAATCATTTTCTCAGAATAACAACTTTAAAATCAAAGTTTATCATAGTTTTTAATTAACTAACCCAAAACAGCCCGCGGTGTTACTACGACGGCGTAAATCCGGTTTTACGGTGTTTTTCGTATTTCCAGGTTTTAAATAATTAAGTTAGCATATCATATAGATATAGAACATGTGTTTAGTTGATTTTAAAAGTCAAGTTAGAAGGATTAACTTTTGTTTGCGAACAAGTTTAGAATTAACTAAACTATGTTCTAGTGATTACAAGTTTAAACCTTCGAATAAGATAGCTTTATATGTATGAATCGAATGATGTTATGAACATCATTACTACCTTAAGTTCCTTGGATAAACCTACTGGAAAAGAGAAAAATGGATCTAGCTTCAATGGATCCTTGGATGGCTCGAAGTTCTTGAAGCAGAATCATGACACGAAAACAAGTTCAAGTAAGATCATCACTTGAAATAAGATTGTTATAGTTATAGAAATTGAACCAAAGTTTGAATATGATTATTACCTTGTATTAGAATGATAACCTACTGTAAGAAACAAAGATTTCTTGAGGTTGGATGATCACCTTACAAGATTGGAAGTGAGCTAGCAAACTTGAAAGTATTATTGATTTTATGAAACTAGAACTTTTGGAATTTATGAAGAACACTTAGAACTTGAAGATAGAACTTGAGAGAGATCAATTAGATGAAGAAAATTGAAGAATGAAAGTGTTTGTAGGTGTTTTTGGTCGTTGGTGTATGGATTAGATATAAAGGATATGTAATTTTGTTTTCATGTAAATAAGTCATGAATGATTACTCATATTTTTGTAATTTTATGAGATATTTCTTGCTAGTTTCCAAATGATGGTTCCCACATGTGTTAGGTGACTCACATAGGCTGCTAAGAGCTGATCATTGGAGTGTATATTCCAATAGTACATACATCTAAAAGCTGTGTATTGTACGAGTACGAATACGGGTGCATACGAGTAGAATTGTTGATGAAACTGAACGAGGATGTAATTGTAAGCATTTTTGTTAAGTAGAAGTATTTTGATAAGTGTATTTAAGTCTTTCAAAAGTGTATAAATACATATTAAAACACTACATGTATATACATTTTAACTGAGTCGTTAAGTCATCGTTAGTCGTTACATGTAAGTGTTGTTTTGAAACCTTTAGGTTAACGATCTTGTTAAATGTTGTTAACCCAATGTTTATAATATCAAATGAGATTTTAAATTATTATATTATCATGATATTATCATGTATGAATATCTCTTAATATGATATATATACATTAAATGTCTTTACAACGATAATCGTTACATATATGTCTCGTTTAAAAATCATTAAGTTAGTAGTCTTGTTTTTACATATGTAGTTCATTGTTAATATACTTAATGATATGTTTACTTATCATAGTATCATGTTAACTATATATATATCCATATATATGTCATCATATAGTTTTTACAAGTTTTAACGTTCGTGAATCACCGGTCAACTTGGGTGGTCAATTGTCTATATGAAACATATTTCAATTAATCAAGTCTTAACAAGTTTGATTGCTTAACATGTTGGAAACATTTAATCATGTAAATATCAATCTCAATTAATATATATAAACATGGAAAAGTTCGGGTCACTACATTTTGTTGCACATAATTAAAAAGACAAAAGATGCTGAACTGGGAGGTCGCGCGCCGCGCGGCTAGGTGGCGCGCCGCGCCATCTGTCTACGACAGATTCCCCTTTTCTTTTTAATTAGATATTTTGAGGGCATTTTGGTAAAATCACCTTGGGGTCCGAATTTAATGCCTTAGATCAGGTTTGGGAGCTCATTAACTCCATTCACAACCACCTTATCTTCTCCAATTCAATTCTAGTGAGAGAGTGCATTTCTTGAGTGAGATAGCTTCATTAAAGGGGAAAGGAGGTTGAATCGGGTCTTAGTGCGAGTTCTAAAGTCGTTCATCTAGTCGCTAGCTACGTAGTGATTGTGTTGGTAAGCCCTAAACTTCATTACCTTAGTTTAATGTGTTTAAGGGTTAGGGTTTGGGTTAGTATTGCACATAAAACCCATTTGTGAGTAATTTGGGGTTTTTGGGTAAGTTTGGGTCATGAAGACCCAAATGGTGACTAACCTAGGGTTTTGAAAGGGTAAATGGTGTAAATGGGTCTTAAAGACCTAAGTAAATACTAATACACTTATAGTTAATGTTAGTGGGTGTGATTTGGGTTGTGGGTGACCCAAATGGGTGTGTTGACCTTGAAATGGGTCAAATGGGTCTTTGATGACCTAGGTTGTCTTGCATGTATGAAAACGAGTCAACTTGGTGATTAAATGTATGTTAAGACCTTAATGGCTAGAATTAGGGTTTTTTGGTGAAGTTAACCCATTATTAGGGTTAAGGGTGCAAAATGGGTCGGGATTGCACTTTGGGACAAAAGGCTCTAGATTTTTGAGTGAGTTGCTTGACCGACTTGAGTTGTGAATTGATTATGTGCTAAAATGTAATAGGTACGTTACATTGAAGTGGCAAGCTCGGTTATCTTTCACGAAGACTCTAAGGTGAGTGGAGTAATTATACGTATGTGTATATGACGTATTTATTTGTGGGTGTTATGGTATGAACCATCGAGCCGGTAGTGCCATAACATGTGTGTGATCGAGTGTGAACCACGAGCCGGTAGCACTATAAACTAAGATGTGAACCACGAGCCGGTAGCATCGAGTGTGAACCACGAGCTGGTAGCACTATAAACTAAGATGTGAACCACGAGCCGGTAGCATCGAGTGTGAACCACGAGCCGGTAGCACTATAAAAGAGTATGACTAAATTGCGTATGGTGTGAACCACGAGCCGGTAGCACCATAGCATTATGGTTAACCATATTGAGATTGTTGATTGTTTGGCATATTGTTTAAATATATTGTGTTGAGTATATGCTAATGCGGTTTTGTGATAATGTGCGACTTGTTAAGTATTTCGGGTATGATGTTATGCTAATTTGAGTTTCAAGTTCGTACAAGGTGTTCGGTAATTGTGATTACAAATAGATGGGTTATATATATGTATGTATAATTATTGCATTCACTAAGCTTTGCTTACCCTCTCGTTGTTTACCATTTTATAGGTTCGGTTTTGGACAAGGGTAAGGGCATCGTTTTGGACTAGAGATCCCGCTTGATGCTAGGGGACACTTTTGGCTTTAGTAGCTCTTGGAGTTTGACCGATAGTTGGGTAGTTTAATCCCAAACGCCATGCTCATTGTGTAGTTTGGAACTTAAACTTTTGGTGTTCGAAACTCGTAAATTGTATTAAACTCGTAAAACGGCCGATGTGGGCCCCGCCTGTAAAACATTGATTTTATATTTGAAACAAGTTAGTTTTACATATTTGGATGTATTGTAAAAAGCGTTTCGTCTAAAAGTGTCGGGAACTAGTCAATCTTTTTCGCATTTTGAGACTTTCCGGACAGACCCGAATGGCGCGCCGCGCCAGTTCACTGTGCAGCAAATTTTTTTTTTATTTTGTATTTTCACGTGGTTTGTTCGCGGGTTGGTTTGGGTTGTTACAGATGTGTCATTAGATTAACACCTAGAGCTATTATTCACCTCTTGAGTGACTTGGGTTGAGAGAGAATCCGACAGGTTACCAGATCTGAGTGATGTGTGTGTAATGAGAGGCTTAACCTAAAATGAAGAACATAAATACTTATATACCCCTGCTGTTGAGTCAACCGCACGTATCAGGCCTCACTCGTACGAGTGGGCTGGCTCAGTCGTACGATTGATCACTCACTCGTGTATGTGTACACAGATTAGGTTTGTGACTCAGCTCAGCACACTCGTGCATATGAGCTTGTCAGCCGTACGAGTGAAGCTGTAACCACATATAAACACAGATAGGATAACAACGAGCGATCATGGTAACCCATAAACTGAAGTACTAATCAAAAATGTGCAGTAGATGTCTAGGGACTTACATAAAATGAATCAACAACTCCCCCTAGGACCTAGAACATCGGTTATAATAAAGTAAACATTCATGAAATACATATAAGTTTAAGAGTAACATCAGTTTAATATCAATATAGATCCAGATTCTCTCTCTCACATAATAACATCAAAAACAAAATACAAACCAGCAACACAGTATATGACATGATTCTGTTGGCCTGAGCTTAATTTGAGGTTTGAGCATCACTTTCTCTGTTGAGGTAGGCATGCTAGACATCGATCACACGTTGATATCTCATAGCTTCCTCTTTTCTATCATCTCTGAACGTAATATGATGGCGGTGAAGTGTCTCCACATCAAATCTTGATAAGTTCCTCAGCCACATAGGATCCAGAATCCTCACATTGTCGAACTGTATGCTTCCATCATCTTTCTCAATTGCAGTTAGGATCACTGCTTCCTTCGACAACTCATCATAGAACCACCATCTGAAGTTTTTGCAAATGTCCTTGGGTAAGGGCATCAAGGGAGATTTTTTCATGCACTTAGCTGGACGGAACTTAACAACACGAACAGGTCCACCTTTCGAATTCAACTTTGTCGGGTGCATGGAGAACCTGCAGGCTGTTGACTTGAAGATATCCCACTTCCCTGTTTTGTACTCAAATTTAAGTTTTCTTTGAAACCATCTCGAAAGGTCACTATCCTCAGCGTTCAACATCTTCAGCTTCGCAAGTTGCATGATTTCCAAGTAAGGTAGAGTTTTGAAGTGACTCGGTCTTGCCATATAATCAATTCCTCATACTCTTTTGATCGCAAAACAATTGATCTCCTTGAAGTAACCCCAGCTCAATATTTTACCCTTGGCATACTTCTTGGTTCTCTTTCCTTTTTTGTAGAAACTAACAAACTTCTACTCGAGTTCTGGCTTATTCATCTGATCAGGGTTAACAACGTTCTGTTTCCACCAACCTTTATGAATCTCATCTTCTTCAATGTTTCTATTCACTTTAACCCTATCACTTTTGAACCACTTCTTAATCTCATTCCATCCCTCGTCCTTAGCTTGCTCGGCTCGGAGTTTCTTCTTCTTTAGTTCAGTCTCATTTCTTTCTTTCTCAATGTGTAGTTTCTCATGTCGGATTCTCTTATTCCTTTTTATCAAAACATCAACTTCTTTGATTTTATGCCTTCCTTGCCTTTTCTAATTCAATCAACTTCTTTGTTTTCACCTCACTACTCAAGTTGAAAAAGTCACTTAAAGTATTGAGTGACGGATTCGAGTAGGGCTCGAGCGAAGGTATACCAATCTCAACTTCTTCTTCTTCTTCTTCTTCACTCTCAGATTCTGTCACCAGTTCATCTTCGGATTCAATAATCACATCCTCTTTCACATTACCTTTATCGACATAATCTTCACTCTTTTCATCTTCAAATAAATTATCAAAATCACTTAAATCGATATTTTGGACTGATTCAGGAGGGACTTCAGCAGCTGGCTCTTCTTGTGGAGCCTTGTTTTCAGCTTCAACTGTCTCTGCATCCTCTGTATCATTATCACTATCGTATGCCAGAGCAGCAAGCTGTTCCATTGGAAAATCACTTGGCAGAACGTCCCCCTTTTCTGTATCATTAAAAACATTTGAATAATTCATATAATATTCAGCAGTAAAGACCTCACCATATTCATTAAAACTTTGAATAGGTATCACTAACGGGTATCCAAAAGAGGGTTCTCCGGTGCCAGCGTCTTCTTCATCTTTCTCATCGTCGCCACCCAAATCAGAGGAATATTCTTCTCCTCCATCTGTTATCAACTTAGTTTTACCAGAGGTGAGCTGTTTGATCTTATCATTCAACTCTTTCAACTTTACTCCGTTCTCACTTTTAATTTCAACAATATGTTTCTTCAGCTTCTCAGTCTTTCCTTTCTGACGATTCACACGTTTCCACAAATTCTTATTATATTCCACTAACAACTCAATCTTCGCATCACTTGCCTTCTTTTCCTCAACGGCTTGATTTTCAAGATTAGTAATCTTCGTGATCAACGACAAAAGAAGATTTTGTTGTGTCTTGAATTCTGATGGAGTAACTTGAGATGTTGTCACTGCAGCTTTCGGTGAGGTAACGACGGCTCTAGCATCCTTCATAAAACTAGAAGGTTGTCATTGAGTCTGTTGCCTTGAACCTCCATGATATGATCTCTGTGGTGAGTCATTATGGTATTTGGTTCTCCTCTCCTTCTTCTTAGGTTGCCCAGAAGACATGGGTTCTTTCCCTTTTCTCTTCCTTTGAATCAAACTAATATCCTCTTCAGTCGCTTCATCATCATCACCATCATTATCATCATCATTGTTTCCTCCTTGAGCTTCACCAGCAGCTCTCTGATTATCACCTTCTCCTTCTTCCTCATCAGTAACTTCATAGTTAGAATCGGAATCATCGTTTCTTAAGCATTACCAGATGGGCATCTATAATTCTCCTTGATAAGATGGCAAACAAGCTTTCTCTTGAAATCAGGTTTCAGTCCCTCATTTCGAGTTTATTCCGTTCTTTGAAATGTCACAACATTCATTGGATGTAGAGGAATAATATCATGTTCAAGCTTTGGTAAGTCTGGTGCAGCGTCATTGATAATCAACTGAAGAAAACGGGCGTAGATAAGATATCGCTATGTAGAACTGAAGTGATTAACTTTGAAGTAATAGAAAACAAATCCCGAGAAATCATACGGAGACCTTAGGATGAGTGCAACAAACATGCTTTGCACTTTCTCATTCAGCTTATCAAAACTAGCTTTTCGTCCACTCAAGCAATGCATCAACACGTGAGCAAGATATCAATACTGTGGAGGCAGAAGAGTCTTCATCAGTTCAGAATTACCAGCAAGGTAACCAGAGTATCCACATCTCTTGAAGCATCCGTGGATTCTTTCTCGATTAATTGTCATGTGGGAGCAGTTCTCATCATTAAAGCCTAGGATCCTCCTAATCACAGTCTTGGAAACAATAATCTCGTGCCCTTGAACATTACTAACCAGATTAGCTTCATCCTCTGACACATCAAGTACTGTATTTCTCCAAAATTCCCTTTGGTGACTATAGTAGGCTGTACACTTAGTAGAAATGGCAGTATGGATCCTTGATCGCTTAAGAAAATCAACAATCTCTACAAAGTGGTCTCCTTTCTCAAGAGTAGTGTTGTAAAGAGCAACTTGATTGTTCTGATCACCCATCTCTAAGATAATCTCGGGTTGAACAGGTGGGTTAACGGGATTAACCTGAGGATTCTGTCCTTGCTCTCCCTGAACTTCTTGATTAACAACCGGAACATTAGCGTGTGGTTCTGCCATTGGTAGTATTTTAACAAACTAAAACATCAACAAAAAAGTTAGAAACAGTAATCATAAATCATCAAAGCATTCGCAACAAAGTGTCATAAACTTGTTAAACAGGATAAATCGTGCGAGTGGTATTGTCACACGTGCGGCTGAGAGGTCAGTCGTGCAAGTAACATAGTCACTTATGTCACTGTTGACACGTTTGAGCAGTAACATGGTTTCAGACAAGGTACACGGTTGAGGCAACATGGATAAGCGAGTGAGTCAACTGTGTGGTGACTCGTGCGGTTAAGCACATGTGTCATCTCAGTCAAACGAGTGAGCATCCAAATAAACACTAAGTGATATCAAACGAGTGGGCTCAGATGCTCACACAGTTAAGCCTTAACCGTGCACTGACTCGTGCGAGTCATGTCCCACACGTGCGATTGAGGTCACTCGTGTATGTCTGATGAAACCAATATTAAATGCTATTTTTAAACTAACGGGATCACATGTTTGAGTGTTTTAGAGGCCGATTTACATCACGATAGCAAGATTAGGTACCGTTTAACATAAAACAACATCAAACAATCATCAAAACACACTGTAATTATACAAATTTTGACTTATAACCCACTAGGGTTTCGACACATTCAAACAACAAATTAAGCAAGTAAAACTCGATGAAATTGTACCTAGTTAGTGGCGCTGTGATCGGCTTTTGATGCTTATCAAAACCTATGGTGGAAAACTTGAATGGTGAGAATCAAAATTGAGAGAAAAATAGGTGTGGGTGTGCAAGTGTGAGCGACTGTGCTCAGCACCCCATATTTATACTCTCTTGCCCAACCACACGGTTGAGCACACGATTCACCTTCCAATCGCGCGCTTCACAGTCACTCGTGTGATTGACCTAGAAAACTATGGATAAGTCTAGAACATGGTCACGCGTACAGTTAACCTCAAACGTGTAGTAAATTGTATAGTTTACACTTCAAACGTGCGAGTGAGCCACTTAGGCAAATTCAAATTTTCACAAACTTAGGATTTTGGCTCTTTTGTCAATCTTAGAGCTAACTAGCACCTTCAATTTGAGTCAAAAATCACTAATCCATTAAGAAATGAACACTAACACTTAGGCAATCTAAACATCTTAACCAAAAAGAGGTTATTAGTCTAAACGTTCTGTTTCTCATGAGTAAGTCCTACAGTGTAATGTCATCTTAAGGTCACTAACACCTTAAATCATTAAAGTCCTTCAAACAATCACAAGCTCTACAAACTTATATCTCATGGATTTGATGGCCAAAAATATCTAAATCTCAACAAGGTTCTTTCAGATGTCATTGTGCATTCAAAGGATAATCAGAAAATAAAGGAAAGATAAAATCTTTATGAATTTTCTGATATAAAATGTCATGCAACTAAAAATATACAAATGAGAGACATTCTATCATGAAATGCAGTAACATACAAAACCAAAATCTTTTTGTTGTTTTATGGTTTTCAATGCAAGCTATTTGATAAACAGATAAGCATAACATACAAATCCACATTCTTTTTGTTAGCAAGATGATTAACAATTTTAAAAATGGATCAGAACTGACATATTGAATCAACTACTGTTGTTCATTCCCAATTGTCCAGTCTATATCTATTATCATGCAATTACTGATATCAATCTTCATTAAATATGAACATATTTATTCCGGACACTTCGACAATCATGTTGGCATTAATTACTTGAACACTAAAAAGCAGTGATTTTTGAGATCACGCTAAGTTCATTAATCCTTGATTCTTTCATCACTTATGATTGTGCGTTCTTTTAGGCTGTCAATTCATTACACGTAACTTTCCGTTATCTCTATCCATGTACTTCATTCAAATTGAACAGGATGGTTCTCACAGCATTTTGAATAACCCTGTCAGCCTTTGGCTTCTACCAATGTGTTGACAATCTTCAACCTAGTTGGTCGGCAGATCTCAGAATATATTGGATTATTCGAATACGCGCATTATTTACCGTGGGGATTGGTCTACAGTTAAAGTAGACTTGCATGATGACCAGTCATCACACGAAAAAAATCTCAAGGCCCTTAACTTCTTTATGTTCAAGTTGTCATGGAAAACGAAATCAAAAGATAAACTTTCATATATATGTATTTAGAGTATATCTAGGTAAGTATCTTCCTAACTTACAGCCTTAATGGGTATAGCTCTAAATTGCAGACGACAAGAATCTTGATAGTTCAGTGTAAACATAGTGATTAAACAATTTAAGATGCGCGGGGGCATCACACTAAGAATGATCTGAGTTCTTTATGAGCACTTCATGAATCAACATTCTTCATATTTTCTGGACTTTGCCATCTTGATACGCCAATTATTTTTAACTTTGATTTTCTTTTGATATTTCTTTTTCAGCATATCATTGTCTTTTGATATATTGATTTTGAGCTGCATCATGAATGGATTTTCCATATTTATGCTTGAACACATGTTTCTTTGTTGTTTGCTCAGATCACTCGAAGATGTTCCCCCTTAAATGCTTGAACGGTCCGCAAAAAGGAATTATACTTTTCGACCTTAAGCGTGAAGGGACACTTACTTCGACATAAACTAATTTTCTCTGATATTTTCGGGGTTTAGTTTCGATTATTAAGTCTTAGGCCCGTGACAACGTGGTATGCACCAGCCAAACAGATAATCCTCAACCTTAAATCCACCCCCAACCTTTTCTAATGATTATCAATTATGATAGGGGATACCCTCAACCGACTGTTGAGTTCATCAACAATTATCACTACATACAGATTCGGAGATAATTAGGTGATTACCTTCAAACGCTACAGATCGCCATGACTTCTGAATCTTAGATGATCGTTATTCTTATTATGATTGTCTAATGCCAAGAATTCATAAGTCACATCTATCAGTACATCACACAACAGATAAACATAAACGTTTAAATCAGTCCTTACTAATCAAATATATCAATTATCAGTACAGTAATTTCTTCATCTCCAACATATTTTACACTTTTTAGGTATTTTCTGTTGAAACATATACTCCGCCTAAAATACTAAAACATAAAATCTTTTTGTCTTTTAGCATTTTAATAAAAGGAATAGAAAATAACTACAGACTAACATGCAAACATGAAACAAATCATGCAAGTAAATGCAGACATCAAGCAAAAATATGCAGTACAGATAACATAAACTAAAATCTATATGTCATGCATCCTACATGCAAAGTCTAAAAGTTTGATTAATCCTTACAATCAATGTCTGAAATTACTTTGTCTCGATCAACAATGCCGTTCATCTCTAAAAGTAGCAAGAACCTAGGTTTATCAAAAGCCTTAGTGAAAAGATCAGCCCTATGGTCCTTAGTACCAATTCTCTTAACCTTAATTATCTTTTTCTCATGGAAATCCATAAGAAAATGATACTTAACACCTATGTGTTTGGTCTTAGAGTGTTGCACAGGATTCTTAGTAATTGCGATAGCAGCAGTATTATCAATATAAAGAGGAGAGAAAGAGATTCTTAGTCCGTAATCGCAAAGTTGTTGTTGTATCCAGACAACTTGCGAACAGCAACTAGCAGCATCAATATATTCAGCTTCACATGTGGAAAGAGCAACTGCAGTTTGTTTCTTGTATTGCCTGGTCACCAGCCTTTCACCTAGAAATTAACATCCACCTGATGTAGATTTGTTGTTGATTTTGCAACCTGCATAGTCTGAATCACTGTATTGAAACATCCCAACCCGTATTCCATACGATAAATTTTTTTTTATATAATACACATTTACGCGCCAATTAAATATGTAAACCATTCCACAAGTTCCATTTAAACGTACATCAATTTAAATGTTTACAAAAGGCACGAGGCCATTAATTAAGTTTAATACAAGTTTGACCCACTACAATGATAGTTTATAATCCAAACGACACTCGAGCATGGTTTGGGGCTAAACTACCCAAAACGTTAGGCCAATTTCAAAAAGCTAACACCAAAAGCACCCCCCGGCAACATAAGCGGAAGGCCACTAGTCCAAACGTATGCCCTTACCCTTGTCCAAGCCGGAACCTATAAAATGGTAAACAACGAGAGAGTAAGCAAGGCTTAGTGAGTGCAACAATTATACATACATATATATAACCTATTACTTACAAACACTTACCAAATCCGCATACATACTAGTTACATAATTAGCATACCTTTCACATGTATAACACTAAGTACCACGATAACAAGGCTAGTATAACAATAGCATATAACACAACAATACAATATACTAAAACACAAGTATAACGATGATGTTCACAACATCCATAGTACTCAAGATCCCAAGGCTAGCCCAACGAATGGTATCGTCAACATCGAACTTAAATCCCATTCGCCTATATTAATGTGGTATCATCAACACCCAACTTTAAACCCACATATGAGGTATCGTCAACAACGAACTTTAAACCCTCATCAATGTCACTATAATAATCGTATGGCATCGTCAACATCGAACTTTAAGTCTATACGTATGAGGTATCGTCAACAATGAACTTTAAACCCTCATCCACAACATAATATACTCTAGGGTATGGTATCGTCAACATTGAACTTTAACCCATACCCCACAAGCAAATAAATCATATACATGCATATATAATTATTCCACTCACCTCAAGTCTCTTGTGAAAGCTAACCAAGCTTGCAACACTTCAATGTAACGTACCTATTATATTATGCATTTATTAACATACAATCTAGTTGAATTAAATGCCAACTTCTAACCCTTGAGCATTTTATGACCCGATTGCATTAAATGACTCAACTACACCAAAACCGCCCATTAATGACCATTCCTTGTCATAAATCACTAAAAGCTAGTGATTAGGGTCTATTAACATCAACTAACACAAACTTGGTGTATTTCATACCCATTTTACCCAATTAGGTCAACTTTGACTCATATGACCCATTTTAACACTTACACTTGCAAGCTTAGTCAAACATGACCCAATTAACATCATTCAACTTTAAACAAGTGTTTTAATGCTTATAACACCATTAACACTTACAAACCTCATTTCATTAGACCAAACCCTAGATTATGGTAATTAGGGTTTCCTTTCAACAATCTAACCCAAAATTCACCCATTTAACCCTCAAATGGGTCACACAAGTTCCATATGAACCAAACCCTAGCTTAAACTAAATAAAACTCAAAACTTAAAGTTGAGACTTACCAAAACTATCCTCTTGTAGCTAATAGCAAGGAGAACAACTTTAATTCTTGCTCCTAGGATTGATTCACAAAACTTCTTTTTCAAATCTCAAGTTTAATCTAAGTGGATTTTAAGTTTTGAGAGGAAATTATGAAAGAAAAGGAAAAGAAATAAGAAATATAGGATAAGTGGCTGATATTAAAAGCTCCCATCAGATCTACACTCAAAAAGACCAAATTGCCCCTAAAACCCTTTTTAATTTGAGCAGAAATCAGAGTCAGAACTTCAGAGGTGCCGCGGCGCGGCTCCTTTGTCGCGGCGCGACATAAAGAAGGAAAAACGACCCTTCTTAACTCATGTTCTGATCTGGATTTGCTTTGATTGTCGCGTCGTGGCCCCTTTCCTCGTGGCGCGGCATTGGCCTATTCCTGATCACTTCGACAATTTAACATAAATCAAAGATTCAAACAACAAGCACAACATCTTTCACCCTTCCTATGCACGTCTAAGCCTCGACCTTAGGTCTCACACGACTCGACGCCAACGCGACACATTCATAAACACGTTCACGCACGCATTCAAACATATATATATATATATATATATATATATATATATACATATACACTTATACGACAGCTAGCCCCGTAGCTCATTTAATCACATAACGAACAAGTTATAAGCGTATTATTGATTAAGTACGTACCTTTAAACGCGCACGGGAAAACGGGGTGTTACAACTCTCCCCCACTTAAATCGGAGCGCGTCCTCGCGATCCACGCCGCATGACAAGAAGGAAGATAAACCAACACAAACTCTTCGGGCTCCCAAGTAAACTCTGAACCCTTACTCCAACGCCATTGAACTTTAAAAGTCCTAACCTCTTTATGTCTCAACCTTTTGACCTTCTCATCAAGTATAGCAATCAGCTCTTCAACGTATTCTAACTTGTTGTTTAGCTCAATTTCGTCTAAAGGCGTCCATGAAGAATCATCCGCAAGACACTTTCAGAGATGAGAAACGTGAAACGTATTATGAATCCCCGCAAGTTCTTCGGGTAATTCCAAATGATACGCGACCTCACCAACACGAGCTAAAATCTTAAACGGCCCAATAAACCGAGGAACTAACTTTCCTCGTTTTCGAAACCGAATAATACCCTTCCATGGCGAAACCTTAAGCATCACCATATCACCTTCTTGAAATTTGATCGTTCATCTACGTTTGTCGGTATACAACTTTTGCCTATCTTGAGCCTTCTTCAAATGCTCTCGAATCATATCAATCTTACAATTCGTCTCTAAAACTAAATCGGTACTCCCGATTTCCTTTTGTCCCACTTCACCCCAACAAATCGGGGTTCAACACCTATGCCCATAAAGCATCTCATAAGGTGGCATCCCAATACTAGTATGATAACTATTATTGTACGAGAATTCCACCAAAGGTAAGTGCTCGTCCCAACTACCACCAAAATCGATAATACATGCCCGTAACATATCCTCCAATGTTTGATTCGTACGTTCAGTTTGACCGTCAGTTTGAGGATGATACGCCGTGCTCAACTTCAATTGCATACCCATATCTTCATGAAACTTTTCCCAAAACCGAGATGTAAAGCGAGTATCTTGATCCGAAATAATAGATATAGGAACATCGTGTCGAGAGATAACTTCCTTGATAAACAACTTAGCCAAGGTCTCCGACGATATCGCTTCCTTAATGGGAAGAAACAAAGCACTCTTCGTCAGTCGATCAACTATAACCCAAATCGAATCAAACTGGGTTCTCGCCATTTTAGGTAACTTTGTGATGAAATCCATGGTAATGTGCTCCCATTTCCATTTCGGGATTTCCAACGGTTGTAACTTACCATACGGCTTTTGGTGCTCGGCCTTAACTTGCAAACACGTGACGCATTGCTCAACATACTTCACAACATCACGTTTCATGCCCGGCCACCAATAATCCTTCTTTAAATCAAGATACATTTTTGTCGCGCCTGGATGAATGGAATACTTTAACTTATGTGCTTCATCGAGTAGCACTTGTCGGTAATCACCCATCTTAGGCACCCACACTCTTCCTTGAAAAGACAACAAACCACGCGAGCCCATAGTAATGAACTCCGATTGTCCCACAATTCGCTCCGCATGCTTATTGTGAACGTAAGCCTCTATTTGAATCACACCAAGTTTTTCAAGAAAATCGTTAGTAAGAATCATACGTAACAATCCCAATTGTAATGCCGGGTGATGACTCTTCCGACTTAACGCATCCGCGACCACATTCGCCTTGCCCGGATGATAAAGTATTTCACAATCATAATCTTTCACCACATCCATCCACCTACGTTGACGATAATTCAAATCTCGTTTATTAAAGAGATGTTTCAAACTCTTATGATCCGAATAAATCGTACTCTTGACACCATACAAGTAGTGGCGCCAAATTTTCAACGCATGTACCACCGCCGCCAACTCAAGATCATGAGTCGGATATCTCGTTTCGTGTTCCTTTAATTGTCAAGAGGCATAAGCGATGACTTTACCTCTTTGCATTAGGACACACCCGACCCATTTAACGAAGCATCACAATAGACCGTCATGTCTTCCACTCCTTCCGGCAACACTAACACCGGAGCTTGACACAACTTCTCTTTTAACAGTTTAAAAGCAATTTCTTGATCGTTCTCCCAATTAAACCTCGCGTTCTTCCTCGTTAATTTCGTCAACGAAGAAGCGATCTTAGAAAAGTCTTGGATAAACCGACGATAATAACCGGCCAATCTGAGAAAACTTCGGATTTTCGTAGGCGTAGTCGGTTGTTTCCAACTCTTCACCGTCTCTATCTTCCCCGGATCTACTAGAATACCGTCTTTGTTCCCAATATGGCCAAGGAATTGAACCTCCCTTAGCCAAAATTCACATTTGGAGAATTTAGCATACAACTTCTCCCTTCGTAACGTCTTCAGTACTTCCCGCAAATGACGTTCATGTTCATTCATACTCTTTGAGTAGACTAGTATGTCGTCAATGAACACAATCACCGACTTATCCAACATAGGTTGGCACACTCGGTTCATAAGATCCATGAATGCCGTCGGTGCATTCGTAAGACCAAAAGGCATTACTACAAACTCAAAATGCCCATAACGCGTTCGAAAAGCCGTTTTCTCAATATCTTCCTCACGGACCCGCATTTGGTGATAGCCGGACCGTAGGTCAATCTTTGAGAAATACGTCACACCTTGGAGTTAACCAAACAAATCATCAATCCGAGGTAATGGATAACGATTCTTGATCGTCACCTTATTCAACTCCCGATAATCGATGCACATCCGCATACTACCATCCTTCTTTTTCACGAATAAAACCGGAGCGCCCCATGGCGAAGCACTCGGTCGAATAAAACCCTTCTCAAGCAACTCTTGGGTTTGATTTAACAACTCTTGAATTTCCGTTAGTGCTAAACGATAAGGAGTTTTAGCAATGGGAGTAGCTCCCGGAACCAACTCAATGCGAAATTCAACTTGTCTTTCCGCCGAAACACCCGGTAACTCGTCCGGAAAAACGTCTTCGAATTCACTAACCACCGGAATTTCACGGATGGGTGGTGACTCATCGCGAGTATCAACAACATGGGCAAGAAAAGCCATGCCACCACTAACAAGAAAACGACGTGCCCGTGCAAAAGAACATAACGGCACAAGCCTTCTTCGTTTATCACCGTGAATAATTAACTCTCCCCCACTAGGGGTCTTCACACGAATAGATTTCTCATGGCATGCGATATCGGCTCTATTACGATCGAGCAATCCATACCAACAACGATATCAAAATCACCCAAAGTCATAGGGATGAGATCAATTTTAAAGTTTTCGGCACCAAAAACAACGTCACAATTCTTACACACATCAACCACTAGCACCGTCTTGCCGTCTGCTATTTCGACTTCTACCGGACGACTTAACTTAGCTAACAGTCTATCAAGTTTAGGCACAAATTTTGGAGACACAAACGATAAATTTGCACCGCTATCAAAAAGAATCCTTGCCGGATTGGAATTAACCAAGAAAGTACATGAGACAACTTCGTTGGATTGCTTGGCTTCGTCGTTAGTCATCAAATAGTTTCACCCTCGAGCTATACCCGCCGCCTTCTCTAGCCTTTTAACATTATCGTTGTTCAAATCGGGACACTCTGACTTTCGGTGTCCTTCTTTGTTGCAATTAAAACAAGTGAGCTTGTTTGTTGAATTTGGCTTCGGACAATCTCGAGCCATATGTCCACGTACCCTACAATTGTAGCAACTAGGGACAAAGTTCCCAAAACCACCGTTAGCGCCCTTCTTCACACTATTGACACTTTCGGAACCCTTTTTGTTCTTGTTCTTTTTATTTGAAAAATTCGAATAACTCGAACCTTCAAACTTTCTTTTTGAAAAAGTGAAATCGCTTTTTCTTGGAACCTCCGGCTCAAAACCCCGAGCCAAC
Organism: Rutidosis leptorrhynchoides; assembly: GCF_046630445.1. Lineage (NCBI taxonomy): Eukaryota > Viridiplantae > Streptophyta > Magnoliopsida > Asterales > Asteraceae > Rutidosis > Rutidosis leptorrhynchoides. Next base: position 57,394,952 of record NC_092339.1, read on the forward strand.
TCGAATAGCTCTTCAAAAGTCTTAGCCATTCCCCGACTAATCTTACCCTTGAACTCGTCGTTCAAGGTACATTAGAAATCTTTCATTAGCTTGTGATCGTCACCAACATACTCCGGGCAAAAACGAGTCTTTGCCAAAAAGGTAGACTTGAGAGTAACCAAGTCCATTGAACCTTGTTGCAAATGATGCAACTCGTCCCGGATTCTATTAAGATCTGAAGAAGTTCGGTATTCTTGGAAGAATTCCTTCTTAAACTCCTCCCATGTCAAGCTCATGCATTGCTCTTCACCATATAAATTGATTTTATCGTCCCACCACAACTTGCCTTCTTCACGTAGCATGCTAGACCCATACCTCGTCTTCTTCTCGGGAGGACACTCAGCGGTACGGAACGCCCCCTCGATATCGGAAATGCAACAAGTGCTTTTCAATGGATCCCTCACCCCATTAAACATCGGAGGTTGAGTATCCTTGAAGTTTTTGTAGTGGAAGTCTCGCCTTCCTTGACCTCCTTCACCACGAGGATAAATGTTTCTAGCTTTAAGAGCCTCTTCGACAGTGGCCTTCATTCGTTCATTAATTAAATCGGTTATTTGCTCGTCAACTGATTCCTTGAAAACCTTTCTCACGCTAACAAGGAAGTCCTCCTTGTAGTTCTTCAAGATGGCCTCAACCTTGGCCGTGAATTCGGGGTCCTCGCTTGTACCACCAATATCATTATCGTGTCCATTTCTCATCTTCATTCTATAAAACGGAAAAGGTTAAACCAAGAACGAAAAGGGATAACACGTAAGTATATACATACGTACCACACTACCCTATCTTGCTCAACAATCATCATACATTACTTGTTTGACACGATTTGCACCCGTAACAATGGTAGCTAATCGTTGTTACGCGAGTACGTCGCATTAACTCGCTAGTACAACGTCCGTCTTGCTTGATGATTGATAAACACAACACAAAACAATTAGCACAAGGTTAGTTCACATAAACCAAAGCACTAACAAATTTCGATTAGACCCAAAGTCCTACAAGTCTCGCATAAAGCGCTCACACAATAAAGCCCAAGTCTAGGCACCTATCTCAAGTCGCCTAAATCCCTTAGACCATTGCTCTGATACCACTTGAAACATCCCAACCCGTATTCCATACGATAAATTTTTTTTTATATAATACACATTTACGCACCAATTAAATATGTAAACCATTCCACAAGTTCCATTTAAACGTACATCAATTTAAATGTTTACAAAAGGCACGAGTCCATTAATTAAGTTTAATACAAGTTTGACCCACCACAATGATAGTTTATAATCCAAACGACACTCGAGCATGGTTTGGGGCTAAACTACCCAAAACGTTAGGCCAATTTCAAAAAGCTAACACCAAAAGCACCCCCCGGTAACATAAGCAGAAGACCACTAGTCCAAACATATGCCCTTACCCTTGTCCAAGCCGGAACCTATAAAATGGTAAACAACGAGAGGGTAATCAAGGCTTAGTGAGTGCAACAATTATACATACAAACATATATATAACCTACTTACTTGCAAACACTTACCAAATCTGCATACATACTAGTTACATAATTAGCATACCTTTCACATGTATAACGCTAAGTACCACGATAACAAGGCTAGTATAACAATAGCATATAACACAACAATACAATATACTAAAACACAAGTATAACGATGATGTTCACAACATCCATAGTACTCAAGATCCCAAGGCTAGCCCAACGAATGGTATCGTCAACATCGAACTTAAATCCCATTAGCCTATATTAATGTGGTATCGTCAACACTGAACTTTAAACCCACATATGAGGTATCGTCAACAACGAACTTTAAACCCTCATCAACTTCACTATAATAATCGTATGGCATCGTCAACATCGAACTTTAAGTCCATACGTATGAGGTATCGTTAACAACGAACTTTAAACCCTCATCCACAACATAATATACTCTAGGGTATGGTATCGTCAACATCGAACTTTAACCCATACCCAACAAGTAAATAAATCATATACATGCATATATAATTATTCCACTCACCTCAAGTCTCTTGTGAAAGCTAATCGAGCTTGCAACCCTTCAATGTAACGTACCTATTACATTATGCATTTATTAACATACAATCTAATTGAATTAAATGCCAACTTCTAACCCTTGAGCATTTTATGACCCGATTGCATTAAATGACTCAACTACACCAAAACCGCCCATTAATGATCATTCCTTGTCATAAATCACTAAAAGCTAGTGATTAGGGTCTATTAACATCAACTAACACAAACTTGGTGTATTTCATACCCATTTTACCCAATTAGGTCAACTTTGACTCATATGACCCATTTTAACACTTACACTTGCAAGCTTAGTCAAACATGACCCAATTAACATCATTCAACTTTAAACAAGTGTTTTAATGCTTACAACACCATTAAAACTTACAAACCTCATTTCATTAGACCAAACCCTAGATTATGGTAATTAGGGTTTCCCTTCAACAATCTAACCCAAAATTCACCCATTTAACCCTCAAATGGGTCACACAAGTTCCATATGAACCAAACCCTAGCTTAAACTAAATAAAACTCAAAACTTAAAGTTGAGACTTACCAAAACTATCCTCTTGTAGCTAATAGCAAGGAGAACAACTTTAATTCTTGCTCCTATGATTGATTCACAAAAGTTCTTTTTCAAATCTCAAGTTTAATCTAAGTGGATTTTAAGTTTTGAGAGGAAATTATGAAAGAAAAGGAAAAGAAATGAGAAATATAGGATAAGTGGCTGATATTAAAAGCTCCCATCAGATCTATACGCAAAAAGACCAAATTGCCCCTAAAACCCTTTTTAATTTGAGCAGAAATTGGAGTCAGAACTGCAGAGGTGCCGCGGCGCGGCTCCTTTGTCGCGGCGCGACATAAAGAAGGAAAAACGACCCTTCTTAACTCATGTTCTGATCTGGATTTGCTTTGATTGTTGCGTCGCGGCCCCTTTTCTTGCGGCGCGACATTGGCCTATTCCTGATCACTTCGACAATTTAACATAAATCAAAGGTTCAAACAACAAGCACAACATCTTTCACCCTTCCTATGTACGTCTAAACCTCGACCTTAGGTCTCACACGACTCGACGCCAACGCGACACATTCATAAACATGTTCACGCACGCATTCAAACATATATATATATATATATATATATATATATATATATATATATATATATATATATATATATATATATATATATATATATATATATACATATACACTTATACGACAGCTAGCCCCGTAGCTCATTTAATCACATAACGAACAAGTTATAAGCGTACTATTGATTAAGTACGTACCTTTAAACGCGCATGGGAAAACGGGGTGTTACATGTATGCTACAAGATCAAACTTGTCTTCGTTCGAATACCAGATGCCGAGATTAGGAGAATTTAACAGATAACGTAGAATTCTTTTGGCAGTTGTAAAATGAATTGTATTCGAATTAACTTGATAACGTGCACATAGACATGTAGCCTCCTTTATCTCCAGCAAAAGCTACATATCCTTCCTTAATTGGGTGTACATCCGAAAGAAGAGATAGCTGTCCAGTCATATGTCTTGAAGCGCCGCTATCCACTATCCAGGTGTTATTAGCAGGTACGCTGGTTCCTTGCATATCACATTAAGAATATTAATTGATAATGGGAACCCACGCTCGGACGGCATTAGGTTGTCCATTAACACCCATATCTTGAAATTCCATCCATTTCCCGTTTGAGTCTAGTGGAATTTCCTCATTAGAAACCATAAACTTAGATAGTTTAGACTCATTTGTGGTCTGTTATGGGAAAAGTATTTTTGACAACTAGCTTTTTGCGAAGGTGATCGTACCTTTGGTTCAAAAGGTTTTTCTTGATTACAAAACTCTGTTACATTTTCCTCAAAACTTCTTTTTGGAATTATACCTTTCACAGGTAAAACAGATCTATTTAAATTCTTTCTCTTAGGATCTCCATAAACAACATTTGTCTTAAACCTCTTATTACGACATTCATTACTTACGGGTGAGATTGTACTATGAACATAAGATGATCTAAAATTATCATGTGTCAAGTTAATCTTATGTCTAGTAGAACGAACTCTTCTAGGACAATAAGCAGCAATGTGTCCAAAGATAGCACAGTTAAAATATTGACGAAACTCCCTATGTCCTCTAAATTCATACACGTTATTAGATGTAGTGACCCGAACTTTTCCATGTTTATATATATTAATTGAGATTGATATTTACATGACTAAATGTTTCCAACATGTTAAGCAATCAAACTTGTTAAGACTTGATTAAATGAAATAAGTTTCATATAGACAATTGATCACCCAAGTTGACTGGCAATTCACGAACGTTACAAATTTGTAAAAACTACATGTTGTGGTATATATAGACATATATATATGGTTTACATGAGATTATGATGAGTAAGTATCTCACTAAGTATATTAACAATGTGTGATATACATAAGAAATGAGATTACTACGTTAAGAAACTCGAAATGATATATATAACGATTATCGTTATGATAACGTCTACTAAATACATATGTATCATATTAAGATATTGATACACTATATTTAACATGATAAAATGATATTTAAATATATCATTAAGTGTGTTAACAATGAGTTACATATGTAAAAACAAGACTACTAACTCAAGAATTACGAAACGAGACTTATATGTAACGATTATCGTTGTAATGATATTTTAATGTATATATCATATTAAGAGATATTCATACATCATAATATCAAGATAACATAATAATTTAACATCTCATTTGATATAATAAACATTGGGTTAACAATATTAATTGAGATCGTTAACTTAAAGGTTTCAAAACAAAACTTACATGTAACGACTAACGAAGACTTAACGACTCCATTAGAATGTATATACATGTTGTGTTTTGATATGTATTCTTACACTTTTGAAAGACTTTAAGACACATATCAAAGTACTCCTACTTAACAAAAATGCTTACAATTACATCCTCATTCAGTTTCATCAACAATTCTACTCGTATGCACCCGTATTCGTACTCGTACAATACACAGCTTTTAGATGTTTGTACTATTGGTATATACACTCCAATGATCAGATTTTAGCAGCCCATGTGAGTCACCTAACACATGTGGAAACCATCATTTGGCAACTAGCATGAAATATCTCATAAAATTACAAAAATATTAGTAATCATTCATGACTTATTTACATGAAAACAAAATTACATATCCTTTATATCTAATCCATATACCAATGACCAAAAACACCTACAAACACTTTCATTCTTCAATTTTCTTCATCAAATTGATCTCTCTCAAGTACCAACTTCAAGTTCTAAGTGTTCTTCATAAATTCCATAAGTATAGTTTCATAAAAATCAAGAATACTTCCAAGTTTGCAAGTTTACTTCCAAGCTTTCTAATCCATTCCAAATAATCATCTAAGATCAAGGAACCTTTGTTATTTATAGTAGGTAATCTTTCTAATTCAAGGTAATATTCATATTCAAACTTTGATACAATTTCTACAACTATAACAATCTTATTTCGAGTGAAAATCTTACTTGAACTGTTTTCGTGTCATGATTCTGCTTCAAGAACTTTCAAGCCATCCAAGGATCCTTTGAAGCTAGATCCATTTTTCTCATTTCCTGTAGTTTTATCCAAAAAATTTGAGATAGTAATGATGTTCATAACATCATTCGATTCATACATATAAAGCTATCTTATTCGAAGGTTTAAACTTGTAATCACTAGAACATAGTTTAGTTAATTCTAAACTTGTTCGCAAACAAAAGTTAATCCTTCTAACTTGACTTTTAAAATCAACTAAACACATGTTCTATATCTATATGATATGCTAACTTAATGATTTAAAACCTGGAAACACGATGAACACCATAAAATCGGATATACGCCGTCGTAGTGAAACCGGGGGCTGTTTTGATTTGGATAATTAAAAACTATAATAAACTTTGATTTAAAAGTTGTTCTTCTGGGAAAATGATTTTTCATATGAACATGAAACTATATTCAAAAATCTTGGTTAAACTCATAGTGAAAGTATGTTTTTCAAAATGGTCATCAAGATGTCGTTCTTTCGACGGAAATGACTACCTCTTTAGTAATTGATATGTAAGTTAAATTTCCAACTATAAACCTATACTTTTTATGTTTTGATTCTTAAATTAGAGTTCAATATGAAACCATAGCAATTTGATTTACTCAAAACGGATTTAAAATGAAGAAGTTATGGGTAAAACAAGATTGGATATTTTTGATCTTTTTAGCTACGGAAAATGTTAAACAAATCTATACAAATCATATCCTAGCTAACTTATATTGTATTATACATGTATTCTAATATATTCTGTAATCTTGGGATACCATAGACACGTATACAAATGTTTTGACATATCATATCGACCCATGTATATATATTATTTGGAACAACCATAGACACTCTATATACAGTAATGTTGGAGTTAGCTATACAGGGTTGAGGTTGATTCCAAAAATATATATACTTTGAGTTGTGATCTAGCCTGAGACGTGTATACACTGGGTCGTGGATTGATTCAAGATAATATATATCGATTTATTTCTGTACATCTAACTGTGGACAACTAGTTGTAGGTTATTAACGAGGATAGCTGACTTAATACACTCAAATCTTTAAAACATAATAAAAATGGTTGTAATTATATTTTGATCATACTTTGATATATATGTACATATTTGTATAGGTTCGTGAATCGATCCGTGGCCAAGTCTTATTTCCGAGGAAAGAAATATCTGTGAAAGTGAGTTATAGTCCCACTTTTAAAATCTAATATTTTTGGGATGAGAATACATGCAGGTTTTATAAATGATTTACAAAATAGACACAAGTACGTGAAACTACATTCTATGGTTGAATTATCGAAATCGAATATGCCCCTTTTTATTAAGTCTGATAATCTAAGAATTAGGGAACAGACACCCTAATTGACGCGAATCCTAAAGATAGATCTATTGGGCCTAACAAACCCCATCCAAAGTACCGGATGCTTTAGTACTTCAAAATTTATATCATATCCGAAGGGTGTCCCGGAATGATGGGGATATTCTTATATATGCATCTTGTTAATGTCGGTTACCAGTGTTCACCATATGAATGATTTTTATCTCTATGTATGGGATGTGTATTGAAATATGAAATCTTGTGGTCTATTGTTACGATTTGATATATACAGGTTAAACGTATAACTCACCAACATTTTTTTGTTGACGTTTAAAGCATGTTTATTCTCAGGTGAATACTAAGAGCTTCCGCTGTTGCATACTAAAATAAGGACAAGATTTGGAGTCCATGTTTGTACGATATTGTGTAAAAACTGTATTTAAGAAATATATGTCGATGTAATATATTTCTATTGTAAACCATTATGTAATGGTCATGTGTAAATAGTATATTTTAGATTATCATTATTTGATAATCTACGTAATGCTTTTAAAACCTTTATTGATAAAATAAAGGTTATGGTTGTTTTAAAAATGAATGCAGTCTTTGAAAAACGTCTCATATAGAGGTCAAAACCTCGCAACGAAATCAATTAATATGGAACGTTTATAATCAATATGAACGGGACATTTCAGTTGGTATCAGAGCGTTGGTCTTAGAGAACTAGAAAATTTGCATTAGTGTGTCTTATCGGGTTTGTTAGGATGTATTAGTGAGTCTGGACTTCGACCGTGTTTTCTTTAAAAATGATTGCTTAACATTTTTGTTGGAAACTATATATTATTAACATGTAAATATTATGTGATATATTAATCTCTTAACATGTTTGATATTGTGTGATAGATGTCTACCTCTAGCACAAATCCCATTGACTCACCTAATAATAACGAAGAGTCGAATATATATTGGCAAGATTCACAAGTTCCCGAAGAACCGGAAGAAGAGGAAACGGAACCGGAAGAAGAGGAACCGGAAGAAGAGGAACCAGAAGAAGAGGTTCCGGAGGGGGGGAATAGTAGGAACCACAGAAATCCGGTCAAATAAAAGAAAATCCTCAACCAATGGACCAAAGTTAATAATGGTCAATGGTGTTTCCGCTAAGGAAGCAAAATATTGGGAAAATTACCAATTTTCCGATGAATCGGATCCTGATGAGGATTCCGATGATGTTATAGAAATTACCCCGACCCAATTTAATGAGGCAAAAGAAAATAATAAGGGAAAAGGCATCAAAATAGAGAAATCTGATTCCGACCCCGATGAACTTTATATGTACCGTCAACACCCGTATTTTCAATATCGTGATAATAACTCGGGAACCTCTAAACCACCAGATTTTTCTAAACCAATGTGGAAAATGACGACTCGTATTAAAGGAACATCATATATCCCTAGAAAATTAGGAAAAAGAACCAAGTCCGAAGAAGAAGAAACCAGTGATTCAGATTAGAGGGGTGTGAGCATGTTGTGTAATAAATGTATTGTAGTGTGCTTGTACTTTTATGTTCTATGTAAAAATTGCTTGTATTGTTTGTTATTACGAATTTAATCCTTGTCTATTTTACAGTATAAAAACAAAATGGACGTTAAGGCTAGACAACCGAATATTTTAGAAGACCTACCAGAGGATATGATTGAGGAAATCTTGTCTAGAGTCGGTCAGAATTCATCAGCACATTTAGTTATGGCGAAATTAACTTGTCAAATATTTGAAAGACTTTCCAGAAATGCCTTAGTTTATAAAAGGCTTTCCTTTGATAGGTGGGGTATATCACATTGGGGAGACCGTAAGTTACGTCGTGTTTTCTTTAAAGCGTTAAATGCGGGGAACCCAAATGCAATTTTACGCTACGGGTTAAGAACCTATTTTGACTCAACATATCCCAACATAGGATTTCGTGAATTAGAAAGAGCTTCTAACATGCAACATAAAGAAGCATGTTATGCTTACGGGTTAGTGATGTTCGCTTCTTACCAAAGTGAGAAAAAGAACATCAGATTACATCTTTTAAATAAAACTTTCCCACAAGTGACGGATTCAGTAGTTGGGGTGAGAAACAATGTTTTTAGATTATTACGGGACTGTTTACGAAACCCTCATCCTTTTAACGACATTACAACATGTTGCTTAGTCAATGGTCATAACGGTTATTTTCCACAAGACCAAGGATGGGAAGTCGTCGTAGTAAAACTAGAATGCATGACTTGTTTCTGGACTTATGAATTACGTGTCTTTATTTCCTTTGCTGAACAACTTGCGTATTAACTAGATTTATCTTCAAAACTGTCATGTATCATATTGTACTATATTTCATGTTATATGTAATATAGCGAAGTTGTAAGTTTGAAGAATATTTGTATGTGATATATTATTATAATCAGTTTTTCATATGGAATTGTAGTAGTTGAATTGTATATTAGCTACTAAGTATGAACTTAACGGGTAGGTAGTACCAGAATTTAAACTTATAAAACGCTAATATGAAGAAAAAGCTTTTATAAATGAGTTCATATTATGCTGCGAGATACTATTGACTACTCTTAATATTCTGTATGATTAACTTGTTTCATTTGACTATTTTGAAGGAAATGGCACCGACTACTCGACACACCTTGAATATGAGCGAAGAGGAATTTCGTGCCTTTCTTGCTTCAAACATAGCCGCAGTACAGGCCGCGCTACATACCAACAATAACTCTGAATCTAGCAATACAACTAACGGAGCAAGAAATCGTGTAGGATGCTCCTACAAGGAATTCACTGCCTGCAAACCTTCAGAATTTGATGGGACCGAAGGACCAATCGGATTGAAATGGTGGACCGAGAAAGTTGAATCGGTGTTTGCCATAAGTAAGTGTGCTAAAGTAGACAAAGTGAAGTACGCTACACATACCTTCACAGGTATTGCGTTAACATGGTGGAATACCTATCTAAAGCAAGTGGGACAAGATGCTACTTACGCGCTACCGTGGTCAACATTCAAGCACTTGATGAACGAGAAGTAGCGTCCCAGAACTGAGGTCAATAAGCTCAAGTCAGAACTTAGAGGGTTACGAACACAGGGATTCGATATTACTTCGTACGAAAGACGATTCATAGAATTGTGCCTATTGTGTCCGAGAGCGTTCGAAGATTAGGAAGAGAAGATCGATGCGTTTGTGAAAGGGTTACCGGAGAGAATCCAAGAAGATATAAGTTCACACGAGCCTGCCTCCATACAAAAGGCATGTAGAATGGCTCACAAACTAGTGAACCAGATTGAGGGAAGAATTAAAGAACAGGCGGCCGAAGAGGACAACGTGAAGCTAGTCAAAAGAAAGTGGGAGAAAAACGGTGATAAGAGTCACCAATACAACAACAACTATCCCAATAATCGCAACTACAACAAACGGCACAACAACAACAATAACTACAACAATCATCCCAACAACAATAACAACTGCAACAACAACAACAATCAGAAGCAGCTATGCCAAAGGTGTGAAAAGTATCACTCGGGGTTCTGCAACAAATTTTGCAACAAGTGTAAAAGAAATGGTCATAGCGTGGTGAAGTGTGAGGTCTACGGACCAGGGGTTAACAGAATGAAAGGAACAAATGGTGTCGGAACGAGTAATGGCGGAGCAAGTAGTGTCGGAGCAAGTTATGCCAATGTAGTTTGTTATAAATATGGAAAACCGGGCCACATTATTAGAAATTGCCCGAACCAGGAGAACACGAATGGACAAGGCCGCGGAAGAGTTTTCAATATTAATGCGGCAGAGGCACAGGAAGACCCAGAACTTGTTACGGGTACGTTTCTTATTGACAATAAATCTGCTTACGTTTTATTTGATTCGGGTGCGGATAGAAGCTATATGAGTAGAGATTTTTTTTGCTAAATTAAGTTGTCCATTGACGCCGTTGGATAGTAAATTTTTACTCGAATTAGCAAATGGTAAATTAATTTCAGCAGATTATATATGCCGGAATCGAGAAATTAAACTGGGTAGCGAAATATTTAAGATTGATTTGATACCAGTAGAGTTAGGGAGTTTTGATGTAATAGTTGGCATGGACTGGCTGAAGGAGATGAAAACAGAGATCGTATGTTACAAAAATGCAATTCGCATTGTACGAGAAGAAGGAGAACCCTTAATGGTGTACGGAGAAAAAGGCAACACGAAGCTACATCTTATTAGTAATTGGAAGGCACAAAAACTAATAAGAAAAGGTTGCTATGCTGTTCTAGCACACGTCGAGAAAGTACAAACTGAAGAAAAGAGCATCAATGATGTTCCCGTCGCAAAAGAATTTCCCGATGTATTTCCGAAAGAATTACCGGGACTACCTCCACATCGATCTGTTGAATTTCAAATAGATCTTGTACCAGGAGCTGCACCAATAGCTCGTGCTCCTTACAGACTCGCACTCAACGAGATGAAAGAACTGCAAAGCCAACTGTAAGAACTATTAGAACGTGGTTTCATTCGACCTAGCACATCACCATGGGGAGCTCCTGTTTTGTTTGTCAAGAAGAAGGATGGTATATTTAGGTTGTGTATTGACTACAGAGAGTTGAATAAACTTACCATCAAAAACCGTTATCCACTGTCGAGAATTGACGACTTATTTGATCAACTACAAGGCTCGTCGGTTTATTCGAAAATCGATTTACATTCTGGATATCATCAAATGCGAGTAAAGGAGGATGATATTCCAAAAACTGCTTTTAGGACGCGTTATGGTCATTACGATTTTATGGTTATGCCGTTTGGATTGACTAACGCACCAGCTGTGTTCATGGACCTTATGAACCGAGTGTGTGGGCCATATCTTGACAAGTTTGTCATTGTTTTCATCGATGACATACTTATTTACTCAAAGAATGATCAAGAGCATGAAGAACATTTGAGAAAAGTGCTAGAAGTATTGAGGAAAGAAAAACTGTACGCTAAGTTTTCAAAGTGTGCATTTTGGTTGGAAGAAGTTCAATTCCTCGGTCACATAGTGAATAAAGAAGGTATCCAGGTGGACCCGGCAAAGATCGAAACCGTTGAAAAGTGGGAAACCCCAAAAACTCCGAAGCATATACGTCAATTTTTAGGATTGGCTGGTTACTACAGAAGATTCATCCAAGATTTCTCCAAAAAAGCAAAACCCTTGACTGCATTAACACATAAAGAGAAAAAATTTGAATGGAAGGATGAACAAGAGAAGGCATTTAAGTTATTGAAGAAAAAGCTAACTACGGCACCTATATTGTCATTACCTGAAGGGAATGATGATTTTGTGATTTATTGTGACGCATCAAAGCAAGGTCTCGATTGTGTATTAATGCAACGAACGAAGGTGATTGCTTATGCATCTAGACAATTGAAGATTCACGAGTAAAATTATACGACTCACGATTTGGAATTGGGTGCTGTTGTTTTTGCATTAAAGACTTGGAGGCATTATTTATATGGGGTCAAAAGTATTATATATACCGACCACAAAAGTCTCCAGCATATATTTAATCAGAAGCAACTGAATATGAGACAACGCAGGTGGATTGAACTGTTGAATGATTATGATTTTGAGATTCGATACCACCCGGGGAAGGCGAATGTGGTAGCTGACGCTTTGAGTAGAAAGGACAGAGAACCTATACGGGTAAAAGCTATGAATATAATTATTCGTACTAACCTTACTACTCAAATAAAGGAGGCGCAACAGGGGGTTGTAAAAGAAGGAAAGTTGAAGAATGAGATACCCAAAGGATCAGAGAAACATCTTAATATTCGGGAAGACGGAACCCGATATAGGGCTGATAGAATTTAGGTACCAAGGTTTGGAGATGTGAGAGAAATGGTACTTAAGGAACCACATAAAACCAGATATTCAATACATCCCGGAACGGGGAAGATGTATACAGATCTCAAGAAACACTTTTGGTGGCCGGGTATGAAAGCCGATATTGCTAAATATGTAGGAGAATATTTGACGTGTTCTAAGGTCAAAGCTGAACATCATAAACCATCAGGTCTACTACAACAACCTGAAATCCCGGAATAGAAATGGGAAAACATTACCATGAATTTCATTACTAAATTGCCAAGGACTACAAGTGGTTATGATACTATTTGGGTAATAGTTGATCGTCTCACCAAGTCAGCACACTTCCTGCTAATGAGAGAAGATGACAAAATGGAGAAGTTGGCGCGATTGTATTTGAAGGAGGTTGTCTCCAGACATGGAATACCCGTCTCTATTATCTCTGATAGGGATGGTAGATTTGTTTCAAGGTTCTGGCAGACGTTGCAACAAGCATTGAGGACTCGTCTAGACATGAGTACAGCCTATCATCCACAAACTGATGGGCAGAGCGAAAGGACGATACAAACGCTTGAAGACATGCTACGAGCATGTGTTATTGATTTCGAAAACAGTTGGGATCGACACCTACCGTTAGCCAAATTTTTCTACAACAACAGTTATCATTCTAGTATTGAGATGGCGCCGTTTGAGGCACTTTATGGTAGAAATTGCAGGTCTCCGATTTGTTGGAATGAAGTGGGGGATAGACAGATTACGGGTCCGGAGATAATACAAGAAACTACCGAGAAAATCATTCAAATTCAACAACGATTGAAAACCGCCCAGAGTCAACAAAAGAGCTATGCAGACAGTAAAAGAAAAGATATAGAGTTTGAAATTGGAGAAATGGTCATGCTTAAGGTTTCACCTTGGAAAGGCGTTGTTCGATTTGGTAAACGGGGGAAACTAAATCCAAGGTACATTGGACCATTCAAGATTATAGATCGTGTCGGACCAGTAGCTTACCAACCGGAGCTACCTCAACAACTCGCGGCTGTACATAACACTTTCCACGTCTCGAATTTGAAGAAATGTTTTGCTAAAGAAGATCTCACTATTCCGTTGGACGAAATCCAAATCAATGAAAAACTTCAATTCATTGAAGAATCCGTTGAAATAATGGATCGTGAGGTTAAGAGACTTAAGAAAAACAAGATACCGATTGTTAAGGTTCGATGGAATGCTCGTAGAGGACCCAAGTTCACCTGGGAGCATGAAGATCAGATGAAGAAGAAATACCCGCATCTATTTCCAGAAGATTCGTCAACACCTTCAACAGCTTAAAATTTAGGGACGAAATTTATTTAACGGGTAGGTACTGTAGTGACCCAAACTTTTCCATGTTTATATATATTAATTGAGATTGATATTTACATGACTAAATGTTTCCAACGTGTTAAGCAATCAAACTTGTTAAGACTTGATTAAATGAAATAAGTTTCATATAGACAATTGATCACCCAAGTTGACCGGCGATTCACGAACGTTACAAATTTGTAAAAACTACATGTTGTGGTATATATAGACATATATATATGGTTGACATGAGATTATGATGAGTAAGTATCTCAATAAGTATATTAACAATGTGTGATATACATAAGAAATGAGATTACTAAGTTAAGAAACTCGAAATGATATATATAACGATTATCGTTTTGATAACGTCTACTAAATACAAATGTATCATATTAAGATATTGATACACTATATTTAACATGATAAAATGATATTTAAATATATCATTAAGTGTGTTAACAATGAACTACATATGTAAAAACAAGACTACTAACTCAAAAATTACGAAACGAGACTTATATGTAACGATTATCGTTGTAACGATATTTTAATGTATATATCATATTAAGAGATATTAATACATCATAATATCAAGATAACATAATAATTTAACATCTCATTTGATATAATAAACATTGGGTTAACAATATTAATTGAGATCGTTAACTTAAAGGTTTCAAAACAACACTTACATGTAACGACTAACGAAGACTTAACGACTCCATTAGAATGTATATACATGTTGTGTTTTGATATGTATTCTTACACTTTTGAAAGAATTCAAGACACATATCAAAGTACTCCTACTTAACAAAAATGCTTACAATTACATCCTCGTTCAGTTTCATCAACAATTCTACTCGTATGCACCCGTATTCGTACTCGTACAATACACAGCTTTTAGATGTATGTACTATTGGTATATACACTCCAATGATTAGCTATTAGCAGCCCATGTGAGTCACTAACACATGTGGGAACCATCATTTGGCAACTAGCATGAAATATCTCATAAAATTACAAAAATATTAGTAATCATTCATGACTTATTTACATGAAAACAAAATTACATATCCTTTATATCTAATCCATATAAAAATGACCAGAAACACCTACAAACACTTTCATTCTTCAATTTTCTTCATCTAATTGATCTCTCTCAAGTTCCATCTTCAAGTTCTAAGTGTTCTTCATAAATTCCATAAGTATAGTTTCATAAAAATCAAGAATACTTCCAAGTTTGCAAGTTTACTTCCAAGCTTTCTAATCCATTCCAAGTAATCATCTAAGATCAAGAAACCTTTGTTATTTATAGTAGGTTATCTTTCTAATTCAAGGTAATATTTATATTCAAACTTTGATTCAATTTCTACAACTATAACAATCTTATTTCGAGTGAAAATCTTACTTGAACTGTTTTCGTGTCATGATTCTGCTTCAAGAACTTTCAAGCCATCCAAGGATCCTTTGAAGCTAGATCCATTTTTCTCATTTCCAGTAATTTTATCCAGAAAACTTGAGGTAGTAATGATGTTCATAACATCATTCGATTCATACATATAAATCTATCTTATTCTAAGGTTTAAACTTGTAATCACTAGAACATAGTTTAGTTAATTCTAAACTTGTTCGCAAACAAAAGTTAATCCTTCTAACTTGACTTTTAAAATCAACTAAACACATGTTCTATATCTATATGATATGCTAACTTAATGATTTAAAACCTGAAAACACGATGAACACCATAAAATCGGATATACGCCGTCGTAGTGAAACTGGGGGCTGTTTTGATTTGGATAAATAAAAACTATGATAAACTTTGATTTAAAAGTTGTTCTTCTGGGAAAATGATTTTTCATATGAACATGAAACTATATCCAAAAATCTTGGTTAAACTCAAAGTGAAAGTATGTTTTTCAAAATGGTCATCAAGATGTCGTTCGTTCGACGAAAATGACAACCTCTTTAGTAATTGACATGTAACTTAAATTTCCGACTATAAACCTATACTTTTTCTGTTTGGATTCTTAAATTAGAGTTCAATATGAAACCATAGCAATTTGATTCACTCAAAACGGATTTAAAATGAAGAAGTTATGGGTAAAACAAGATTGGATATTTTTGATCTTTTTAGCTACGGAAAATGTTTAACAAATCTGTAAAAATCATATCCTAGCTAACTTATACTGTATTATACATGTATTCTAATATATTATGTAATCTTGGGATACCATAGACACGTATGCAAATGTTTTGACATATCATATCGACCCATGTATATATATTATTTGGAACAACCATAGACACTCTATATGCAGTAATGTTGGAGTTAGCTATACAGGGTTGAGGTTGATTCCAAAAATATATATACTTTGAGTTATGATCTAGCCTGAGACGTGTATACACTGGGTCGTGGATTGATTCAAGATAATATATATATCGATTTATTTCTGTACATCTAACTGTGGACAACTAGTTGTAGGTTATTAACGAGGACAGCTGACTTAATACACTCAAATCTTTAAAACATAATAAAAATGGTTGTAATTATATTTTGATCATATTTTGATATATATGTACATATTTGTATAGGTTCGTGAATCGATCCGTGGCCAAGTCTTATTTCCGAGGAAGGAAATATCTGTGAAAGTGAGTTATAGTCCCACTTTTAAAATCTAATATTTTTGGGATGAGAATACATGCAGGTTTTATAAATGATTAACAAAATAGACACAAGTACGTGAAACTACATTCTATGGTTGAATTATCGAAATCGAATATGCCCCTTTTTATTAAGTCTGGTAATCTAAGAATTAGGGAACAGACACCCTAATTGACACGAATCCTAAAGATAGATCTATTGGGCCTAACAAACCCCATCCAAAGTACCGGATGCTTTAGTACTTCGAAATTTATATCATATCCGAAGGGTGTCCCGAAATGATGGGGATATTCTTATATATGCATCTTGTTAATGTCAGTTACCAGGTGTTCACCATATGAATGATTTTTATCTCTATGTATGGGATGTGTATTGAAATATGAAATCTTGTGGTCTATTGTTACGATTTGATATATATAGGTTAAACCTATAACTCACCAACATTTTTTTGTTGACGTTTAAAGCATGTTTATTCTCAGGTGAATACTAAGAGCTTCCGCTGTTGCATACTAAAATAAGGACAAGATTTGGAGTCCATGTTTGTATGATATTGTGTAAAAACTGCATTCAAGAAACATATGTCGATGTAATATATTTCTATTGTAAACCATTATGTAATGGTCATGTGTAAACAGTATATTTTAGATTATCATTATTTGATAATCTACGTAATGCTTTTAAAACCTTTATTGATAAAATAAAGGTTATGGTTGTTTTAAAAATGAATGCAGTCTTTGAAAAACGTCTCATATAGAGGTCAAAACCTCGCAATGAAATCAGTTAATATGGAACGTTTATAATCAATATAAACGGGACATTTCATTAGAGTTTGATGATGAAGGGTCTTGTGTTCTTACGAACACAGGAGAATCATTTGGTTTATCTCTTGGAACAGGCTTAGGGGTAACAGGAGGAACAGGTCTGTCAGCAAATCTATGATTTCTTAAAATTTTAACAGGACCTTTTGGTGTTCTTACCCTACTTCTCTTAGAATTATCTCCTAAACCAGTTTTCCTATCTTCCTCATGACCTAGAGCACCTTCAGTAGTATCATCAGAAGTTGTATTTTTAGTTGAGCTATATTTTTTATTCTTTTCAACGTAATCTTCATAACTAGGAGGAATACAGTCTTCTGGTCGATCATCAACTACGTTTGCGTTAACAAATGTGTTCTGAAAAGGAGGAGATGCAGACTTATATCCAATACCCTTGCCCTTGGTGTCATTAATTTCCACCATTAATGCATTCCATTGTGACGCACTTGCCCACTTTTCATTTTAATTGAAAAAGCTTTTAAATTAGCTTTAATGCATTCGTTTTCTTTCTTTAGTTCATTGATTGTGTCAACACGTTTAATTAAAGCTTGATTTATGTCAAAGTTATAACATTTAAGATCGTGAAGTTGCTTTTTATAAACTTTGATCTGCTCTTTCAGCTCGTTTTCAACCTTAGTGGTCACAAGGTTTGCTTGACATTTATCTTTCATCTATGCATAAGCCTTGGTTAAATTATCTATTGTTATTTTAGATTCAGCGCATTTAACACATTCATTATCAGTAGATGGATCAGAAGATACCTGTTGAGCATTATTTGATGAAGAAATCTCAGCCATAAATGCAAAGTAATTTGTCTTCTTCCCGTCATCGAACTCATCTTCTGATTCTGATAAATCTGTAAGAAACTCTGATGTATCAGCATCTTTTCCCAAATGAATCTGTTCAAGTCTGTCCCAAATATCTTTAGCTCTTGTTAACCCAGAAACCTTCTCAAGATCACTTTTTGATAAGAACATCTTTAATAAATCTACTGCTTGCTTGTTCAGTGCTTCAAAATCAGTTTGATCAAGTCCAGTATGATCAGCTTTAACTTCAACTTCAGAGTCTGAAATTTTGTCTGAATCATCATCTTCTGAATTTATACTCTCAATATCAAAACCTTCACCCATGAGAACTAACATTTCCAACTCTACGGCAATCATTCTACCCCATTCGTCTAGTTCCTTGTCAGCATCAAATAAGGTTTCTTCATGTTGATCAGCTTCTAGACTGTCTTCAAACACTGAGGTATCACCATATTTACTCTTCCAACTGTTGAAGTAATAGTCCTCTGACGACGTTGGTGAAACACTTCCAGATTTAGGTGTACGAGGAACTGAATCACGTGCCTTCTTGAATTTGTCTTTAACCTGTTTCTGAATATTCTCCTTTCGAATGGTTCAAGACAACTCTTCAGCTCTTTCAGCACGAGCAATCAGCTTCTCAATTAAATTTCGATCAGTGACACGATCTTCTTCTACTTCAGTGATCTTTGCCTTGTTAGCTTTAGGTTGTTGATCATCTACATTCAATTTGATAGACCAATCATCATCATCTCCATGAATGACAACTAAAGCTTTGTTAGGAATCTCAGCCGTTTCTGCTTCATTTACTTTATCAGTAATGTAAATCTCACACATAGTTGTTTGACTCTGAGAACTGTAGTTCTGATTCTTGAAAGGATTATGATTACCCTGCTTCTTTTGTTTTGTACACTGTCTTGAAAAATGACCTAATTCTCCACAGTTGTAACAAGTAACAGTATTCATATCAAATCCCAGTTTTATATCTTTGGTCAGACTGATTGGTTTTCCAGTTCGCTCTTCTTAATCTCTAGCTCTTCTCGCAAGATTTTCCATACCCCACATAATATCCATCTTTTCTGCTTCGTCCTTATCAAGTTGATGATAATCTTTAGTTGTTAGATGAATGTTACCCACACGACCATCAAGATAACTATCATAATAATTAACAAGGCTTGATAGTAAAGCTATATCTTCACTAATCATTTCTTTCCCAGCTTTCCTTATGTTCTCGATCTTAAGTGCAGATAGAACATCTGATGCAGTCGGTGTAGATGACTCTGTAGTATTGGAAGTAGGCTGTGATTGAGTATTGAGTGAACATGGTGAAACTTGTGGTGGATACGAAGGTTGTTGAATGGGTGTACTGCTAACATTCAAACCATACATATTCTGATTACTTGTAGCAAAAGCAGTTTGAAATGGTGCATGAGCTGATTTTGGAGGTGTATAACTATTTGAGCAATACATTTTGGTGTCTTGAACTTGTTTAGACCACTTAACTTTGTTTAACAATTCTAACTCTTCTTCCTGAAGTCTTTGCTTCACTGTAGCAGTAGCAAGTTCTCCACTGGTTTTCATAGTTAGTACGAAACCATTCTATTCTAATGGTAATGCTCCAGCTAGACATGTCACTTCATCTTTCTCAGCAATGGTTACATCATGCTTGTGTAGTTCAGCTAGCAAGTGACGGTATCTTTCAACCAATTCCGTAATAGATTGTCCGACTTGCCAGTGAAAACGATCAAACTCAGCTTTCAACTCTAAACCTTTTTTAGTTCTGTAAGATGTATTTCCTTCATTGAAAGTACGAAGTGCTTCCCATATCTTGAATGAATTATCATGACACAGAAATTGATGGAAAATCGGACCATCAAGAGCACTTGTCAAGTTACAGTACATCTTCTTCTCCAAGTTATACTCTTCGCGTTCTTCCGAAAGCATATTATACAACGCATACAACTCATTTGTAACTAGTGAACGTGGCCATTGAAATTCGGTTTCAATGTACTTCCAAACCTTCGTGTCCTGACCAGCAGACCAAATCATAAATCTTGACTTCCATGTAGAATAGTCATCCATATTTATCAATCTTGGACATTTCGTACCACTTCCGGATTCACTCTCAGCAAGGAGTAATCTTTGAGTCATATTTGTGATACTCTGAACTAACGTTGCAGCTAACGCATAATTGTTCGAATTAAACATCTTGACAATCTTACCCAAAACAGTTAAACCGTGCGGTTCAGGATCTCAATCGTATGAGTCACATCCTCAAACGTACGTGTCACTACCTCAAGCATACGGGTCACAACTTAATCATACGTATGACCTAAACAACAAAAAAAACCAATACTAAATCTCAAACGTGCGAGTAAGGATCAACTGTGTGATCACTCGTACGTCTCACAGTCAACCGTATGATCACTCTTGTGATCAGACTGTAGTCACTTAACCTAACTAAGGTTACGCTAAACCGTGCGGATGAGTTCACGAGTGAGGCTAAGTCGCGCGAGTGAGGAAATTTCAGTCGACCCACTCGTGTGTGACCTGCTGTTTACCCTAAATCACTCTAAAATCCTAGAAAATGATGTTAAACCTTAATTTCTTCGTCTACAAGCTGGATTAGCACTAAACTACCATAAACACACTCTCTAATTACAATTACACACGAAAAAATGATTCCTTTTTTTTTTTTTATCAAAATCACTCAAAACTCAAAATCCCAAATAATAAACTCTTTAATCACCAAAAATCACTAGGATGATGTTAAAATCACAACCAATGCTCTGATACCAATGATGAAACATGACTAGGATCTTCGAAATCCACAGATTTAACTCACACAATGGCGGAATAAGTGAATCAAACCCTCTAGTGAATGAGAAATATTTTTTGGGATTAATTAAGTCAAACCACAACAATGGATGTGTGATTAGATTTACACCTAGAGCTATTATTCACCTCTTGAGTGATTTGGGTTGAGAGAGAATCGGACAGGTTACCAGATCTGAGTGATGTGTGTGTAATGAGAGGCTTAACCTAAAATGAAGAACATAAACACTTATATACCCCTGCTGTTGAGTCAACCGCGCATGTCAGTCCTCACTCGTACGAGTGGGCTGGCTCATTCGTACGGTTGATCACTCACTCGTGTATGCGTACACAGATTAGGTTTGTGACTCAGCTCAGCACACTCGTGCGTATGAGCTTGTCAGCCGTATGAGTGAGGCTTCACTCGTACATCTGATTGAGTCTAATATAGTCAAACTTCCTTATCGCGTTCATGTAGTACCTGTAACCACATATAAACACAGAAAGGATAACAACGAGCGATCATGGTAACCCATAAACTGAAGTACTAATCACAAATGTGCAGTAGATGTCTAGGGACTTACATAAAATGCATCAACAAAAATCATGCATGTTGAACTTAAGATTTGTGTCAAAAGCTTTTGTAATGCTCTCGGTGTGTCAAAACGAAGACTCGTGCTTTATAGTGTTCTGAAACTATTTTCGAATGCAAAGAAATGACCTAGAGTGAACTAGAATTTGATTGAGACTTTGACCTTCTGGAATATGATAATTTATATGTTTCGAAGTATATCTCATTTGCATGCTAACTTTTAAAAACGTGATTTGCCATGAGTTATAAGCTTGACCAAATGATATGTCTGATTGTTGACTAAAACTGAATGGTCTGTACAAATTGTCTAAATGAATGTCTTTGATTATTTTATCACTGAAACTTTGGAGTGTTTTGAGTCATCTCCAATTAGCCGTTCATCAAAAGATATTTTCAATATTAAATGAGAAATGTTTTAAAACTGTTGCGCATGCTGAAACTGATTTGGTAAACTGTAACTAGACCCTTTATGAAACCCGATTTGTAGACATCACATGAGGGCCGGGTGAGAATTTTTGGAATCGATTTTGAGTCTAGTTGTGATCTGGAGTTTTCCATGTTTTCATTAATTATGTGCTAAGAGTTGTACTCGTTGTTTCTATGATGTGCGTATTTTCAAAGACATGCGATAAACTGCAAACGTGCAAATTGTTGAACTATGAGCTGTAACATGTTGCTTAACTTAGTAATGACATGTTGACCATGTTTGTGTGACTTACTGAGATGTTTCACTTTAGTTGACTACTTTGACCGAGTTGACTTTGGTTGACTTTTGTTGACTTGCTTGGACTAGTTGACTTTTACTTGTTTATTGAGTCAGTCTGAGCACTAGGACTATGCGTACACTATGGGTTGACATAGTGTGACCTATGTGTATACTTAAGATGATCTATTTGACTAGGTTACGTTGTTCGGTCATGATTGTTCGACTATTGTAAGGTTTTACTAAGAGATTTCAGTGCTTTTGCTAAGGTGAGTCTACAGTCCCATTTTCTTTAACATTTTTGGGATGAGATAACATGCTATTTCAAATTGTTTTACATATTAGGTACGAGTAACTTAAACTAATATACATATGAGTTCAGATCAAAAATCCCTTAGCTTAATTATATTAATTACTTTACGTAAGCTCGACTTATAGGGACGGTACCATTAGGTTTGACAAACCTCACCTCAACGTACGGGGTGCTTATTCTGTTGTTACTTGTACACCTGATCAATGTATGCTTAGAAAGGGTAAAGGAAAGACGTGTAGCGCTTTACCTATCCGCGGGTTAAAGTCTTATAATCAAGTGCTCATGATAAATGTATACTTTTACGAATCTTTTCAGAAATCTCGTGGCCTAACTTACGATGGATGTTACTTAAACTTGATGTTTACAAACTAGAAACTATACATGGTAATGTCTACAAGCAGTTGAAAAAAAAAGAACTTTTTGATGTCACATACAGTTGAAACTTGACATTGCTGATTACAAAGAGTTTAACACTTGACATTTGATGTATGCAAACTTTTAACATTAAACCTTGGTGGTTTATACTGATAAATGTTTACTAATTTCTGAATACTAATTTTCGGATACCGATTACCGATAAACGATTTTGAGAACTGATTTTCGACAAATGATTTATGGAAACTGTTTTATGAAACATACGAGAACTATTTACTTAAACCTTTAGATTCACTCAACTTTATGTTGACCCGTTTTGCATGTTTTATCTCAGGTATTAGTTGCTTCCGCTGTAGAACATTGATGTTACTTAGAAGTCAAGCCAAGCACTGGGACCAGAGTTAACATTCCGTTAATGGATTTTGACGGGGTGTTATACTATCTCACCACTAGCTACAAAACTTTGTTGCTTTTATAACGTCTTTGTTTTATTGTTCGAGTATTTGTAGCCGCTTTTTTATTTCTCTACATTCATAACCTTATTTTTCTTTTTGTTTCTAAATTTCATATTGAATGCGATTATATGAGAGTGTAGTTTCATTTTGATGATAATTAATGGCTGCAAAACACATATTTGAAGTCACTATATTCCCCACAAAATTAGCAAAATTTTGTGGAGAATTTTCGGAAAAAATTTCAATTTCAGATTAGACCCATTTTCACAAGATAACTAGAAAATGGTGCAACGAGCAAGACTTCACTAAGGCTTTCCCCTGTTTGAAGCAGTTTAGATTTCGAAAATGACATTTTACTATTTTTAAAGGTGAATTTTGCACTTTTATATCTTAGGATAAGTAATACCTTCACAAGTGAATTGTTAGTGCTTGTTTAAATACCACTATGATAATTTTTTTATTTAATATTGTATTTAGGTACATCAAGAATCATGTTGGGGCTACTATCTCACCACTAGCTAAAAATGTTGCTGCTTTTATAAAGTCTTTGTTTTATTGTCCGAGTATTTTTAGCCGCTTTATTTATTTCTCTAGATTAATAACCTTATTTTTGTTTTCTAAATTTCATATTGAATGCGAATATATGAGACTATAGTTTCGTTTTGATGATAATTGATGGCTGTAACAACCCTACTTTTTCCATTACTGTCGTTACTTGTCCGTTAATTATTTAACGGTGATTACGTAGAACTTTATGTGTTAAACTGATTTAAATGCATACATGATCCTAGTGGATTACTCGAATTAATATTTTTATATTAATTGATGAACTTGTTTCGGATAACGAAATAATTAGAAAACGACACGATTGCGATAATCGCATAGAAAGCCTTTTAGTTTACGGAACTCAAAAACTTGGCGAAATAATTTTTTTTAATAATTATTAGCTTTATGAAAAACTTAATTAATTTATTATTTATTTAATAAATTAAACCCGGTGGATTGCGTTTCAACGACCGGTTAACGTTCCGGTAACCCGGTACGGTTAACGGCTCTCGAAACAGACCCCACCCTTGGCCCCTTTGGTTATTGCTTGGTCCATTTACTTAAGCCCATCTAACTAGTTAAAACCCTAGACTCCAACACACAAACACGTTTCTTCTTTCCCTCCCTCCCTATTTCGACTAGATATAGCCCCATTCATCATCATCTTCATTGCCACCTTCCAAGATCAAGAGCACCTTCAATTGCTTGCTCGTTTGCTTAATCGTTTACATAATCGTGTTCCTCTCGTTCTCCTCTACACGTGGATACGAGTAATTGCTTGATTTAGGTAAAAACTCTATGAACCCTAATTGTTAAAAATCTGATTTTGTTCAATTACATAGTGTACAAGAGTCTAGTGCTCAATTGGTTATAATAATAATCATTGTTAGTCACTATTTTGCGCGATTGATGTGTTTTGATGTAATCACGAATTGAATTGCTATGAATCTGATAAATTGTGTTTATGTACTGATCTTATAATGTATCTAGATGGATAGATCTCGAAAATTAATAAATTTGGACATTGGATTTGCATGATTTCGTTACCGGATGCATTAGTTATGATCAATTGAAGTTTATGCTAGGGTTTTGCATGCTATACGAATTTTCTGGAATATGTGCTCTACGAATTAGACATTGAAATGAAAAAAATTGTATTCCTTGTTAAAAATCACTCAAGTTGGACTAAAGAATTGTGTCAAAAGGTTTTGTATTGCTCTCGGTATGACTAAATGAAAATTTGTGTTTTGTATTGAGCTGAAACTATTTTCATAGGCACAAGAAATGACCTCACATGAACTATGGATTGTTTGAGACCTTGATCTTTTGGAATACGATTATAACATATCACATTTGTATGCTAGCTTCTGAAAACGTGGTTTACTATGTGTTATATGCATCACCAAATGACATGTCTAAATGTTGTCTAAATCTGGATAGTCTGTAGAGATATGCAAAACTGTACAAATTGGCTACACGAAAGTCTTTGGTTATTTTATCAGTGAAAATTTGGAGTTTCTAGAGTCATCTCCAATTGGCCGTTTGTTGAAAGCTATTTTCATTTTTAAATACAAATTTTTCCTAAACTGATGCACGAGCAGAAACTGATTTGGTAAACCTTAACTAGACCCTTTCTGAAACCCAACTTGTAGACATTGTATGAGGGCCGGCTTAGGCTTTTTGGAAACATTTTTGAGTCTAGTTATTATCTTGAGTTTTCCAAATTGTCATGATTTATGTTATAAGAATTGTACTCGTTGTTTGTAAGATGTGCGTATATTCGATGCCATGCAATAAACTGCGTACGTGTAATTGATGAACTATAAGCTATAACATGTTACTTGAATTAGGATTGATATGTTGGTCAAGATTACATGACCTACTGAGATGATTGACTTAGGTTGACCAATTTGACCGAGTTGACTTTTGGTTTGACTTTGGTTGACTTTTGTTGAGTTGCTTGGATTAGTTGACTTTTGCTTGCTTATTGAGTCAGTATGAGCACTAGGACTATGCGTACACTATGGGTTGACATAGTGTATTTACCTAAGGTAACTTATTTGCTTTGGTTGCGTTTTACGGTCATGATCGTCCTACTGCCGTACAATTTTACTAAGAGTTTTATTATGCTTTGCAAAGGTGAGTCTACAGTCTCATTTTCTTTAACATTTTTGGGATGAGATAACATGATGTTTCAAATTGTTTTACATATTAGGCACAAGTAACTTAAACGAATATACATATGACTTCAGATCAAAAATCCCTTCGCTTGATTATATTAATTACTTTACGTAAGCTCGACTTATAGGGACGGTACCGTTAGGTTTGACAAACCTCGCCTCAACGTACGGGGTGCTTATTCTGTTATAACTTGTACACTTGATCGGTGTATGCTTAGAAATGGTAAAAGAAAGACGTGTAGCGCTTTAGCTATCCGCGGGTTAAAATCTTTTAATCAAGTGATCATGATAAATGTTTACTGATTTCTGAATACTGATTTTCGGATACCAATTACTGATAAACGATTTTGAGAACTGATTTTTGACAAAATGATTTATGAAAACTGTTTTATGAAACATACGATGAACTATTACTTAAACCTGTAGATTCACTAAACTTTATGTTGACCCGTTTTGCATGTTTTATCTCAGATATTAATTGCTTCCGATGTATAACTTTGCTGTTATATAGAAGTCAAGCCAAGTACCGGGACCAGAGTTAACATTCCGTAAATGAATTTTGACTGGGTGTTATAATGGCTGCAAACACATATTTGAAGTCACCACATTTCTCGCAAAATTGGGCAAAATTTTGTGAAAAATTTTCCAAAAAATTTTAAAATGTATATTAGGCTCATTTTCGCAAGATAACTAGAAAACAGTGCTAGGAGGAAAACTTCCTTAAGGCTTTCCCTTGTTGAAGCAGTTTAGATGCCGAAAATAACATTTTACTATTTTTAAAGGTGAATTTTGCACTTTTAAATCTTAGGATAAGTAATACCTTCACATGTGAATTGTTATGTATGTTTAAATACCACTATGAAACTTTTTTTATTTAATATTGTATTTAGGTACATCAAGAATCATGTTGGGGCTACTTTCTCACCACTAGCCACAAAACCTTGCTGCCTTTATAACGTCTTGGATTTATTGTTCGAGTATTTTTAACCGCTTTTTTATTTCTATAGATTCATAACCTTATTTTTGTTATTGTTTCAGAATTTCATATGGAATGCGAATAAATGATAGTGTAATTTCGTTTTGATGATAATTAGTGGCCGCAAAACACATATTTGTAATCACTACATTCCCCACAAAATAGGGCAAAATTATGTGGTGAATTTTTCTGAAAATTTTCAATTGTACTTTAGGCCCATTTTCGCAAGATAAATAGAAAACGGAGCTACGAGCAAGACTTCCATAAGGATTTCCCCCGTTCGAAGCATTTTAGATTCCGTAAATGACATTTAACTATTTTTAAAGGTGAATTTTGCACTTTTAGATCTTAGGATAAGTAATACCTTCACATTTGAATTGTTGTGCCTGTTTAAAAACTACTATGATACTTGTTTTTATTTAATATTGTATTTAGGTACATCGAGAATCATGTTAGGGCTATTATCTCACCACTAACTACAAAACCTTGCTGCTTTTATAACGTTTTTGTTTTATTGTTCGAGTATTTTTAGCCGCATTTTATTTTCTCTAGATTCATAACCTTATTTTTCTTTTTGTTTCTAAATTTCATATTGAATGCGAATATATGAGAGTGTAGTTTCTTTTTGATGATAATTAATGGCCGCAAAACACATATTTGAGGTCATTACATTGCTCACAAAATTGGGCAAAATTTTGTGAAAATTTTTTCCAAAAAATTTTAAATTGTATATTAGGCCCATTTTCCCAAGATAACTAGAAAACGGCGCTACGAGCAAAACTTCCTTAAGGCTTTCCCCAGTTCGATGTAGTTTAGATGCCGAAAATGACATTTTACTATTTTTAAAGGTAAATTTTGCATTTTTAAATCTTAGGATACGTAATACCTTCACATGTGAATTATTATGTATGTTTAAATACCACTATGAAACTTTTTTTATTTAATATTGTATTTAGGTATATCGAGAATCATGTTGGGGCTACTATCTCACCACTAGCCACAAAACCTTGCTGCTTTTATAACGTTTTGGATTTATTGTTCGAGTATTTTTAGCCACTTTTTTATTTCTCTAGATTCATAACCTTATTTTTGTTTTTGTTTCTGATAACTCCTAAGTTATATAGTTTTTGATAACATTTTCAGGAGTTATTGAAAGGACCCGTTCATATACATTATAAACGATTCACAATAGTTGATTACATTGCGAGGTATTTGACATCTATATGATACATTTTACAAACATTGCATTCATTTTTAAAAGACAAACTTTCTTTACATCGAAAATTGACAGGCATGCATACCATTTCATAATATCCACTATCCAACTATAAATTGATTTAATAATAATCTTTGATGAACTCAATGACTCGAATGCAACGTTCTTCGAAATATGCTATGAAAGACTCCAAGTAATATCTTTAAAATGAGCAAATGCACAGCGGAAGATTTCTTTAACACCTGAGAATAAACATGCTTTAAAGTGTCAACCAAAAGGTTGGTGAGTTCATTAGTTTATTATAATCATTTATTTCCATCATTTTAATAGACCACAAGAATTTCATTTCCAGTTCTCATAAATATACGTCTCATGCATAGAGACAAAAATAATCATTCATATGGTGAACACCTGGTAACCGACATTAACTAGATACATATAAGAATATCCCCTATCATTCCGGGATCCTCCTTCGGACATGATATAAATTTCGAAGTACTAAAGCATCCGGTACTTTGGATGGGGTTTGTTAGGCCCAATAGATCTATCTTTAGGATTCGCGTCAATTAGGGTGTCTATTCCCTAATTCTTAGATTACCAGACTTTAATAAAAGGGGCATATTCGATTTTGATAATTCAACCATAGAATGTAGTTTCAATTACTTGTGTCTATTTCGTCAAACATTTATAAAAGTGCATGTATTCTCAGTCCCAAAAAATATAAAGGGTAAAAAGGCAAATGAAACTCACCATACTGTATTTCGTAGTAAAAATACATATAACGTCATTGAACAAGTGCAAGGTTGGCCTCGGATTCACGAACCTAAATTAATTATATATAATTATGTGTTGGTCAATATTTGTCTAACAAATTAGGTCAAGTCATAGTGTACCACAATCCTAATGCTCGAGACTAATATGCAAAAGTCAACAAAAGTAAATTTGACTCAAAATAATTTCCAAAAATCTATACATGATTAATATATAGTTTAAATATCGTCGTTTTATATTTTTAAATATTTTTAAAAGATTTATTAGAGTAAATAATATAATTTATTTATTAATAAATAAAATTTTATATTAAATTTATATAATAAAATATACTTTTATATATATTAAGTAATAAAATTTATAAGGTTCATTTAATATCATAAAGATAATATGATAGGTATTATTAAAGTAAGTTATTACACGTAGTAAAATATGTTTGTATCACATATTTATTTGATAAAATAATATCTATAATGATAGTAAGTAAAAGTTGTATTATTTTGTAATAATAATTATTATTATAAAAATATCAATATTTATAATTACTAAGATGACATTATAATAAAACGATAATTCTAATTATGATAACTTTAATATTTACGATAATTTTTAATATTATATTTAAAATAATAATTCTATTTATAATAATAATAATGATATTTTATAGTAACAATGACATTTCTATTAAAATGATAATTTTTGTTAAAATGATAGTTTTAATACTAACGATACTTTTAATAATAATAGTAATGATAAAAATAACAAGAACGATAATTTTATCTAAATCAATATCTTATAATATTTTAATTTCATCATGATACTCTTACTCATTATTTCCTAATCATTTCGTTTAATAGCTTTTAATCGTCTTTTATATCGTGTTCATAATAATGATAATAATAGTAATCAAAATAATTAGGTGTTACAAATATTTGTTTTAATTACACTAATATTAATAATGATAGTTACTATAACATTAGTAACGATAATACTAATAATTATCTTAATGATAATATAGTAATAGTAATAATAATAATAACAATAACAATAACCATTTTTAAATAATGATATATATATTAATAATGATAATAATAATAATAATAATAATACTAATAATAATAATAATAATAATTGGATAATAATAATAATACTAATTATAACTTTAACGATAATAACGATAGTAATAATAATAAAAAATAATAATTTTTAATGATAAATCCCTTTTATTGATAAAGATAATAATAATGATAATAATAAGATAAAACTAGAACGACGATAAAAATGACGATAATAATAATCATTTTTAATAAAAATATCGAAAATTCAATTGATTATAGCTTCTAATCCGTTCATCGAAACCATTCGATATCTAAAGGAAAAGTTCTTAATTTTTCGCTAGCTTTCCAAGGACATGCATATCTTATACCTTATCTCAACCGCAAGTGAAACTAATTCAATATTCAACCTAACCTGTCTAAGGGCAATATCAAAAATACAAGCATGCATAATCCTAAATACTCGAGCACTAGTCAGGGATACACTATTAGTATGTAAAAGTTAAATTATGAGTACTCACGTATCAATATTGAGATTCAATATTGCAAGAAAGGTACGTAAATGCAACGAAAATGATAAACACTATATTGACCTCACGAGCATACCCATGAACCATACTCAATCACCTCCATAGCTATAACCCATAATTTCCTTAATCCTATCATACTCGAAAAACAATTTCAAAATCACTCGGACAACACTCCGTCATAATATTTTATGTATACTAATAATATCTTGAAATAATACGGAGTAAATATATATATGTAAATCGATTGAGAGAGTTTAGAGAAAATATTTTCAAGTTTCTATGAAATAATGAAACCTATTGAATTTTATTTATAATAGATTTTTGAATTATTAAAGTGAATTATTAAAGTATGAATTATTAAAGTGAATTATTAAAGTATGAATTATTAAAGTGAATTATTAAAGTATGAATTATTAAAGTGAATTATTAAAGTATGAATTATTAAAGTGAATTATTAAAGTATGAATTATTAAAGTGAATTATTAAAGTTAAAGTAAAGTAAAAATAAAGTAAATGTAAAGTTTAAGTATAGTAAAAGTATAAAACTATGTACGTATAATACGCGTATAAATATATATAATATTAATTTAAATCGTTATATATTTAATAAAATAAAATATAAATATCGTTATCTTTATCATACTAGTTAAGTAATGAGTTGTCAAAAGTGGTTCTAGATATTTATAAAAGTTATATACGTTTTAATAATAAAGTTCTTTTTAAACTGAAAACATTTTTGTACGTTTGAAACTAAATAGATCAATCGAGTCTTTATGAGATTCAATCTTCCACTATTCTTTGTCTAGTTCTCAATGATTGACAATTTGTTCTTATTTATAAATCACTTTACCATTTTCCGAATATTGTTAAAATGGAAAGATTTCTCAAATCAACGTGGGCCTTTCAACAGAGACTTGTAATTATAATTCAATATATCTGATAATTTAATCATTTGATCTTATCTTCTAATTCCATTGATAAACATTTTGAAACAGATACAATCATATAAAGTATTTAATCTAATATTTTGTTTACGTTTCAAGTTATAATATATATACACATATACATATATAATCATATTCGTTTAATGGTTCGTGAATCGTTGGAACTTGGTCGAGGTTGAATGAATGTATGAACATAGTTTAAAATTCTTGCAATTTAACTTAACAAATATTGCTTATCGTGTCGGAAACATATAAAGATTGAAGTTTAAATTTGGTTGGAAATTTCCGGGTTGTCACAGTTATCTCAGTATTTTATAGTCATTTTAATACCAAAACACACTAAAATGGGTAAAAAGTGGAAAAAGGTATTTCTAATAATTTTGTCAAAGTTATGTATCAAACAGGATCAAAAATAGAGAAAATTGCAGAGAGGTTAAGAAAGCTGCCGGCAAGGATTCAAGGAAACCGCCGGCTTGAGGTTAAATATGTCAGAATGTTCCAGAATCTCCGTAAAGTTGAAAGAACTTGTTGATCAAGAAAAAGGCAAAAGAAGCTGCCGGCTTCATCCTGAAGCCGCCAGCTTAACGAACATGGTTTCTCAACTTGTTGACCAAGTTCAAGTAAAAAGGGAAACAAAATCAAGAAGATCTGGCGGATCTTTGAAGCCGCTGGCCTTCCCTGAAGCCGCCGGCTTAATTATGACGGTTAAATATTTGAGCTTGCAGATTAAGTTAAACTTGTAAAAGGAGTCACCGACCTAAGGCAAATCGCCGGCATCCCACTGAAGCCGCCGGCTTGGCCACCGTCGCTGAACATTATAAATAAAGGCCTCCGGTCTCAGTTTTCAGAATTCAATAATTCTGGTTAGGTCGTTTTTCTTTTTAGCTTTTTCTCTAAACCCTTAGGTTAGATTTCATTGTAATCAAGATTCATCCAAGTTTTTAATTCAAGTTTCTTACATCTACCTTTTTAAGGTATGATTCTATCCTTACTTTACTGTTTTATTTATTTTATTTACTTTAGTTGTTTCTGTTCGTCTTCTGCTATGAACTAAACGTTCATAGTAGTTACGTCGACGAAAACTGAATTTCATCTGGGAATCAGATGAAGCCGCCAGCCTCACCTTCCAAGCCGCCGACTTGGTTGGAAGGAAGCTGCTGAAATGTCCCGTTCTTATTGATTAAAAACGTTCCATATTAATTGATTTCGTTGCGAGGTTTTGACCTCTATATGAGACATTTTTCAAAGACTGCATTCATTTTTAAAACAAACCATAACCTTTATTTCATAAATAAAGGTTTAAAAAGCTTTACGTAGATTATCAAATAATGATAATCTAAAATATCCTGTTTACACACGACCATTACATAATAGTTTACAATACAAATATGTTACATCGAAATCAGTTTCTTGAATGCAGTTTTTACACAATATCATACAAACATGGACTCCAAATCTTGTCCTTATTTTAGTATGCAACAGCGGAAGCTCTTAGTATTCACCTGAGAATAAACATGCTTTAAACGTCAACAAAAATGTTGGTGAGTTATAGGTTTAACCTATATATATTAAATCGTAACAATAGACCACAAGATTTCATATTTCAATACACATCCCATACATAGAGATAAAAATCATTCATATGGTGAACACCTGGTAACGGACATTAACAAGATGCATATATAAGAATATCCCCATCATTCCGGGACACCCTTCGGATATGATATAAATTTCGAAGTACTAAAGCATCTGGTACTTTGGATGGGGTTTGTTAGGCCCAATAGATCTATCTTTAGGATTCGCGTCAATTAGGGTGTCTGTTCCCTAATTCTTAGATTACCAAACTTAATAAAAAGGGGCATATTCGATTTCGATAATTCAACCATAGAATGTAGTTTCACGTACTTGTGTCTATTTTGTAAATCATTTATAAAACCTGCATGTATTCTCATCCCAAAAATATTAGATTTTAAAAGTGGGACTATAACTCACTTTCACAGATTTTTACTTCGTTGGGAAGTAAGACTTGGCCACTGGTTGATTCACGAACCTATAATAATATATACATATATATCAAAGTATGTTCAAAATATATTTACAACACTTTTAATATATTTTGATGTTTTAAGTTTATTAAGTCAGCTGTCCTCGTTAGTAACCTACAACTAGTTGTCCACAGTTAGATGTACAGAAATAAATCGATAAATATTATCTTGAATCAATCCACGACCCAGTGTATACATATCTCAATATTGATCACAACTCAAACTATATATATTCTGGAATCAACCTCAACCCTGTATAGCTAACTCCAACATTCACATATAGAGTGTCTATGGTTGTTCCGAAATATATATAGATGTGTCGACATGATAGGTCGAAACATTGTATACGTGTCTATGGTATCTCAAGATTACATAATATACAATACAAGTTGATTAAGTTATGGTTGGAATAGATTTGTTACCAATTTTCACGTAGCTAAAATGAGAAAAATTATCCAATCTTGTTTTACCCATAACTTCTTCATTTTAAATCCGTTTTGAGTGAATCAAATTGCTATGGTTTCATATTGAACTCTATTTTATGAATATAAACAGAAAAAGTATAGGTTTATAGTCGGAAAAATAAGTTACAAGTCGTTTTTGTAAAGGTAGTCATTTCAGTCGAAAGAACGACGTCTAGATGACCATTTTAGAAAACATACTTCCACTTTGAGTTTAACCATAATTTTTGGATATAGTTTCATGTTCATAATAAAAATCATTTTCTCAGAATAACAACTTTTAAATCAAAGTTTGTCATAGTTTTTAATTAACTAACCCAAAACAGCCCGCGGTGTTACTACGACGGCGTAAATCCGGTTTTACGGTGTTTTTCGTGTTTCCAAGTTTTAAATCATTAAGTTAGCATATCATATAGATATATAACATGTGTTTAGTTGATTTTAAAAGTCAAGTTAGAAGGATTAACTTTTATTTGCGAACAAGTTTAGAATTAACTAAACTATGTTCTAGTGATTACAAGTTTAAACCTTCGAATAAGATAGCTTTACATGTATGAATAGAATGATGTTATGAACATCATTACTACCTCAAGTTCCTTGGATAAACCTACTAGAAATGAGAAAAATAGATCTAGCTTCAAAGGATCCTTGGATGGCTTGAAAGTTCTTGAAGCAGAATCATGACACGAAAACAATTTCAAGTAAGATTTCCACTCGAAATAAGATTGTTATAGTTATAGACATTGAATTAAAGTTTGAATATGATTATTACCTTGTATTAGAAAGATAACCTACTGTAAGTAACAAAAGTTTCTTGATCTTGGATGATTACTTGGAATGGATTTAGAAAACTTGGAAGTAAACTTGCAATCTTGGAAGTATTCTTGATTTTATGAAACTAGAACTTTTGGAATTTATGAAGAACACTTAGAACTTGAAGATAGAACTTGAGAGAGATCAATTAGATGAAGAAAATTGAAGAATAAAAGTGTTTGTAGGTGTTTTTGGTCGTTGGTGTATGGATTAGATATAAAGGATATGTAATTTTGTTTTCATGTAAATAAGTCATGAATGATTACTCATATTTTTGTAATTTTATGAGATATTTCCTGCTAGTTGCTAAATGATGGTTCCCACATGTGTTAGGTGACTCACATGGGCTACTAAGAGCTGATCATTGGAGTGTATATACCAATAGTACATACATCTAAAAGCTATGTATTGTACGAGTACGAATACGGGTGCATACGAGTAGAATTGTTGATGAAACTGAACGAGGATGTAATTGTAAGCATTTTTGTTAAGTAGAAGTATTTTGATAAGTGTCTTGAAGTCTTTCAAAAGTATATGAATACATATTAAAACACTACATGTATATACATTTTAACTGAGTCGTTAAGTCATCGTTAGTCGTTACATGTAAATGTTGTTTTGAAACCTTTAGGTTAACGATCTTGTTGAATGTTGTTAACCCATTGTTTATTATAACAAATGAGATGTTAAATTGTTATATTATCATGATATTATGATATATAATATATCTTAGTATGATGTATATACAGTTAAATGTCGTTACAACAATAATCGTTACATATATGTCTCGTTTCGAAATCATTAAGTTAGTAGTCTTATTTTTACATATGTATTTCATTGTTAATACACTTAATAATATATTTACTTATCATTTAACATAATTAACCAAGTGTATCAATATCTTAATATGATTCATATGTACCTAGTAAGACGTTGTTATAACGATAATCGTTATATATATCGTTTTCGAGTTTCTTAAATTAATAGTCTCATTTTTATGTATATAACTCATTGTTAAAATACCTAATGAGATACATACTTATAATAAAATCATGTTAACTATATATATAACCATATATATGTCATCGTATAGTTTTTACAAGTTTTAACGTTCATGAATCACCGGTCAACTTGGGTGGTCAATTGTCTATATGAAACCTATTTCAATTAATCAAGTCTTAACAAGTTTGATTGCTTAACATGTTGGAAACACTTAATCATGTAAATAACAATTTCATTTAATATATACATAAACATGGAAAAGTTCGGGTCACTACACCTGCCGGCTTCGTGTGCTTTATCCGTACAATTCTTGGTTCTTTTCAAGATCTGTATGGTCGAGTTTCTGTATTGATGTTTGAATTATTTCGAATCTTTTTTGCTTGAATACACATGTTTGCCATTCTTAATAATTAAATAACATGATTTTAGGATTGATTAGTACTTGATCCAATGATCTATTATTTGATCCATGCTACTTGTTTAGATCTAGTCCATCAAACTTGTTAAATTGAGTTGCATGCAACTAAGTTAAAAAGCTTAATAGTGATAAACTTGTTTAAAAGGAATTACGCTTATATAATAGAATTTGATATTGTTAGGCTTAATCAAAGAACTTTTATTTGGATTTGTTTAATTAAGGATTGCATGAGAACTTAGTAGTAATTGACTTTCAGCTAGTAACTTGAGTTGATCTACTTGGTGTTTAATAGCTTATATGATTTGTCAGTCTATTTGCATATTGATCCTCATCACAAGATTAATGTGTATCATGTAATTGAATTAAAT
This sequence comes from Rutidosis leptorrhynchoides, assembly GCF_046630445.1. NCBI lineage: Eukaryota > Viridiplantae > Streptophyta > Magnoliopsida > Asterales > Asteraceae > Rutidosis > Rutidosis leptorrhynchoides. The sequence goes on from NC_092339.1 coordinate 57,432,020, forward strand.
ATGATGAATTAAGATGTTAGTTATGCACATCACATATCTTGCATATGCTTTAAGTCCTACTTATTGAATGATATGCAACATTTAGCTTAACCTATTAAGGAATAATAATTGGTCTAATTGTTATTTTACTTTATGTTAATATAAGTTATGAAACTTGCCTAATATGATTCTTGTATGAGTTGGTTGTTCATGTAACTGCTTTTGCTTTTACTTGTATTTATTTATTTTGAATCATCAATTTCTTGCTTTACTTTATTGTTTTGTTTTATCTTTAAAGCATCTCTTTCCTAAGAGATAAGAATCTATCCCATAAAAAGACATAAAAATATATCTTTAATTCTTTAATAAGAATTAAATAATAAGACAACTCTTTTCCGCATCTACGCTCTCTTGGGACGATAACCTAAATTACTACATTTGATCGGGTTTTGTTGCTCGTTAGGTTGTTAAAGTGTATTAATAAAGGGTTTTATAAATTTAAAAGTTGAAGAATAAGTTAAGCAATACCGCGCACACTTTCAACACATCAACTTTTTGGCGCCGCTACCGGGGAGCGCGGTAAATATTGGAATTGAATATACTTTGGTTATTGATATTTCTTGAAAATGGGTGATGACTGTCTTCCTTTAGGGGAGGGTTGCTGGAGTTCCGATTTAAAGGCTCGTGCTCAAACCTAGACGCTGACGGGTCACTTAAGTATTGAAAGATTCAATAGGCCGTAATAGGCCGTGTATGTTTGATTATTCGTTGTTATGCGATAAAAGTTGTTATTTAATATTTATGTTATTAATTATGTCATTAATATTTATTATATTTATTAATTTAAAGTTTACTAATATACTAATATACTTCTTAAATATTACAAGAGGAATTAGAATAAACTCCAAACTTAATTATATATATATCCTTTAAGGTCTAAAATATTTTCACCTAAAACATTTCTTTTTATGATTTTAGATCACATGAATACTCGATCCAAGAAACCAGTCTTACAAGATATGTTACCAAATCCTGATATGTTATTTAAACCTTCTAAGGATTCGAATATTGTTAAGAAATTAAATTTCAATGAAGAAACTACTTCTAATGATGATTCATTATCTAGTCCACCGTCTAGTCCTTATTCTAATTTGGGATCTCTTTTTGGTTCAGAAATTAAAATGACTGATTCAATGGAAGCATTAATGAAAGCGGGTCGGGAAGGATTATGTCATGCTATTACGTAGCCTGTTATAAAAGAAAATTTTGATATTAAAGGTCCTATTTTTCATTTGCTTAAGGATAACCAATTTAGGGGTACGGAAAAGGAAGATGCTAATGCTCACATTCGGAATTTTAAAGATATTTGTAATTTGTTTAAAAATAATAATGTTGAAAGTAATGTCATCTATCTTCTTCTCTTCCCATGGTCACTAAAATATGAAGCTAGGGAATGGTTAAACTCATTACCTGAAGGAGATATTACTAGTTGGGATACGATGGTTAAAAAATTTCTCACTCAATTCTTTCCTGCATCCAAAACTGTCACTCTTTAAACTGTAATTGCTAATTTTCATCAGAAAACTAATGAGTCTCTTTATTCTGCTTTGGTTCGATTTGGTCAAATGCTTAGAGGTTGTCCACAACATGGTTTGGATAAGTTTAAAAAGGTAACCACTTTCTATAAGGGTTGTGATATTGCTACAAGAAGAGAGATTGATACATCTGCTGGAGGAAACATTATGAGTAAAACTGCCGAGGAAGCTGAAACATTGATTAATAAGTTGGCTGCTCATTCCCATGAATAGCATCAAGACTTAGATATTTCTCGTTCAGTAAAATCTATTAGTTATGATTCTGAAGATATGGTTAAGGCTATGAATGTGCAATTGGGTAATCTAGGAAGGCAAATTGAAAAGCTTACTAAAGAAATGCATATGATTAAGGTAGGTTGTGAAAAATGCCAAGGTCATCATGCTACTAAAGATTGTGTTGCTAGTCTTACTATGGAGGATGTCGAGAATGTTTCGTGTGTGAATCAATTTCAAGGAAACCCAAACTACCGAAATAATTATAATACACCTTATCCTGCTAATAATGAAAACACACCTGGTTTCTTTCCTGTTAGAGCACCCTTCATTCCAAATTCTTGTAATGCTCAAACAGATAAGAAGTCGAATCTTAAAGAAAGCATCCTCACTTTCATCAAAAATTAAAATGAAGCTAATGATAACATAAAGGCTCAACTTTCCCAAGTGCAAAATAATCATCAAGCGTCCATTCAAAACTTAGAGCGCAATGTTACTAAGTTATTCAAACTTGTCAAGGAAAGGGTAAAGTTCCTGCTAAATCTGAAGTTTCTAAAGAAGTTCGTTTTAAAAAGGTGAATGTGATTAGAGAAGTGAATAGGGTTGATGTTTATGAACCTTGTTTAAGGTACTTATGGGAGTTTGAAATGGAAGAGGAAGAATATAATCAAGAAATAAAGAAGTTGACTGCCACTGAAGAAGATAAATCAAAAGATGCTAAAGTTCGAGGTCTTGATCGTGATGAGGTAATTTTCATGCACGAGTTGTTTGATGAGAAAGAAGAAGAAGTTGATAAAAAGGTTGATGAAAATAATGAAGTTAGTAGTGAAAATTCTGAAAAATAGGAATGTGAAAATAAAGATGATTGTTTAGCTGATATTATGAAATAGTTGGAAGAAAGAAGAAAAGAAGGTTTCCGCCCTCTTTATTCATTCACAATTAATCCGGTATATCCATATGCATCAACTGAAATTCCTGTTGTTATGCGCACTGATCCAGGGGAATTCCAAATCCCTTGCTTAATTCGTGGTCCAATTCCTGTTATGGAATTAGCTGATACTGGTTCTAGCATTAATGTTATGCCATTCTTCGTTTACAATCGTTTAGGATTGCCATATGTGGAACCAATCAAAGGAAATGTGTGTTTTGCTGATAGACGTTTACATGAACCATTGGGGATTGTTAAACAAGTTAAAGTTATCGTTGGTTATGCTTTCTATAGAATTGATTTTGTTGTTATGGACATGAAAGAAGATCTGATAACTCCTTTAATCCTAGGATCTCCGTTTCTAGCTACTGCTCGTGCCACCATTAACTATGCTAATAATTCGTTAACTATTCATTATGGTATTATATTTGAATCCATTCCTTTAGTCTCAAGATCTAAAGTTCCCCGTTCTAATGTAAAAATGGTTAAAGTTGATAAAGAGGATGATGATGACTTTACCGTGGATAGAATAGTAACTAAATTTATAAAAGAGCAATATAAGCTTAGCACCGAAGTAAGAAAACATATCCATGAGTTAAGTGTCTCATTTGAAATTTCTTTTCGTAGGGGTCTTGACACCACATTAAATTTCTTACAACAAATTAAAGCGTTAAATGAGTATGAAAAGAATAAGTGTGGAGAAAATAAGCCTAAGGAGTATTTTCGTTAGAAAAAAGAGTCGCGCAACCGACTCTATAATCAAAACTACCTATCCCTATATATGTTTATTAGGACTATGTTATTTCTAAGTGTTTTATTGTTTTACTTATTTAATTATGAATGTAAGAGCAATATAGCTCCTAAATGTTAAATTGTTTAATTGATGAAAGTTATTAATAAAATATTATGTTTGTGTTATACTTTGCATTATTTAATATTCTGTCAAGTTATTTATATTCAATTCAAAAGAAGTATGCAAAAGTGCTCCACAAATCATTCTATGATCCTACAATCAAGTAACATCACTCTTTCCCTTATTCTCAATCATGTCCTTTATTTTTTTTACATTCTTTTATTATAAATGCAATGAGGACATTGCATAATCTAAGTGTGGGGAGGGAAGTGATTAATCACTTAAAAGATTAAAAAGATACTATCAATTTTCCCGAAAAAGTTGAAAATGGGTATAATTTTAAATTTTTCAAAAGTATAAATTCTTAGTCAAACTTATGTCTTTTTACTAACTTAATATTAATGTTAATAATAGAACTACTCTCAATTTCGAGATCGGATTACTTGTTTAAGATAATAATTTAAAAGCCGAAAATTGTGAAACGAGTGCAAAATTATAGCCACTACCATATGGCATAGTAAGCATGGACCACTGAGGCAGCAAAAGAGTCCAAATAAGGGCCAATTTAGAAAATTTACCAAATGTGAAGCTAAAAGCTAAGCATGAAAGCAAAAGAAATGAAAAAGGAAAAAGAGCCCAATGAAGGCCAGCTAAAGAAAAGAGTTCTAATGAGAACCATGCACTTTTTAAAACTCTAGTTAGAAAACAAAAGAGTCCAATGATGACCAGCTTGTACAAATTTGACTTAATAAACATTAAGACTACTTGTAATCCTTGATCTGGTTCAGACTAGTTCTTACGAATAATAAATACTAACTTCTTATTAAGGCATATTTTTTACTTTACAATTTTACTTTAATCCCCATGATATAATTTATAAGGTTTACTTGAGGACAAGTAAAGGTTTAAGTGTGGAGAATTCGATGACTCCTAAATACTACAGTTTTTTGATAACATTTTGAGGAGTTATCTTAGTATTTTAGAGTCATTTTAATACCAAAAACACACTAAAATGGGTAAAAAGGAGAAAAAGGTATTTCTAATGATTTTGTCAAAGTTATGTATCAAACAGGATCAAAAATAGAGAAAATTTCATAAAGGCTAAGGAAGTCGTCGGAAAGGACAAGGAAGCTGCCAGCTTGAGGTTAAATATATCAGAATGTTCCAGAATCTCCATAAAGTTGAAAGAACTTGTTGATCAAGCAAAAGGCAAAGGAAGTCGCCGGCTTCATTCTGTAGCCGCCGGCTTAACGAACACGGTTTCTTAACTTGTTGACCAAGTTCAAGTAAAAAGGGAAACAAAATCAAGAAGATTTGGCAAATCTTTGAAGCCGCCGGCCTTCCCTGAAGCTGCCGGCTTAATTATGACGGTTAAAGATTTGAGCTTGCAGATTAAGTTAAACTTGCAAAAGGAGTCACCGACCTAAGGCAAGCCGCCGGCTTGGCCACCGTCCCTGAACATTATAAATAAAGGCCTATGGTCTCAGTTTTCATATGTAGTTTTCAGAATTCAATAATTCTGGTTAGGTCGTTTTTCTTTTTAGGGTTTGCTCTAAACCCTTAGGTTAGATTTATTAATTGTAATCAAGATTCATCCAAGTTTTTAATTCAAGTTTCTTAAATCTACCTTTTTAAGGTATGATTCTATCCTTACTTTACTTGTTTTATTTATTTTATTTACTGTAGTTGTTTCTGTTCGTCTTCTGCTATGAACTAAACGTTCATAGTAGTTACGTGGACAAAAATTGAACTTCATCTGAGAATCAGATGAAGCTGCCAGCTTCGTGTGCTTTATCTGTATAGTTCTTGGTTCTTTTCCAGATCTGTATAGTCGAGTTTCTATAATGATGTTTGAATTATTTCAAATCTGTTTTGCTTGAATACACATGTCTGCCATGCTTAATGATTAAATAACATGATTTTAGGATTGATTAGTACTTGATCCAATGATCTATTATTCTATCCATGCTATTTGTTTAGATCTAGTCCATCAATCTTGTTAAATTGGATTGCATGCAACTAAGTTTAAAAGCTTAATAGTGATAAACTTGTTTAAAAGGAATTACGCTTATATAATAGAATTTGATATTGTTAGGCTTAATCAAAGAACCTTTGTTTGGATTTGTTTAATTAAGGATTGCATGAGAACTTTGTAGTAATTGACTTTCAGCTAGTAACTTGAGTTGATCTACTTGGTGTTTAATAGCTTATATGATTTGTCATTCTATTTGCATATTGATCCTCATCACAAAATTAATGTGTATCATGTAATTGAATTAAATATGAAGAATTAAGATGTTAGTTATGCACATCACATATTTAGCATATGCTTTAAGTCCTACTTATTGAATGATATGCAACATTTAGCTTAACCTATTAAGAAATAATAATTGGTCTATGATTGTTATTTTTCTTTGTGTTAATATAAGTTATCAAACTTGTCTAATATGATTCATGTATGAGTTGGTTGTTTATGTAACTGCTTTTGCTTTTACTTGTATTTATTTATTTTGAATCTTCAATTTCTTGCTTTACTTTACTGTTTTGCTTATCTTTAAAGCATCTCTTTCCTAAGAGATAAGAATCTATCCCATAAAAAGACATAAAAATATATCTTTAATTCTTTAATAAGAATTAAATAATAAGATAACTCTTATCCGCATCTACGCTCTCTTGGGACTATAACCTAAATTACTACACTTGATCGGTTTTGTTGCTCGTTAGGGTGTTAAAATGTATTAATAAAGGGTTTTATATATTTAAAAGTTGAAGAATAAGTTAAGCACTACCGCACACACTTTCAACACATCAGTTTCTGAATTTCATATTGAATGCGAATATATGATAGTGTAGTTTCGTTTTGATGATAATTAGTGGCCACAAAACACATATTTGTAATCACTACATTCCCCACAAAATAGGGCAAAATTTTGTGAAAATTTTTTCGAAACATATTCACTTGCAGAATAGGCCAATTTTCGCAAGATAACTAGAAAACGAAGCTACGAGCAAGACTTCCTTGAGGCTTTCCTCTGTTCGAAGAGGTTTAGATTCCTAAAATAACATTTTACTATTTTTAAAGGTGAATTTTGCACTTTTAGATCTTAGGATAAGTAATACCTTAACATGTGAATTGTTGTGCCTGTTTTAACACCACTATAATACATGCTTTTATTTAATAATTTATTTAGGTACATCGAGAATTATGTTGGGGCTACTATATCACCACTAGCGAAAAAAACGTTGCTGCTTTTATAATTTCTTTTTTTATTGTTCGAGTATATTTAGCCGCTTTTTAATTTTTCTAGATTCATAACTTTATTTTTGTTTTTGACTGTAAATTGCGTATTGAATGCGAATATATGAGAGTCTAGTTTCATTTTGATGATAATTAATGGCCTCAAAACACATATTTGAAGTCTTTACAATTTCTATAAAATCGGGCAAAATTTTGTAGAGAATTTTTTTAAAATTTTTTAATTGCAGATTAGTCCCATTTTCGCAAGATTACAACAAAACGGTGCTATGAGCAAGACTTCCTTAAGGCTTTCTCCTGTCCGAAGCTGTTTAGATTCCAAAAATGATATTTTACTATTTTTAAATGTGAAATTTGCACTTTTAGATCTTAGGATAACTAATAACTTCACATGTGAATTGTTGTGCCTGTTTAAAGACCAATATGATACTTGTTATTATTTAATATTGTATTTAGGTACATCAATAATCATGTTGGGGCTACTATCTCATCACTAGCTACAAAACCTTGCTGCTTTTATAATGTCTTTGTTTTATTGTTCGAATATTTTTAGCCGCATTTTTATTTCTCTAAATTCATAACCTTATTTTTATTTTTATTTCTAAATTCTATATTGAATGTGAATATATGAGAGTGTAGTTTCGTTTTAATGATAATTAATGACTGCAAAACACATATTTGAAGTCGCTACAGTTCCCACAAAATCGAGCAAAATTTTGAGGAGAATTTTCCGAAAAATTTTCAATTGCAGATTAGGCCCATTTTTGCAAGATTACAAGAAAACGGTGCTACGAGCAAGACTTCCTTAAGGATTTCCCCGTTCAAACCAATTTAGATTCCGATAATGACATTTTGCTATTTTTTAAAGGTGAATTTTGCACTTTTAGATCTTAGAATAAGTAATACCTTCAGATGTAAATTGTTGTGCCTGTTTAATACCACTATGATACTTGTTTTTATTTAATATTGTATTTAGGTACATCGAGAATCATATTGGGGCTACTATCTCACCACTAGCTACAAAACGTCGTTGCTTTTATAATGTCTTGGTTTTATTATTCGAGTATTATTTGCCGCTTTTTAATTTCTCTAGACTAATATCCTTATTCTTGTTTTCGTTTCTAAATACTATATTGAATGCGAATATATGAGAGTGTAGTTTTGTATTGATGATAATTAATGGCCGCAAAACACATATTTGAAGTCACTATGACATTTTACTATTTTTAAAAGTGAATTTTGCACTTTTAGATCTTAAGATAAGTAATACCTTCACATGTGAATTGTTGTGCTTGCTTCAATACCAGTATGATAGTTGTTTTTATTTAATATTGTATTTAGGTACATCGAGAATCATGTTGGGGCTACTTACTCACCACTAGCTACAAAACGTTGCTGCTTTTATAACGTCTTTGTTTTATTGTTCGAGTATTTTTAGCCGCTTTTTTATTTCTCTAGATTCATAACCTTATTTTTGTTTTTGTTTTTAAATTTCATGTTGAATGCGAATATATGAGAGTGTAATTTCGTTTTGATGATAATTAATAACCGTAAAACACATATTTGAAGTCACTACATTCCCTACAAATTCAGGCAAAATTTTGTGGCAAATTTTCCAAAAAATTTCTATTGTAGATTAGGCCCATTTTCGCAAGATAACTAGAAAACAGCGCTACGAGCAAGACTTTCTTAAGGCTTTCCCCAGTTCGAAACAGTTTAGATTCCGAAAATAATATTTTACTATTTTTAAAGGTAAATTTTGCACTTTTAGATCTTAGGATAAGTAATACCTTCACATTTGAATTGTTGGGTCTGTTTAGATACCACTATGATACTTGTTTTTATTTAATATTGTATTTAGGTACATCGAGAATCATGTTGGGGCTACTATCTCACCACTAGCCACAAAATGTTGCTGCATTTATAACGTCTTTGTTTTGTTTTATTTTTTTGAACATCGATTGGGATCACCCGAGGGGGACTAAACCACCCGTTACGATCATCGCCCGTTTCAACTATGCCGATGCAGCGATAATAACCCCGCCTCTATCGCTTCCAGGGAGGAAACCCTGAAACCGATCCAAGGGCACGGCCAAGTAAAACCCCCCCTCCCTTTACCCCCAAACAATATGGGAAAGGCGTCATGGGTGGATACTTCAAGGCAGGGATGAAATTGTGTTTTTAATATGTAGCCAACGGGGGTCGAACTCCTGATCTCCTATAAAGGAGGCAGGCCACCAATCGCTAGACCACAGTCTATGTTTTATAGTTCGGGTATTTTTAGTCGTTTTTTTATTTTTCTAGATTAATAACCTTATTTTTTTTGTTTCTAAATTTCATATTGAATACGAATATATGAGAGTGTAGTTTCATTTTGATGATAATTAATGGCCGCAAAATACATATTTGAAGTCACTACATTCCCCACAAAATCGGGCAAAATTTTGTGGAGAATTTTCCAAAAAAAATTTCAATCACATATTAGGCCCATTTTTGCAAGATAAATAGAAAACAGCACTACGAACAAGTCTTCCTTGAGGCATTCCCCCGTTCAAAGCGGTTTAGATTCTGAAAATGACATTTTACTATTTTTAAAGGTGAATTTTGCACTTTTAGATCTTAGGATAAGTAATACCTTCACATGTAAATTGTTGTGCTTATTTAAATACCACTATGATACTTGCTTTTATTTAATATTGTATTTATGTACATCGAGAATCATGTTTTGGCTACTATCTCACCACTAGCCACAAAACATTGCTGCTTTTATAACGTCTTTGTTTTATTGTTCGAGTATTTTTAGCCGCTTTTTTATTTCTCTAGATTAATAACCTTATTTTTGTTTTTGTTTCAAAATTTCATATTGAATGCGAATATATGAGAGTGTAGTTTCGTTTTGATGATAATTAAGGGCCGCAAAACATATATTTGAAGTCACTACATTCCCACAAAATCGGGCAAAATTTTGTGGTGAATTTTCCAAAAAATATTCAAATGCAGTTTATGCCCATTTTCGCAAGATAACTGGAAAACGGCGCTACGAGCAAGACTTCCTCGAAGCTTTCCCCCATTCGAAGCAGTTTAGATTCCGAAAATGACATTTTACTATTTTTAAAGGTAAATTTTGCACTTTTAATCTTAGAATAAGTAATACCTTCACATGTGAATTGGTGTGCATGTTTAAATACCACTATGATACTTGTTTTTATTTAATATTGTATTTAGGTACATCGAGAATCATTTTGGGGCTACTATCTCACCACTAGCTACATAACGTTGCTGCTTTTATAAGTTCTTTTTTTATTGTTCGAGTATTTTTAGCCGCTTTTTTATTTCTCTAGATTCATAACTTTATTTTTTTTTTTTTTATAAATTTCATATTGAATGCGAATATAAGAGTGTAGTTTCGTTTTAATGATAATTAATAGCCGCAAAACACATATTTGATGTCACTACATTCCCCACAAAATCGGGCAAAATTTTGTGGTGAATTTTTTGAAACATTTTCAATTGTAGTTAAGGCCCATTTTTGCAAGATAACTACAAAACGGCGCTACGAGCAAGACTTAATTGAGGCTTTCCCCCGTTCGAAGCAGTTTAGATTCTGAAAATGACATTTTACTATTTTTAAAGATGAATTTTGCACTTTTAGATCTTAGGATAAGTAATACATTCACATGTGAATTGTTATGCCTGTTTAATTACCACCATGATACTTGTTATTTTTTAATATTGTATTTAGTTACATCGAGAATCACGTTGGGGCTACTATCTCACCACTAGCCACAAAACGTTGCTGCTTTTATAATGTCTTTATTTTATTGTTCGACTATTGTTAACCGCTTTTTTATTTCTCTAGATTAATAACTTTATTTTTGTTTTTGTTTCTAAATTTCATATTGAATGCGAATATATGAGATTGTAGTTTCATTTTAATGATTATTAATGGCCGCAAAACACATATTTGAAGTCACTACATTCCCCACAAAATCGAGCAAAATTTTGTGGTGAATTTTTCGAAAAATATTCAATTGCAGTTTAAGCTCATTTTTGCAAGATAACTAGAAAACGACGCTACGAGCAAGAGTTCCTTGAGGCTTTCTCCAGTTCAAGGTGGTTTAGATTCTGAAAATGACATTTTACTATTTTTAAAGGTGAATTTTGCACTTTTAGATCTTGGGATAAGTAATACCTTCCCATGTAAATTGTTGTGCCTATTTAAATACCATTATTATACTTATTTTTATTTAATACTCCCTCCATCCCAAATCTATTATTCCCAGACAAAAAACATGTTTTTTAGAAAACCACACTAACTTCATTCTCGACCAATAATATATCTTCTCTCTCCAGATTAACCACTTTTGATTGGATGAAAAAGAATTTGGACAATTAATTTAGGACATTCCAAAATGGAATAATGGACAATAGATTTGGGACGGAGGTAGTATTGTATTTAGGTACATCGAGAATCATGTTGGGGCTACTATCTCACCACTAGCCACAAAACGTTCAGGCTTTAATAACGTATTTGTTTTATTGTTTGAGTATTTTTAGTCGCTTTTTTATTTCTCTAGATTAATAACCTTATTTGTTTTTTCCTAAGTTTCATATTGAATGCGAATATATGAGAGTGTAGTTTCATTTTGATGATAATTAATGGCAGCAAAACACATATTTGAAGTCACTACATTCCCCACAAAATCGAGAAAAATTTTGTGGTGAATTTTCCGAAAAATATTTAATTCCAGTTTAAGCCCATTTTCGCAAGATAACTAGAAAACGGCAGTACGTGCAAGACTTCATTGAGGCTTTCCCCCGTTCGAACCGGTTTAGATTCCAAAAATGACATTTTACTATTTTTAAAAGTGAATTTTGCACTTTTAGATCTTAGGATAATTAATACCTTCACGTGTGAATTGTTGTGCATGCTTAAATACCACTATGATATATGTTTTTATTTAATATTGCATTTGGATACATCAAGAATCTTGTTGGGGCTACTATCTCAACACTAGCTACATAACGTTATTGCTTTTATAACTTCTTTTTTTATTGTTCGAGTATTTTTAGCCGCTTTTTTATTTCTCTATTTTTGTTTTTGTTATAAATTTAAAATTAAATGCGAATATATGAGAGTGTAGCTTCGTTTTAGTGATAATTAATGGCTGCAAAACACATATTTGAAGTCACTACATTCCCCACAAAATCGGGCGAAATTTTGTGGTGAATTTTTCGAAAAATTTTCAATTGTGGTTTAGGCCCATTTTTGCAAGATAACTAGAAAATTGAGCCATGAGCAAGATGAATTTTACACTTTTAGATCTTAGGATAAGTAATACGTTCACATGTGAATTGTGGTGCCTGCTTTAATACCACTATGATACTTATTTTTATTTAATATTGTATTTAGGTACATCGAGAATCATGTTGGGCTACTATCTCACTACTAGCTACAAAACGTTGCTGCTTTTATAACGTCTTTGTTTCATTGTTCAAGTATTTTTAGTCGCTTTTTTATTTATATAGATACATAACCTTATTTTTCTTTTTGTTTCTAAATTTAATATTCAATACGAATATATGAGATTGTAGTTTCGTTTTGATGATAACTAATGGCCGTAAAATACATATTTGAAGTCACTACATTCCTCACAAAATCGGGCAAAATTTTGTTGAGAATTTTACATAAAAAGTTCAATTGTTGATTAGGCCCATTTTTGGAAAATAAGTAGAAAACGGAACTACGATCAAAACTTCCATAAGACTTTCCCCCGTTGGAAGCATTTTAGATGCTGAAAATGACATTTTACTATTTTTAAAGTTGAATTTTGTACTTCTAGATCTTAGGATAAGTAATACCTTCACATGTGGATTCTTGTTTATGTTTAAATATCACTATGATACTTGTTTTTATTTAATATTGTATTTAAGTATATCGAGAATCCTGTTAGGGCTACTATCTCACCACTAGCTACAAAACCTTGCTACTTTTATAACGTCTTGGTTTTATTTTTAGATTATTTTTAGCCGCTTTTTTATTTCTCTAGATTCATAACATTATTTTTGTTTTTATTTCTAAATTTCATATTGAATACGAATATATGATAGTGTAGTTTCGCTTTGATGATAATTAATGGCTGCAAAACACACATTTGAAGTCACTACATTTCCCACAAAATCGGGCAAAATTTTGTGAATGATTTTTCGAAAAATTTTCAATTGCAGATTAGGCCCATTTTCGCAAGATATCTAGAAAATGGCGCTAAGAGCTAGACTTCCTTAAGGATTTTCCCTGTTCGAAGCAGTTTAGATTCTGAAAATGACATTTAACTATTTTTAAAAGTGAATTTTGCACTTTTAGATCTTAGCATAAGTAATACATTCACATGTGAATTGTGGTGCTTGTTTTAATACCACTATGATACTTTTTTTTATTTAATATTGTATTTAGGTACATCGAGAATCATGTTGGGGCTACTATCTCACCACTAGCTACAAAACATTGCTGCTTTTATAACGACTTTATTTTATTGTTCGAGTATTTTTAGCCACTTTTTAATTCTCTTAATTCATAACCTTATTCTTGTTTTTATTTCTAAATTTCATATTGAATGCGAATATATGAGAGTCTAGTTTCGTTTTGATGATAATCAATGGCCGCAAAACACATATTTGAAGTCACTACATTCCCGAAAAAATCGGGAAAAATTTTGTGGTAAATTTTTCGAAAAAAATTCAATTACAGTTTAGGGCAATTTTCGCAAGATAACTAGAAAACGACGCTACGAGCAAGTCTTCCTTGAGGCTTTCCCCCGTTTGAAGCGATTTGGATTCCGAAAATGAAATTTTACTATTTTTAAAGGTGAATTTTGCACTTTTAGATCTTAGGATAAGTAATACCTTCACATGTGAATTATTTTGTCTGTTTAAATACCACTATGACACTTGATTTTATTTAATATTATATATTTAGGTACATCGAGAATCATGTTGGGGCTACTATCTCACCAATAGCTACAAAACGTTGCTTCTTTTATAACACCTTAGTTTTATTGTTCGAGTATTTTAGCCGCTTTTTTATTTCTCTAGATTCATAACCTAATTTTTTTTTTGTTTCTAAATTTCATATTGAATGTGAATATATGAGAGTGTCGTTTCATTTTGATGATAATTAATGGCCGCAAAACACATATTTGAAGTCACTACATTCCCCATAAAATCGGTCAAAATTTTGTGCTGAATTTTTCGAAAAATATTCAATTGCAGTTAGGCCCATTTTCGCAAGATAACTAGAAAATGGTGCTACGAGCAAAACTTCTGTAATGCTTTCCCCCGGTCGAAGCAGTTTAGATTCCGGAAATGACATTTTACTTTTTTTTAAGGTGAATTTTTCAGTTTTATATCTTAGGATAAGTAATACCTTCACATGTGAATTATCGTGCATGCTTAAATATCACAATGATACATATTTTTATTTAATATTGCATTTGGATACATCAAGAATCTTGTTGGGGCTACTATCTCAACACTAGCTACATAACGTTGCTGCTTTTATAACTTCTTCTTTTATTGTTCGAGTATTTTTAGCCGCTTTTTTATTTCTCTAGATTTATAACCTTATTTTTGTTTTTGTTATAAATTTCAAATTAAATACGAATATATGAGAGTGTAGTTTCGTTTTAGTGATAATTAATGGCTGCAAAACAAATATTTGAAGTCACTACATACCCCACAAAATCGGGCAAAATTTCGTGGTGAATTTTTCAAAAAAATTTCAATTGCGGTTTAGGCCCATTTTTGCAAGATAACTAGAAAACGGAGCCACGAGCAAGATGAATTTTACACTTTTAGATCTTAGGATAAGTAATACGTTCACAAGTCAATTGTGATGCCTGCTTTAATACCACTATGATACTTATTTTTATTTAATATTGTATTTAGGTACATCGAGAATCATGTTGGGCTACTATCTCACTACTAGCTACAAAACGTTGCTGCTTTTATAACGTCTTTGTTTCATTGTTCAAGTATTTTTAGTCACTTTTTTATTTCTCTAGATACAGAACCTTATTTTTCTATTTGTTTCTAAATTTAATATTCAATATGAATATATGAGATTGTAGTTTCATTTTGATGATAATTAATGGTCGCAAAATACATATTTGAAGTCACTACATTCCTCACAAAATCGGGAAAAATTTTGTGGAGAATTTTACAAAAAAAGGTCAATTTTAGATTAGGCCCATTTTCGCAAGATAAGTAGAAAACGGCACTACGATCAAAACTCCCATAAGACTTTCCCCCGTTGGAAGAATTTTAGATGCTGAAAATGACATTTTACTATTTTTAAAGTTGAATTTTCTACTTCTTTTTTTATTGTTCGAGTATTTTTAGCCGCTTTTTTATTTATCTAGATTCATAACCTTATTTTTGTTTTTGTTTCTAAATTTCATATTGAATACGAATATATGATAGTGTAGCTTCGCTTTGATGATAATTAATGGCCGCAAAACACACATTTGAAGTCACTACATTTCCCACAAAATCGGGAAAAATTTTGTGCAAGATTTTTCGAAAACTTTTCAATTGCAGATTAGGCCCATTTTCGCAAGATATCTAGAAAATGGCTATACGAGCTAGACTTCCTTAAGGATTTTCCCTGTTCGAAGCAGTTTAGATTCCGAAAATCACATTTAACTATTTTTAAAAGTGAATTTTGCACTTTTAGATCTTAGGATAAGTAATACATTCACATGTGAATTGTGGTGCCTGTTTTAATACCACTATGATGCTTGTTTTTCTTCAATATTATATTTAGGTACATTGAGAATCATGTTGGGGCTACTATCTCACCACTAGCTACAAAACGTTGCTGCTTTTATAACGTCTTTATTTTATTGTTCGAGTATTTTTAGCCACTTTTTTAATTCTCTTAATTCATAAAATTATTCTTATTTTTGTTTCTAAATTTCATATTGAATGCGAATATATGAGAGTGTAGTTTCGTTTTGACGATAATCAATGGCCATAAAACACATATTTGAAGTCACTACATTCCCGACAAAATCGGGAAAAATTTTGTGGTGAATTTTTCGAAAAAAATTCATTTACAGTTTAGGCCAATTTTCGCAAGATAACTAGAAAACGACGCTACGAGCAAGTCTTCCTTGAGGCTTTCCCCCGTTCGAAGCGGTTTAGATTCTGAAAATAACATTTTACTATTTTTAAAGGTGAATTTTGAACTTTTAGATCTTAGGATAAGTAATACCTTCACATGTGAATTGTTTTGTCTGTTTAAATACCACTATGACACTTGATTTTATTTAATATTATATATTTAGGTACATCGAGAATCATGTTGGGGCTACTATCTCACCAATAGCTACAAAACGTTGCTTCTTTTATAACACCTTGGTTTTATTGTTCGAGTATTTTAGCCGCTTTTTTATTTCTCTAGATTCATAACCTAATTTTTGTTTTTGTTTCTAAATTTCATATTAAATGCGAATATATGAGAGTGTAGTTTCGTTCTGATGATAATTAATGGCCGCAAAACGTATATTTGAAGTCACTACATTCCCCACCAAATCGGTCAAAATTTTGTTCCGAATTTTTCGAAAAATATTCAATTACAGTTAGGCCCATTTTCACAAGATAACTAGAAAATGGTGCTACGAGCAAGACTTCCTTGAGGCTTTCCCCCGTTCGAAGCGGTTTAGATTCCGAAAATGACATTTTACTATTTTTAAAGATTAATTTTGCACTTTTAGATCTTAGGATAAGTAATACCTTCACATGTGAATTTTTGTGCATGTTTAAATACCACTATGATACTTTTTTATTTAATATTGTATTTAGGTACATCAAGAATCATGTTCGGGCTACTATCTCACCACTACCTACAAAACGTTGCTGCTTTTAAAACGTCTACTTTTTATTGGTCGAGTATTTTTAGTCGCTTTTTTATTTCTCTTTTTTCATAACCTTAATTTTGTTTTTTTTTTAAATTTCATATTAAATGTGAATATATGTGAGTTAGTTTCGTTTTGATGATAATTAATTGCTGCAAAACACATATTTGAAGTCACTACATTCCCCACAAAATCGGGCAAAATTTTGTGGAGAATTTTCCGAAAAAATTCAATTGCAGATTAGGCCCATTTTCGCAAGATAACTAGAAAATGGCACTACGAGCAAGACTTCCTTAAGACTTTCCCCCGTTCAAAGCAGTTTAGATTCCGAAAATGACATTTTACTATTTTTAAAAGTGAATTTTGCACTTTTAGATCTTAGGATAAGTAATACCTTCGCATGTGGATTCTTGTTTATGTTTAAATATCACTATGATACTTGTTTTTATTTAATATTGTATTTAAGTACATCGAGAATCATGTTGGGGCTACTATCTCACCACTAGCTACAAAACCTTGCTACTTTTATAACGTCTTGGTTTTATTTTTAGAGTATTTTTAGCCGCTTTTTTATTTCTCTAGATTCATAACCTTATTTTTGTTTTTGATTCTAAATTTCATATTGAATACGAATATATGATAGTGTAGTTTCGCTTTGATGATAATTAATGGCCGCAAAACACACATTTGAAGTCACTACATCTCCCACAAAATCGGGCAAAATTTTGTGCAAGATTTTTCGAAAAATTTTCAATTGCAGAAAAGGCCTATTTTCACAAGATATCTAGAAAATTGTGCTACGAGCTAGACATTCTAAAGAATTTTCCCTGTTCGAAGCAGTTTAGATTCCGAAAATGACATTTAACTATTTTTAAAAGTGAATTTTGCACTTTTAGATCTTAGGATAAGTAATACCTTCGCATGTGGATTCTTGTTTATGTTTAAATATCACTATGATACTTGTTTTTATTTAATATTGTATTTAGGTACATCGAGAATCATGTTGGGACTACTATCTCACCACTACCTACAAAACGTTGTTGCTTTTATAACGTCTTTATTTTATTGTTCAAGTATTTCTAGCCACTTTTTTAATTCTCTTAATTCATAACCTTATTCTTATTTTTGTTTCTAAATTTCATATTGAATGCGAATATATGAGAGTGTAGTTTCATTTTGATGATAATCAATGGCCGCAAAACAAATATTTGAAGTCACTACATTCCCGACAAAATCGGGAAAAATTTTGTGGTGAATTTTTCGAAAAAAATTCATTTACAGTTTAGGCCAATTATCGCAAGATTACGAGAAAACGACACTACGAGCAAGTCTTCCTTGAGGCTTTCCCCCGTTCGAAGCGGTTTAGATTCCGAAAATAACATTTTACTATTTTTAAAGGTGAATTTTGAACTTTTAGATCTTAGGATAAGTAATACCTTCACATGTGAATTGTTTTGTCTGTTTAAATACCACTATGACACTTGATTTTATTTAATATTATATATTTAGGTACATCGAGAATCATGCTGGAACTACTATCTCACCAATAGCAAAAAAACGTTGCTTCTTTTATAACACCTTGGTTTTATTGTTCGAGTATTTTAGCCGCTTTTTTATTTCTCTAGATTCATAACCTAATTTTTGTTTTTGTTTCTAAATTTCATATTAAATGCGAATATATGAGAGTGTAGTTTCGTTCTGATGATAATTAATGGCCGCAAAACGCATATTTGAAGTCACTACATTCCCCACCAAATCGGTCAAAATTTTGTTCCGAATTTTTCGAAAAATATTCAATTACAGTTAGGCCCATTTTCACAAGATAACTAGAAAATGGCGCTACGAGCAAGACTTCCTTGAGGCTTTCCCCCGTTCGAAGCGGTTTAGATTCCGAAAATGACATTTTACTATTTTTAAAGATTAATTTTGCACTTTTAGATCTTAGGATAAGTAATACCTTCACATGTGAATTTTTGTGCATGTTTAAATACCACTATGATACTTTTTTTTATTTAATATTGTATTTAGGTACATCGAGAATCATGTTCGGGCTACTATCTCACCACTACCTACAAAACGTTGCTGCTTTTAAAACGTCTACTTTTTATTGGTCGAGTATTTTTAGTCGCTTTTTTATTTCTCTTTTTTCATAACCTTAATTTTGTTTTTTTTTAAATTTCATATTAAATGTGAATATATGTGAGTTAGTTTCGTTTTGATGATAATTAATTGCTGCAAAACACATATTTGAAGTCACTACATTCCCCACAAAATCGGGCAAAATTTTGTGGAGAATTTTCCGAAAAAATTCAATTGCAGATTAGGCCCATTTTCGCAAGATAACTAGAAAACGGCCCTACGAGCAAGACTTCCTTAAGACTTTCCCCCGTTCAAAGCAGTTTAGATTCCGAAAATGACATTTTACTATTTTTAAAAGTGAATTTTGCACTTTTAGATCTTAGGATAAGTAATACCTTCGCATGTGGATTCTTGTTTATGTTTAAATATCACTATGATACTTGTTTTTATTTAATATTGTATTTAAGTACATCGAGAATCATGTTGGGGCTACTATCTCACCACTAGCTACAAAACCTTGCTACTTTTATAACGTCTTGGTTTTATTTTTAGAGTATTTTTAGCCGCTTTTTTATTTCTCTAGATTCATAACCTTATTTTTGTTTTTGTTTCTAAATTTCATATTGAATACGAATATATGATAGTGTAGTTTCGCTTTGATGATAATTAATGGCCGCAAAACACACATTTGAAGTCACTACATCTCCCACAAAATCGGGCAAAATTTTGTGCAAGATTTTTCGAAAAATTTTCAATTGCAGATTAGGCCTATTTTCACAAGATATCTAGAAAATTGCGCTACGAGCTAGACTTTCTAAAGGATTTTCCCTCTTCGAAGCAGTTTAGATTCCGAAAATGACATTTAACTATTTTTAAAAGTGAATTTTGCACTTTTAGATCTTAGGATAAGTAATACATTCACATGTGAATTGTGGTGCCTGTTTTAATACCACTATGATACTTGTTTTTATTTAATATTGTATTTAGGTACATCGAGAATCATGTTGGGACTACTATCTCACCACTACCTACAAAACGTTGCTGCTTTTATAACGTCTTTATTTTATTGTTCAAGTATTTCTAGCCACTTTTTTAATTCTCTTAATTCATAACCTTATTCTTATTTTTGTTTCTAAATTTTATATTGAATGCGAATATATGAGAGTGTAATTTCATTTTGATGATAATCAATGGCCGCAAAACAAATATTTGAAGTCACTACATTCCCGACAAAATCGGAAAAAATTTTGTGGTGAATTTTTCGAAAAAAATTCATTTACAGTTTAGGCCAATTTTCGCAAGATAACTAGAAAACGACGCTACGAGCAAGTCTTCCTTGAGGCTTTCCCCCGTTCGAAGCGGTTTAGATTCCGAAAATAACATTTTACTATTTTTAAAGGTGAATTTTGAACTTTTAGATCTTAGGATAAGTAATACCTTCACATGTGAATTGTTTTGTCTGTTTAAATACCACTATGACACTTGATTTTATTTAATATTATATATTTAGGTACATCGAGAATCATCCTGGAGCTACTATCTCACCAATAGCAACAAAACGTTGCTTCTTTTATAACACCTTGGTTTTATTGTTTGAGTATTTTAGCCGCTTTTTTATTTCTCTAGATTCATAACCTAATTTTTGTTTTTGTTTCTAAATTTCATATTGAATGCGAATATATGAGAGTGTAGTTTCGTTTTGATGATAATTAATGGCCGCAAAACACATATTTGAAGTCACTACATTCCTCACAAAATCGGTCAAAATTTAAAGTTCTGAATTTTTCGAAAAATATTCAATTGCAGTTAGGCCCATTTTCGCAAGATAACTAGAAAATGGCGCTATGAGCAAGACTTCCTTGAGGCTTTCCCCCGTTCGAAGCGGTTTAGATTTCGAAAATGACATTTACTATTTTTAAAGGTTAATTTTGCACTTTTAGATCTTAGGATAAGTAATACCTTCACATGTGAATTGTTGTGCATGTTTAAATACCACTATGATACTTGTTTTTATTTAATATTGTATTTAGGTACATCGAGAATCATGTTCGCTCTACTCTCTCACCACTACCTACAAAATGTTGTTGCTTTTATAACGTCTATGTTTTATTGGTCGAGTATTTTTAGTCGCTTTTTTATTTCTCTTTTTTCATAACCTTAATTTTGTATTTTTTTTTTAAATTTCATATTAAATGTGAATATATGTGAGTTAGTTTCATTTTGATGATAATTAATTGCTGCAAAACACGTATTTAAAGTCACTACATTCCCCACAAAATCGGGCAAAATTTTGTGAAGAATTTTCCCGAAAAAAATTCAATTGTAGATTAGGTCCATTTTCGCAAGATAACTATAAAACGGCACTACGAGAAAGACTTCCTTAAGGCTTTCCCCGTTCGAAGCAGTTTAGATTCCGAAAATAATATTTTACTATTTTTAAAAGTGAATTTTTCACTTTTAGATCTTAGGATAAGTAATACCTTCATATGTGAATTGTTGTGCATGTTTAAATACCACTATGATACTAGTTTTTATTAAATATTGTATTTGGTACATCGAGAATCATGTTGGGTTACTATTTCACCACTAGCTACAAAAATTTGCTACTTTTATAACGTCTTTGTTTTATAGTTCTAGTATTCTTAGCCGCTTTTTTATTTCTCTAAATTCATAACCTTATTTTTTTTTTAAATTTCATATTTAATGCGAATATATGAGAGTGTAGTTTCGTTTTGATGATAATTAATGGCTTCACAACACATATTTGATGTCACTACATTCCCCACAAAATCGAACAAAATTTTATGGAGAATTTTCCGGAAAAAAATTCAATTGCAGATTAGGCCCATTTTCGCAAGATAACTAGAAAACGGAACTACGAGAAACATTTCCTTAAGGATTTCCCCCGTTCGAAGCAGTTTAGATTCCGAAAATGACATTTTACTATTTTTAAAGGTGAATTTTGCAATTTTAGATCTTAGGATAAGTAATACATTCACATGTGAATTGTAGTGCTTGTTTAAATACCACTATGATACTTGTTTATATTTAATATTGTATTTAGGTACATCGAGAATCATGTTGGGGCTATTATCTCACCACTAGCTACAAAACCTTGCTGCTTTTATAACGTTTTTATTTTATTGTTCGAGTATTTTTAGTCGCATTTTTTTATCTAGATTCATAACCTTATTTTTCTTTTTGTTTCTAAATTTCATATTGAATGCGAATATATGAGAGTGTAGTTTCTTTTTGATGATAATTAATGGCCGCAAAACACGTATTTGAGGTCATTACATTGCTCACAAAATTGGGCAAAATTTTGTGAAAAATTTTCCAAAAAATTTTAAAATGTATATTAGGCTCATTTTCGAAAGATAACTAAAAAACGGTGCTACGAAAAAAACTTCCTTAAGGTTTTCCCTCGTTCGAAGCAGTTTAGATGCCGAAAATAACATTTTACTATTTTTAAAGGTGAATTTTGCACTTTTAAATCTTTGGATAAGTAATACCTTCACATGTGAATTATTATGTATGTTTAAATACCACTATGAAACTTTTTTTTATTTAATATTGTATTTAGGTACATCAAGAATCATGTTGGGGCTACTTTCTCACCACTAGCCACAAAACCTTGCTGCCTTTATAACGTCTTGGATTTATTGTTCGAGTATTTTTAGCCGCTTTTTTATTTCTATAGATTCATAACCTTATTTTTGTTTTTGTTTCAGAATTTCATATTGAATGCGAATAAATGATAGTGTAATTTCATTTTGATGATAATTAGTGACCGCAAAACGCATATTTGCAATCACTACATTCCCCACAAAATTGGGCAAAATTATGTGTTGAATTTTTCGGAAAATTTTCAATTGTACTTTAGGCCCATTTTCGCAAGATAAATAGAAAACGGCGCTACGAGCAAGACTTCCTTAAGGATTTCCCCCGTTCAAAGCATTTCAAATTCCGTAAATGACATTTTACTATTTTTAAAGGTGAATTTTGCACTTTTAGATCTTAGGATAAGTAATACCTTCACATGTGAATTGTTGTGCCTGTTTAAAAACTACTATGATACTTGTTTTTATTTAATATTGTATTTAGGTACATCGAGAATCATGTTTGGGCTATTATCTCACTACTAGCTACAAAACCTTGCTGCTTTTATAACGTTTTTGTTTTATTGTTCGAGTATTTTTAGCCGCATTTTTTTTCACTAGATTCATAACCTTATTTTTCTTTTTGTTTCTAAATTTCATATTGAATGCGAATATATGAGAGTGTAGTTTCTTTTTGATGATAATTAATGGCCGTAAAACACATATTTGAGGTCATTACATTGCTCACAAAATTGGCAAATTTTTGTAGAAATTTTTCCAAAAAATTTTAAATTGTATATTAGGCTCATTTTCGCAAGATAACTAGAAAACGGCGCTACGAGCAAAACTTCCTTAAGGCTTTCCCCCTTTCGATGTAGTTTAGATGCCGAAAATGACATTTTACTATTTTTAAAGGTGAATTTTGCACTTTTAAATCTTTGGATAAGTAATACCTTCACATGTGAATTATTATGTATGTTTAAATACCAGTATGAAACTTTTTTTATTTAATATTGTATCTAGGTACATCGAGATTCATGTTGGGGCTACTATCTCACCACTAGCCACAAAACCTTGTTGCTTTTATAACGTCTTGGATTTATTGTTCGAGTATTTTTAGCCGCTTTTTTATTTCTCTAGATTCATAACCTTATTTTTGTTTTTGTTTCTGATAACTCCTAAGTTATACAGTTTTTTTATAACATTTTCAGGAGTTATCTTAGTATTTTAGAGTCATTTTAATACCAAAACACACTAAAATGGGTAAAAGGGGAAAAAGGTATTTCTAATGATTTTGTCAAAGTTATGTATCAAACAGGATCAAAAATAGAGAAAATTGCAGAGAGGGTTAAGAAAGCTGCCGGCAAGGATTCAAGGAAGCCGCCGGCTTGAGGTTAAATATGTCAGAATGTTCCAGAATCTCCGTAAAGTTGAAAGAACTTGTTGATCAAGCAAAAGGCAAAGGAAGCCGCCGGCTTCATCCTGAAGCCGCCGGCTTAACGAACGCAATTTCTCAACTTGTTGACCAAGTTCAAGTAAAAAGGGAAACAAAATCAAGAAGATTTGGCGGATCTTTGAAGCCGCCTGCCTTCCCTGAATCCGTCGGCTTAATTATGACGGTTAAATATTTGAGCTTGCGGATTAAGTAAAACTTGCAAAAGGAGTCACCGACCTAAGGCTAACCGGCGGCTTCCCACTGAAGCCGCCAGCTTGGACCCCGTCCCTGAACATTATAAATAAAGGCCCCTGGTCTCAGTTTTCATATGTAGTTTTCAGAATTCAATAATTCTGGTTAGGTCGTTTTTCTTTTTATGGTTTTCTCTAAACCCTTAGGTTAGATTTCATTGTAATAAAGATTCATCCAAATTTTTAATTCACGTTTCTTACATCTACCTTTTTAAGGTATGATTCTATCCTTACTTTACTGTATTTTTTATTTTATTTACTGTAGTTGTTTCTGTTCGTCTTCTGCTATGAACTAAACGTTCATAGTAGTTACGTGAATGAAAACAGAACTTCATCTGGGAATCAGATGAAGCCGCCAGCCTCACCTTTCAAGCCGCCGGCTTGGTTGGATGGAAGCTGCCGGCTTCGTGTGCTTTATCTATACAGTTCTTGGTTCTTTTCCAGATCTGTATGGTCGAGTTTCTGTATTGATGTTTGAATTGTTTCGAATCTGTTTTGCTTGAATACACATGTTTGCCATTCTTAATGATTAAATAATATGATTTTAGGATTGATTAGTACTTGATCCAATGATCTATTATTTGATCCATGCTACTTGTTTAGATCTGGTCCATCAAACTTGTTAAATTGGATTGCATGCAACTAAGTTAAAAAGCTTAATAGTGATAAACTTGTTTAAAAGGAATTACGCTTATATAATAGAATTTGATATTGTTAGGCTTAATCAAAGAACCTTTGTTTGGATTTGTTTAATTACGGATTGCTTGAGAACTTAGTAGTAATTGACTTTCAGCTAGTAACTTGAGTTGATCTACTTGGTGTTTAATAGCTTATATGATTTGTTAGTCTATTTTTATATTGATCCTCATCACAAGATTAATGTGTATCATGTAATTAAATTAAATATGAAGAATTAAGATGTTAGTTATGCACATCACATATCTAGCATACGCTTTAAGTCCTACTTATTGAATGATATGCAACATTTAGCTTAACATATTAAGGGATAATAATTGGTATGATTGTTATTTTACTTTATGTTAATATAAGTTATGAAACTTGCCTAATATGATTCCTGTATGAATTGGTTGTTCATGTAACTGCTTTTGCTTTTACTTGTATTTATTTATTTTGAATCATCAATTTCTTGCTTTACTTTATTTTTTTGTTTTATCTTTAAAGCATCTCTTTCCTAAGAGATAAGAATCTATCCCATAAAAAGACATAAAAATATATCTTTAATTCTTTAATAAGAATAAAATAATAAGACAACTCTTATCCGCATCTACGCTCTCTTGGGACGATAACCTAAATTACTACATTTGATCGGGTTTTGTTGCTCGTTAGGTTGTTAAAGTGTATTAATAAAGGGTTTTATAAATTTAAAAGTTGAAGAATAAGTTAAGCACTACCGCACACACTTTCAATACATCAACTTTTTGGCGCCGCTACCGGGGAGCGCGGTAAATACGGAAATTGAATATACTTTGGTTATTGATATTTCTTGAAAACGGGTGATGACTGTCTTCCTTTAGGGGAGGGTTGCTGGAGTTCCGATTTAAAGGCTCATGCTCAAACCTAGACGCTGACGGGTCACTTAAGTATTGAAAGATTCAATAGGAAGTGTATGTTTGATTATTCGTTGTTATGCGCTAAAAGTTGTTATTTAATATTTATGTTATTAATTATGTCATTAATATTTATTATATTTATTAATTTAAAGTTTACTAATATACTAATATACTTCTTAAATATTACAAGAGGAATTAGAATAAACTCCAAACTTAATTATATATATCCTTTAAGGTCTAAAAGATTTTCGTCTAAAACATTTCTTTTTATGATTTTAGATCACATGAATACTCGATCCAAGAAACCAGTCTTACAAGATATGTTACCAAATCCTGATATGTTATTTAAACCTTCTAAGGATTCGAATATTGTTAAGAAATTAAATTTCAATGAAGAAACTACTTCTAATGATGATTCATTATCTAGTCCACCGTCTAGTCCTTATTCTAATTTGGGATCTCTTTTTGGTTCAGAAATTAAAATGACTGATTCAATGGAAGCATTAATGAAAGCGGGTCGGGAAGGATTATGTCATGCTATTACTCAGTCTTTTATAAAAGAAAATTTTGATATTAAAGCTCCTATTTTTCATTTGCTTAAGGATAACCAATTTAGAGGTACGGAAAAGGAAGATGCTAATGCTCACATTCGGAATTTTAAAGATATTTGTAATTTGTTTAACATTAATAATGTTGAAAGTAATGTCATCTATCTTCGTCTATTCCCATGGTCACTAAAAGATGAAGCTAGGGAATGGTTAAACTCGTTACCTGAAGGAGATATTACTAGTTGGGATACGATGGTTGAAAAATTTCTCACTCGATTCTTTCCTGCATCCAAAACTGTCACTCTTCAAACTGAAATTGCTAATTTTCTTCAAAAAACTAATGAGTCTCTTTATTCCGCTTTGGTTCGATTTGGTTAAATGCTTAGAGGTTGTCCACAACATGGTTTGGATAAGTTTAAAAAGATAACCACTTTCTATAAGGGTTGTGATATTGCTATAGGAAGAGAGATTGATACATCTGCTGGAGGAAACAGTATGAGTAAAACTGCCAAGGAAGCTGAAACATTGATTAATAAGTTGGCTGCTCATTCCCATGAATGGCATCAAGACTTAGATATTTCTCTTTCAGTAAAATCTATTAGTTATGATTCTGAAGATATGGTTAAGGCTATGAATGTGCAATTGGGTAATCTAGGAAGGCAAATTGAAAAGCTTACTAAAGAAATGCATATGATTAAGGTAGGTTGTGAAAAATGCCAAGGTCCTCATGCTACTAAAGATTGTGTTGCTAGTCTTACTATGGAGCAAGTCAAGAATGTTTCGTATGTGAATCAATTTCAAGGAAACCCAAACTACCGAAAAAATTATAATACACCTTATCCTGCTAATAATGAAAACACACCTGGTTTCTTTCCTGTTAGAGCACCCTTCATTCCAAATTCTTGTAATGCTCAAACAGATAAGAAGTCGAATCTTGAAGAAAGCATCCTCACTTTCATCAAAAAATCAAAATGAAGCTAATGATAACATAAAGGCTCAACTTTCCCAAGTGCAAAATAATCATCAAGCGTCCATTCAAAACTTAGAGCGCAATGTTACTAAGTTATTCAAACTTGTCAAGGGTAAAGTTTCTACTGAATCTGAAGTTTCTAAATAAGTTCATTTTGAAAAGGTGAATGTGATTAGAGAAGTGAATAGGGTTGATGTTTATGAACCTTGTTTAAGGTACTTATGGGAGTTTGAAATGGAAGAGGAAGAATATAATCAAGAAATAAAGAAGTTGACTGCTACTGAAGAAGATAAATCAAAAGATGCTAAAGTTCGAGGTCTTGATCGTGATGAGGTAATTTTCATGCACGAGTTGTTTGATGAGAAAGAAGAAGATGTTGATAAAAAGGTTGATGAAAATAATGAAGTTAGTAGTGAAAATTCTGAAAAATAGGAATGTGAAAATAAAGATGATTGGTTAGCTGATACTATGAAACAGTTGGAAGAAAGAAGAAAAGAAGGTTTCTGCCCTCTTTATTCATTCACAATTAATCCGGTATATCCATATGCATCACCTGAAATTCCTGTTGTTATGCGCACTGATCCAGGGGAATTCCAAATCCCTTTCTTAATCCGTGGTCCAATTCCTGTTATGGGATTAGCTGATACTGGTTTTAGCATTAATGTTATGCCATTCTCCGTTTACAATCGTTTAGGATTGCCATATGTGGAACCAATCAAAGGAAATGTGTGTTTTGCTAATAGACGTTTACATGAACCATTGGGGATTGTTAAACAAGTTAAAGTTATCGTTGGTTATGTTTTCTATAGAATTAATTTCGTTGTTATGGACATGAAAGAAGATCTGATAACTCCTTTAATCCTAGGATCTCCGTTTCTAGCTACTGCTCGTGCCACCATTAACTATGCTGATAATTCGTTAACTATTCATTATGGTACTATATTTGAATCCATTCCGTTAGTCTCAAGATCTAAAGTTCCCCGTTCTAATGTGAAAATGGTTAAAGTTGATAAAGAGGATGATGATGACTTTACCGTGGATAGAATAGTAACTGAATTTATAAAAGAGCAATATAAGCTTAGCACCGAAGTAAGAAAACATATCCATGAGTTAAGTGTCTCATTTGAAATGTCTTTTCGTAGGGGTCTTGACACCACATTAAATTTCTTACAACAAATTAAAGCGTTAAATGAGTATGAAAAGAATAAGTGTGGGGAAAATAAGCCTAAGGAGTATTTCCGTTAGAAAAAAGATTCGCGCAACTGACTCTATAATCAAAACTACCTATCCCTATATATGTTTATTAGGACTATGTTATTTCTAAGTGTTTTATTGTTTTACTTATTTAATTATGAATGCAAGAGCAATATAGCTCCTAAATGTTAAATTTTTTAAGTGTTGAAAGTTATTAATAAAATATTATGTTTGTGTTATACTTTGCATTATTTAATATTCTGTCAAGTTATTTATATTCAATTCAAAAGAAGTCTGCAAAAGTGCTCCGCAAATCAATATATGATCCTACAATCAAGTAACATCACTCTTTTCCTTATTCTCAATTATGTCCTTTATTTTTTTTACATTCTTTTATTATAATTGCCATGAGGACATTTCATAATCTAAGTGTGGGGAGAGAAGTGATTAATCACTTAAAAGATTAAAAAGATACTATCAATTTTTCCGAAAAAGTTGAAAAATGGGTATAATTTTAAATTTTTCAAAAGTATAAATTCTTAGTCAAACTTATGTCTTTTTACTAACTTAATCTTAATGTTAATAATAGAACTACTCTCAATTGATCGGATTACTTGTTTAAAATAATAATTTAAAAGCTAAAAATTGTGAAACGAGTGCAAACTTATAGCCACTACCATATGGCATAGTAAGCATGGACCACTGAGGCAGAAAAAGAGTTCAAATAAGGGCCAATTTAGAAAAATTGTCAAATGTGAAGCTAAAAGCTAAGCATGAAAGCAAAAGAAATGAAAAAGGAAAAAGAGCCCATGAAGGCCAACAAAAGAAAAGAGTTCCAATGAGAACCATGCACTTTTTAAAACTCTAGTTAGAAAACAAAAGAGTCCAATGATGACCAGCTTGTATAAATTTGACTTAATAAACATTAAGACTACTTGTAATCCTTGATCTGGTTCAGACTAGTTCTTACGAATAATAAATACTAACTTCTTATTAAGGCATATTTTTTACTTTGCAATTGTACTTTAATACCCATGATATAATATATAAGGTTTACTTGAGGATAAGTAAAGGTTTAAGTGTGGGGAATTCGATGACTCCTAAATACTACAGTTTTTTTATAACATTTTGAGGAGTTATCTTAGTATTTTAGAGTCATTTTAATACAAAAAACACACTAAAATGGGTAAAAAGGAGAAAAAGGTATTTCTAATGATTTTGTCAAAGTTATGTATCAAACAGGATCACAAATAGAGAAAATTGCAGAAAGGCCAAGGAAGCCGCCGAAAAGGACAAGGAAGCTGCCGGTTTGAGGTTAAATATATCAGAATGTTCCAGAATCTCCGTAAAGTTGAAAGAACTTGTTGATCAAGCAAAAGGCAAAGGAAGTCCCCGGCTTCATTCTGTAGCCGCCGGCTTAACGAACACGGTTTCTCAACTTGTTGACCAAGTTCAAGTAAAAAAGGGAAACAAAATCAAGAAGATTTGGCAAATCTTTGAAGCCGCCGGCCTTCCCTGAAGCCGCCGGCTTAATTATGACGGTTAAAGATTTGAGCTTGCAGATTAAGTTAAACTTGCAAAAGGAGTCACCGAACTAAGGCAAGCCGCCGGCTTGGCCACCGTCCCTGAACATTATAAGTAAAGGCCTATGGTCTCAGTTTTCATATGTAGTTTTCAGAATTCAATAATTATGGTTAGGTCATTTTTCTTTTTAGGGTTTTCTCTAAACCCTTAGGTTAGATTTATTCATTATAATCAAGATTCATCCAAGTTTTTAATTCAAGTTTCTTAAATCTACCTTTTTAAGGTATGATGTAGTGATCCGAACTTTTCCATGTTTATATATATTAAATGAAATTGTTATTTACATGATTAAATATTTCCAACATGTTAAGCAATCAAACTTGTTAAGACTTGATTAATTGAAATAGGTTTTATATAGACAATTGACCACCCAAGTTGACCGGTGATTCACGGACGTTAAAACTTGTAAAAACAATATGATGACATATATATATAGTTAACATGATATTATGATAAGTAAGTATCTCATTAGGTATTTTAACAATGAGTTATATAAATAAAATTTAGTTTATTGAATTAAGAAACTCGAAACGATATATATAACGATTATCGTTATAACAACGTTTTACTAAATACATATGAATCATATTAAGATATTGATACACTATGTTTAATTATGATAAATGATAAGTAAACATGTCATTAAGTGTATTAACAATGAACTACATATGTAAAAACAAGACTACTAACTTAATGATTTCGAAACGAGACATATATGTAACGATTATCGTTGTAACGACAATTAACTGTATATATATCATACTAATATATATTATATATCATAATATCATGATAATGTAACAATTTAACATCTCTTTAGATATAATAAACAATGGGTTAATAACATTTAACAAGACCGTTAACCTAAAGGTTTCAAAACAACATATACATGTAACGACTAACGATGACTTAACGACTCAGTTAAAATGTATTTACGTGTAGTGTTTTAATATGTATTCATACACTTTTGAAAGACTTCAAGACACTTATCAAAATACTTCTACTAAACAAAAATTCTTACAATTACATCCTCGTTCAGTTTCATCAACAATTCTACTCGTATGCACCCGTATTCGTACTCGTACAATACACAACTTTTAGATGTATGTACTATTAGTATATACACTCCAATGATCAGCTCTTAGCAGACCATGTGAGTCACCTAACACATGTGGGAACCATCATTTGGCAACTAGCATGAAATATCTCATAAAATTACAAAACTATGAGTAATCTTTCATGACTTATTTACATGAAAATAAAATTACACATCCTTTATATCTAATCCATATACCAACGACCAAAAACACCTACAAACACTTTCATTCTTCAATTTTCTTCATCTAAGTGATCTCTCTCAAGTTCTATCTTCAAGTTCTAAGTGTTCTTCATAAATTCTATAAGTTATAGTTTTATAAAATCAAGAACGCTTCCAAGTTTGCAAGTCTACTTCCAAGCTTTCTAATCCATTCCAAGTAATCATCTAAGATCAAAGAACCTTTGTTATTTACAGTAGGTTATCTTTCTAATTCAAAGTAATATTCATATTCAAACTTTGATTCAATTTCTATAACTATAAGAATCTTATTTCAAGTGGAAAAATCTTACTTGAACTTGTTTTCGTGTAATGATTCTGCTTCAAGAACTTTCAAGCCATCCAAGGATCCTTTGAAGCTAGATCCATTTTTATCATTTCCAGTAGCTTTATCCAGAAAACTTGAGGTAGTAATGATGTTCATAACATCATTCGATTCATACATATAAAGCTATCTTATTCGAAGGTTTAAACTTGTAATCACTAGAACATAGTTTAGTTAATTCTAAACTTGTTAGCAAACAAAAGTTAATCCTTCTAACTTGACTTTAAAAATTAACTAAACACATTTTCTATATCTATATGATATGCTAACCTAATGATTTAAAATCGGAAAACACGAAAAACGCCGTAAAACCCGATATACGCCGTTGTAGTAACACCGCGGGCTGTTTTGGGTTAGTTAATTAAAAACTATGATAAACTTTGATTTAAAAGTTTTTATTTTGGGAAAATGATTTTTCTTATGAACATGAAACTATCCAAAAATCATGGTTAAACTCAAAGTGGAAGTATGTTTTCCAAAATGGTCATCTAGGCGTCGTTCTTTCGACTGAAATGACTACCTTTACAAAAATGACTTGTAACCTGTAATTCTGACTATAAACTTATACTTTTTTTTGTATAGATTCATAAACTTAAGTTCAATATGAAACCATATCAATTGGATTCACTCAAAACGGATTTAAAATGAAGAAGTTATGGGTAAAACAAGATTCTATATTTTTTGATTATTTTAGCTACGGGAAATGTTTAACAAATCTATACAAATCATATCCTAGCTAACTTATATTGTATTATAAATGTATTCTAATATATTATGTAATCTTGGGATACCATAGACATGTATGCAAATGTTTTGACATATCATATCGACCCATGTATATATATTATTTGGAACAACCATAGACATTCTATATGCAGTAATGTTGGAGTTAGCTATTCAGGGTTGAGGTTGATTCCAAAAATATATATACTTTGAGTTATGATATAGCCTGAGACGTGTATACACTGGGTCATGGATTGATTCAAGATAATATATCGATTTATTTTCTGTACATCTAATTGTGGACAACTAGTTGTAGGTTACTAACGAGAACAACTGACTTAATAAACTTAAAACATTAAAACGTATTAAAAATGTTGTAAATATATTTTGAACATACTTTGATATATATGTACATATTTGTTATTGGTTCGTGAATCGACCAGTGGCCAAGTCTTACTTCCCGACGAAGTAAAAATCTGTGAAAGTGAGTTATAGTCCCACTTTTAAAATCTAATATTTTGGGATGAGAATACATGCAGTTTTATAAATGTTTTACGAAATAGACACAAGTAAATGAAACTACATTATATGGATGAATGATCGAAGCCAAATATGCCCCTTTTGCTTGGTAGCCTAAGAATTAGTAAACCGATCTACTAATTGATGCAAATCCTAAAGATAGATCTATTAGGCCTAACGAACCCCATCCAAAGTACCGGATGCTTTAGTACTTCGAATTCGTTTTTATCATGTCCGAAGAATTTCCCGGAATGATAGGGGATATTCTTATATACATCTTGTTAATGTGGGTTACCAGGTGTTTACCATATGAATGATTTTTATCTCTATGTATGGGATGTATATTGAAATATGAAATCTTGTGGTCTATTATTATGATTTGATAATATATAGGTTAAACCTATAACTCACCAACATTTTTGTTAACGTTTTAAGCATGTTTATTCTCAGGTGATTATTAAGAGCTTCCGCTGTTGCATACTAAAATAAGGACAAGATTTGGAGTCCATGCTTGTATGATATTATGCAAAAACTGCATTCAAGAAACTTATTTTTGATGTAATATATTCTTATTGTAAACCATTATGTAATAGTCGTGTGTAAACGGTATATTTTAGATTATCATTATTTGATAATCTACGTAATGCTTTTTAAACCTTTATAGATAAAATAAAGGTTACGGTTGTTTTAAAAATGAATCCAGTCTTTGAAAAACGTCTCATATAGAGGTCAAAACCTCGCGACGAAATCAATTAATATGGAACGTTTATAATCAATATGAACGGGACATTTTAGTTGGTATCCGAGCGTTGGTATTAGTGAACCATAAAATTGCATTAGTGTGTCTTACCGAGTTTGTTAGGATGCATTAGTGAATCTGGACTTCGACCGTGTTTTTCTTCAAAAAAAAAAAACGATTGCTTAACTTTTTTTGTTGGAAACTATATATTATTAACATGTAAATATTATGTGATATATTAATCTCTTAATGTGTTTGATATTGTGTGATAGATGTCTACCTCTAGTACAAATCCCATTGATTCACCTAATAATAATGAAGAGTCGAATATATTTTGGAAAGATTCACAAATTCCCGAAGAGGAACCGGAAGAGGAGGAACCGGAAGAAGAGGAACCGGAAGAGGAGGAACCGGAAGAAGAGGAACCAGAAGAGGATGAATCGGAAGAGGAGGAACCAGAAGAAGAAGAGGTTCTGGAGGAAGAAATATTGATACCTATAGTAAATCGATTAAATAAAAGAAAATCCTCAACCAACGGACCAAAGTTAATAATGGTCAATGGTCTTTCCGCCGAAGAAGCAAAATATTGGGAAGATTATCAATTTTTCGATGAATCGGATCTCGATGAGGATTCCGATGATGTTATAGAAATTACCTCCACCCAATTTAATAAAGCGAAAGAAAATAATAAGGGAAAAAGTATAAAAATAGAAAAACCCGATTCCAACCCCGATGAACTTTATATGTATCGACAACATTCGTATTTCCTAAAATGTAACAATGACCCGGGAATCTCTAAACCACCAGGTTTCTCTAAACCATTGTGGAAAATGACGGCTCGTATTAGAGGAACACCATATATTCCTAGAAAATTAGGAAAACGAACCAAGTCCGAAGAAGAAGATACCAGTGATTCAGATTAGAGGGTTGTAATCATGTTGTGTATTATATGTATTGTAGTGTGCTTGTACTTTTATGTTCTATGTAAAAATTGCTTGTATTGTTTGTTAATTATCTTTTTTAAATCTAATTCTTGTTTATTTTACAGTATAAAAACAAAATGGACGTTAAAGGTAGACAACCGAATATTTTAGAAGACCTACCAGAGGATATGATTGAGGAAATCTTGTCTAGAGTCGGTCAGAATTCATCAGCACATTTAGTTATGGCGAAATTAACTTGTCAAATATTTGAAAGACTTTCCAGAAATGCCTTAGTTTATAAAAGGCTTTCCTTTGATAGGTGGGGTATATCACATTGGGGAGACCGTAAGTTACGCCGTGTTTTCTTTAAAGCATTAAATGCGGGAAACCCAAATGCAATTTTACGCTACGGGTTAAGAACCTATTTTCACTCAACATATCCCAATATTGGATTTCGTGAATTAGAAAGAGCTTCTAACATGCAACATAAAGAAGCATGTTATGCTTACGGGTTAGTGATGTTCGCTTCTTACCAAAGTGAGAAAAAGAACATCGGACTGCATCTTTTAAATAAGACCTTCCCACAAGTGACGGATTCAGTAGTTGGGGTGAGAAACAAGGTTTTTAGATTATTATGGGGCTGTTGGACATTACGAAACCCTCGTCCTTTTGACGACATTACAACATGCTGTCTAGCCAATGGTCATAACGGTTATTTTCCACAAGACCAAGGATGGGAAGTCATCTTAGTAAAACCAGAATGCATGACTTGTTTCTGGACTTATGAATTACGTGTCTTTATTTCCTTTGCTGAACAACTTGCGTATTAACTAGGTTTATCTTCAAAACTGTCATGTATCAAAGTGTACTATATTTCATGTTATATGTAATATAGCGATGTTGTAAGTTTGAAGAATATTTATATGTGATATATTATTATAATCAGATTTTCATATGGAATTGTAGTAGTTGAATTGTATATTAGCTACTAAGTATGAACTTAACGGGTAGGTAGTACCCGAATTTAAACTTATAAAATTCTAATATGAAGAAAAAGCTTTTATAAATGAGTTCATATTATGCTACGAAATACTATTGACTACTCTTAATATTTTGTATGATTAACTCGATTCAGTTGCCTATTTTGAAGGAAATGGCACCGACTACTCGACAAACCATGAATATGAGCGAAGAGGAATTTCGTACCTTTCTTGCTGCAAACATAGCCGCAGTACAGGCTGCGATACACACCAACAATAACTCTGAATATAGCAATGCAGCTAACGGTGCAAGAAATCGTGTAGGATGCTCCTACAAAGAATTCACTGCCTGCAAACCTTTGGAATTTGATGGAACCGAAGGACCAATTGGATTGAAATGGTGGACCGAGAAAGTCGAATCGGTGTTTGCCATAAGTAAGTGTACTGAAGAGGACAAAGTTAAGTACGCTACGCATACCTTCACAGGTACTGCGTTAACGTGGTGGAACACCTATCTTGAACAGGTAGGATAAAATGATGCTTACGCACTACCGTGGTCGGTATTCAATCAATTGATGAACGAGCAGTACCGTCCTAGAAACGAAGTCAATAAACTCAAGGCAGAACTTAGAGAGTTACGAACACAAGGGTTCGACGTTACCACATATGAACTACAATTCACAGAGTTGTGCCTATTGTGTTCGGGAGCATTCGAAGATGAAGAAGAGAAGATCGACGCGTTTGTAAAAGGGTTACCAGTAAGGATTCAAGAATATGTGAGTTCACACGAGCCCGCTTCTATACAAAAGGCAAGTCGAATGGCTCATAAACTCATAAATCAGATTGAGGGAAGAATTAAAGAGCAGGCGACTGAAGAAGCCAACACGAAACAACTCAAGAGGAAGTGGGAGGAAAACGGTGACAAGAGTCACCAGTACAACAACAACAACAATTACAACCACAATCGCAACAACTATCCCAAAAACCGCAACAACAATCGCAACAATAACCGTAATCCTAACAATAACTACAACAAACATCCCAACAACAACAACAACAAAAACTACAATAACCGTTTCAACAACAATAACAATCCCAACAACAACCTCAATAACAACAACGGCAACAAAAACCAAAAATAGCCATGTCATAGGTGTGAAGAAAATCATCAGGGGTTTTGCACGATATTTTGCAATAGGTGTAAAAGAAATGGTCATAGCACGACAAAGTGTGAGGTCTACGGACCAAAGTTTAATAGAACTAAAGGAACAAATAATGTCGGAACAAGTAATGCCGAAACGAATAGTGTCGGAGCAAGTAATACCAACGCTGTTTGTTATAAATGTGGAAAACCGGGCCACATTATTAGAAATTGCCCAAATCAGGGGAATACTAATGGGCAGGGCCGTGGAAGAGTTTTCAATATTAATGCGGCAGAAGCACAGGAAGACCCGGAGCTTGTTACGGGTACGTTTCTTATTGACGATAAATCTGCTTATGTTTTATTTGATTCGGGTGCGGATAGAAGCTATATGAGTAGAGAATTTTGTGCTAAATTAAGTTGCCCATTGACGCCTTTGGATAGTAAATTTTTACTCGAATTAGCAAATGGTAAATTAATTTCAGCAGATAATATATGTCGGAATCGAGAAATTAAACTTGTTAGCGAAACATTTAAGATTGACTTGATACCAGTAGAGTTAGGGAGTTTTGATGTGATAATCGGTATGGACTGGTTGAAAGAAGTGAAAGCAGAGATCGTTTGTTACAAAAATGCAATTCGCATTATACGAGAAAAAGGAAAACCCTTAATGGTGTACGGAGAAAAGAGCAACGCGAAGTTAAATCTTATTAGTAACCTAAAGGCACAAAAACTAATAAGAAAAGGTTGCTATGCTGTGCTAGCACACGTCAAGAAAGTCAATTCCGAAGAAAAGAACATCAATGATATTCCCGTCGCAAAAGAATTTCCCGATGTATTTCCGAAGGAAGTGCCGGGACTACCTCCACACCGATCCGTTGAATTTCAAATAGACCTTGTACCGAGAGCTGCACCAATAGCTCGTGCTCCATACAGACTCGCACCTAGCGAAATGAAGGAACTTCAGAGCCAATTACAAGAACTTTTAGAGCGTGGTTTCATTCGACCAAGCACATCACCGTGGGGAGCTCCTGTCTTGTTTGTCAAGAAGAAGGATGGTACATTTAGGTTGTGTATCGACTACCGAGAGTTGAACAAACTTACCATCAAGAACCGCTACCCACTACCGAGAATCGACGACTTATTTGATCGACTACAAGGCTCGTCTGTTTATTCGAAGATCGATTTTACGTTTTGGATATCATCAAATGCGGGTGAAGGAGGTTGATATTCCAAACACTGCTTTTAGGACGCGTTACGATCATTATGAGTTTATGGTTATGCCGTTTGGATTGACTAACGCACCAGCTGTGTTCATGGACCTCATGAACCGAGTGTGTGGGCCATATCTTGACAAGTTTTTCATTGTTTTCATCGATGACATACTTATTTACTCGAAGAATGATAAAGAGCACGTAGAACATTTGAGAAAAGTGCTAGAGTTGCTGAGAAAAGAAAAATTGTACGCTAAGTTTTCAAAGTGTGCATTTTGGTTGGAAGAAGTTCAATTCCTCGATCACATAGTGTGTGATGACCCGGGAATTTCCGACCAAATTTAAACTTAATCTTATATGATTTTGACACGATAAGTAAAGTCTATTAAACTGAGTCTCATAATGTTTGAGCTATTTTCATGTAATCATTTAACTTGTGACTATTCCCGACGATTCACGAACCATTGTGTGTAAGTATGTATGTAAATATATATATATATATATATATATATATATATATATATATATATATATATATATATATATATATATATATATATATATATATATATATATATATATATATATATATATATTAAAGAATCAATAAATTATAAAATTGGTAGATATAATATTATAAATGATAACATATCAAACTAAATTACAAATATGAATATAATTGTTAGTATTATTATTAAGTAGTATTATTATTAATATCATTAATAAGATTGTTATTATCATATTTAGAATTAGCATGTATATGATAATGTATAAATATTAAATATTAAATATATGTTATATAATTACTAGATTTTTCATAAATTATAATATTAAATGTAATTACAAGTTAAAATAGAATTATTATATTCATAATGTTATTGTAACTTTTATCAAAATAAATACTAATATTAATGTTAAGATCTATTATGAATATTATTATATTAATATTAATATTATATATAGATATAAACTTTAATACATGTAATTTATTATATTAATGATATTATTAGAAAACAATACTATTTATTATTATTATCATTAATAATATTATTATTATCATTTTTTATGATTCATAGTATCATTTTTGTTTATTATTATTAATATAATTATTAATATTATTATTGTTATTATTATAATTATTAATACAATTATTAATTAATAATATTAATTCCATAAATTATTGGAATCATAAAATGGAGTACAAATCGGTGCACCATCTCCCAGCATCTAAATCATTTTTTTTTTACTAAATCTAAGTGGATTGATTCTTTAACCATATATAAAAATTATGTTCTTTTCATTATCCGTATTAAATATTTTTTTTTTTACTAAGGATTCGATTATGGTATAATCCAAATGCACGTCCCTTTTGAGCTGTTTAATTTTTTGTTTCTTATCTAATATTGTTACACATCCACATCTAGTTGTACAATCTATGAAGAATATCAAACTGCTTTTAAATTATTTATTTGACTTATTAAGGAACGAATATTTTTTTGTCGAGGCTATTAAACTACAAAACAACCGATGTTATCAAATTACTGCTAAAATCACTAGATTCCAAACACGACACAAAAACCAAACTTGCATATTATATACTGAGTTATACATTGGTGACTAAATTAACACAGAAATAAAAAGAAAGGGCTCGTACTTCTCTGTATTTGTCTCAATTTTGATTTTCTCGATTTCGAAACAAATTTCAAAAGTGATAATGCAAAGATGTTAGGAATGATTTATATAAACTAACTGCAAAGTTTCAATCTCTAATTCTTTCAATCAAACTCGAATTTCGAAGTCAAATTTTTTTTAAAAAAAAGTCAAACAATTGTTCTTGATTAAATTCGAGTTCAATGTTATGTTTTGAGTTAAATTGATGTTTGAGAAAGTTTATATGAACGATTTGAAAAACAATTCGTGTTGCAACTTTTATCTAAAACGTCATCAAAATCAAAAATAAAAAAATTTTTTTTTTTTAAATCGCGAACCAGCAGCAGACCTGTTATGATTTTTAATTTTTTTTTTGTTGTTTGACTGAAAGAAAATCCAAAACATGGTCGTTTCCCTTATATTACAATCAATTACATAATTCATGTTTATGTTGGATTTGGTTACTGTCGATGGGAAATAGATGAAGAAGAAGTGAAATAGGACATAATTAGAACGAGTTATATAAATACGAGTTGGATATGTATCAGAAAAATGGAAATGGCCGAGTGGTTGGGTGTTGAGTCGGGTTAACGGGAAGTCAAGGGTTCGAGCCTTGCAATGGCTTGCTTTCTTTTTGGAACTCATTTTACAAGAGGTAGTTTTCAATTATTATTTATTATTATTATGGTTATTATTATTTTGATTATCATTTATATTATTATTTTTATTATTAACCTTATTATTATGATTATTATTATTGTCATTGATATTATTGTTATTATTAGTATTATAACACATATTATTATTATCATGATTATAAGTATTATTAAAGTATTTATTATTGTAAAGATTGTCACTTAAGTATTATTATTATTATTATTATAATTTCCTTTAACAATGTTAATAAAAGTAATATTATTTAGTATTATTGTTATTATCATTAATATTAATATCATTAAACCTTTCTAGCACTAGTTTTATCATTGAATATTATTATTAGGATGATTATTATCAATATAAGTATTACTATTACTATTATGATTAGGATTACAAATCGATGTTATACAAGCTTTAATTATTGGTTTAGAAATTTAACGTGAAGATTTTGATTATGATTAACATAAGTATTGTTATTAATATTATCACAAGTAATGATATTGCTATAGTAATTATTATTATTAAGTATTATGAAATGATATCAAAATTATTAATTTTGTTACCATTATTATTAAATTATCAATCTTATTAAAACTACTAATGTTATCATTATATTTAATATTAGTATAGTCATTATATTACTTCAAATATTATCTTGTATTATTAAAATACCGTCTTAACAAACAAATGATTTACATATATATATATATATATATATATATATATATATATATATATATATATATATATATATATATATATATATATATATATATCAATATATAAATATAATTAATATATACAACATAACAAACTTAATATTTTATTTAGTTAAAATATATATAATAAATACATAGAACATATAAATTATTAACATAAAAACGATATAACTAAGAAAGTTATATATATTTATTCGATTACGATTATGTGTATTAATATATATACACAAATGATATAGGTTCGTGAATCCGAGGCTAACCCTATACTTGTTCAATGTCGTTCTATGTATTTTTACTACAAAATACATTAGGTGAGTTTCATTTACCTTTTTACCCTTTATATTTTTGGGCTGAGAATACATGCGCAATTTTTATAAATGTTTTTACGAAATAGACACAAGTAATCAAAACTACATTATATGGTTGAATGATCGAAATCGAATATGCCCCTTTGTATTAAGTCTGGTAATCTAAGAATTAGGGAACAGACACCCTAATTGACGCGAACTCTAAAGATAGATCTATCGGGCCCAACAAGCCCCATCCAAAGTACCGGATGCTTTAGTACTTCGAAATTTATATCATGTCCGAAGGAGGATCCCGAAATGATGGGGATATTCTTATATCCCTATTGTGAATGTCGGTTACCAGGACTTCAATCCATATGAATGATATTTTTGTCTCTATGCATGGGACGTATGTTTACGAGAAATGGAAATATGAAATCTTGTGGTCTATTAAAATTATGAAATGATTATTTATGTTAAACTAATAAACTCACCAACCTTTTGGTTGACACTTTAAAGCATGTTTATTCTCAGGTACGAAAGAAATCTTCCGCTGTGTAATTGCTCATTTTAAAGATATTACTTGGAGTCATTCATGACATATTTCAAAAGATGTTGCATTCGAGTCGTTGAGATCATCATGATTATTATTAAATCAGTTATAGTTAGATATATTATAAAATGGTATGCATGCCGTCAACTTTCGTTGTAATGAAAGATTGTCTTTTCAAAAACGATTGCAATGTTTGTAAAATGTATCATATAGAGGTCAAATACCTCGCGATGTAATCAACTGTTGTGAATCGTTTATAATCAATATGAACTTCGTCCGGATGGATTAAGACGGGTCCTTTCAGTTGGTATCAGAGCGGTGGTCTTAGTGAACCGGGTCTGCATTAGTGTGTCTAACTGATAAGTCGTTAGGATGCATTAGTGAGTCTGGACTTCGACCGTGTCTGTATGTCAAAACTTTTGCTTATCATTTTTGTCAGAAATCATTTGTTTATCATCGTTGGTAAATTACCTACTTATTATTCTTAGTCTAGACACATCTTATTGCATTGACTGCATGAATAGTGTATAGACAAAATTCATATCTTAGCGTATCTGTTATTGTTATCTTTACCTGACAGCTTCCGTAGATTCCTCCGTAACTTATGAGATTTTAGTATTACATATGCATATGTAAATTATGTATTGTAGGATACTAATCTACATCCTATAATCTATTTCTTATCGAAAATCCTTCATCTGATCGTACGAGATGAATCCTTCAACTAGTTCGAGTCCCTCGGATTTCGACAGTTATTCCGATAGTTATCCCGACAGTTATTCTGAATGGATAGTCATCTAAGCTCCGGAAGCAACGTCAGCAGAATGAATCAACCAATCATCCATCTCCAATTCATCTGATGGATTCGTAGTCGACTTAATCAATGGAGACGCGCAGAAGGCGATCTCTTCCACTAACCGAATTCACCTTTTGGCGAAGAACCTGAAGCACTTACCGGCGAACCTGTTCGTAACACCATTTTCACCCTCATTTCTCGAATATCTCGCCACGACTATATCATAACTCAGATTCTAAACCTTATTCATCCGCTCGTTCCGACCGACAATCATCCCGGAGTAATACAAGAAGTCAATGAACTTCGCGCTCTAGTAATCAATTTGGAGAATATGGTGCAAAACGTACCAGCTTCAGCAACATCACCAGCACCAACATCGATACCAGTACCACCAACAACTCAATTTCACATTATACACCTCAACATCTAATTATGTACCTCGAGCATATTCATCAATCTGCGAATTGTTCTACATCATTTATCTTCGTTCGACATGACGATTATGTAATCTTCAATGTTTTAGAGATTATATATTCTAGTTCTAACGGTAAATCAAATGAGATTAATATTATATTAACTCATTAAATCTATGAGTACATCTGAAGAAAATATAGCTGTAAGTATATTTTCATAAAGATTGTAATTAAAAATTCTTTCGTATAAACTGTTAATGGTTAAAATATTTTAACGGGTAGGTAATACCCAAGGAATATTTAGATTTCACTTTAATAGGTTATATTGTACATTCTTCTAATCTGATTCAACATCCATTTACTATCCTACTTACATCTACAGAGATACAAATCCGTTCACCGCAGAATAACCATTTTTTTTTATTTATTCAAT
Source organism: Rutidosis leptorrhynchoides (assembly GCF_046630445.1). Taxonomy (NCBI): domain Eukaryota; kingdom Viridiplantae; phylum Streptophyta; class Magnoliopsida; order Asterales; family Asteraceae; genus Rutidosis; species Rutidosis leptorrhynchoides. The sequence goes on from NC_092339.1 coordinate 57,475,376, forward strand.
TTCATATTTGGATTTTGATTTATCACAATCCAACAAGTGGCATAATGAAGAAAACATTGGACAAAATAAAAATTGTTAGAAACAAACGAATTAACTAATTGAAATTTTGTTAAGAATCCACGCTAACTGTTCCTAGCTAACTGTTCCTAGCTAACTGATTACATTTTAGTTATCGTAGTTTATTTATCGCAATTTAATTATCGCAATTTTATTTATCGTTATTTAATTTCTTTTATTTACTTTACGCATTTAATTTATCGTCATTTACTTTCTGTTATTTATTTTACGCACTTTAAATATCGGGACACGTATACAAGGTTTTGACATATCATATCGACGCATCTAGATATATTATTTGGAATCACCATAGACACTCTATATGCAGTAATGATCGAGTTCTCTATACAGGATTGAGGTTGATTCTCAAATAATATATATACTTTGAGTTGTGATCGAGTCTGAGACATGTACACGGGTCACGATACGTATTAATTAATTCGAATATTATATATTAAACTATATATGAATTATTGGACTGTAAACTGTGGACTGCCGACATTGGAAAATTAAAATGAATTAAAATATTGATTATAACATATGAAACTAAACAATTCTTCAAGTTTGCCACTTGATTTCATCTTAAACCTCATTTGTATCTTGACAATTCCATTCTGCATTTAAACCTTTCATGATTCTTGAAAACACCTCAATCGAGAGGATGAACCAACCGAACTTCATCTACGGAAGGAAAAATTTATGCATATAGTTATGCACCTGAGAAACTCTCGACAATTGGGTAAAAGTTTAACACGTAGCCGCATCAGATCCTTTGGCATTTATTAGCAAAAAAAAAATAACTTTACGATCCCTTTTCAAAGTAGCCAATTTTGTCACAACTCCAGCAAGTCAACTTCGACTTGTCATTCGAAGTAGCCTTATTATAATCCTGATATATACGATTACCCTTTTGATACCGGAGAATTCTTTTATATTCCACCATATTACCAGCAGACGTACCAGCAATCTCGTTGCTTCTTGGCATAAATCTCTCTGACAAATCATTATATTTATTCATTGAAACCCTATCATATACTCATCCGCATCTTGTAACGAGAACTGCCATACCAATTATCGGAAATCAGCAATCAGTACTTTGAAAACTCACAGCATATCTACATCAACAGTTATATATATGACATTTATCTCTTAGAATTATGATCTCTCATTCTGAAATTCTGAAAAGCACTCAGTCACAAAATCAATACTCTGAATGTTGAAAAAGGTGAATGAAGCAGCAAAAACCATAGACAACCGTAAACGACCTTAATCATCGGAAGTTTGATGATAAAGAGTAGTATGTTGGAAAAGCTCAAAAAAGTTGGAACTGGAAAACGGATTGAGCTAACCACGAAGGAGACCAAGGACAAATACAAGGACCATACCATATATTCAAAGAATCCAGGTAATTCTGGATCCGATGAAACCTTCAACGAATATCTTGCTCCGTACTCATGTTAAAATCTTGCGAAAAATCTTCCTCATCAACCATCGAACTTAGAAATTCCAAAATATCATCATAAATATCTTCGATATTTCTGAAGATATTTTCATTAATATTATCGTCCGAAATTATTTATCTCTTCGTGCTATCTATATTACATCATAAAGGAAACTACTTTAGTTTCTAAAATTCTTTAAAATTCGAGTTTAAATTATGAATGTTTTTGAAGTACTGTTGGGAATTGATGCATGGGTTAGTATAATATAATGACACTTGATCAACGTGATTATATTACAGTAAGTCATGCCGAGTTTCTAAATGGGACATGATGATTCACAGATTATAACATCATCATGTGCCATGTTACACGACTCTTACATTTTATCTGATATATAAACATATCAAGAACATATTTTCTTAATAGTTCTATCTTTCCTTGATATTCTGGTAATTTGAAGAATCAAGATCGTGTTATTACCATTTCTTTCTTAAAACATTAACTATGATCATTCCAAAATTCATATTTACGAATTCTGGACCATTACATGCGGTGCTTAATCGCAAGAAGAGGAAACGAAAGAATGAAGCTCCGACATAGAAATGGGAGTATAAATCGCAGAAAATAAGAGAGAACATTAACTATGAATGATAGTGATTATAGAAGACCGAAGTGGGGACTCCGAAAAATAAGGGAGAATATAAAGCCCAACAACAACACCGAAATTACAAACTGTGGATATCAGTGCGTATAGCAACATAAAGACACGGGAGAGTTAAAAACATTATAATTCCAAGGGCGAAGTAGAAGAAGGCAGATTCTTCTGGTGGAAGTTGGAAAAGGAGAATGATTGGTGCGATAGTAAGGATGAGGACAAGAATCAGAACTGGATTAAGCAGTTTCAGAATCTTTTGGATGTATGAAACAAGAAGGAAAGTATAGGAATGGTGAGAATAATGGAACGGAAGAGTTTAATTTATAATGAAAATATCAGGCAGAGTAATCGAAACAGATCATCGTATTTCATTAGAGAGATCTTAATTTCTTTATTCGCCGAAGAATCAGATCTTATAGATTTCCAAGATTTACTTTTAAATCCCTTGAATTCCGGAATTCAACCCTGACTCTGTCAAAAGATAAGATGAATCTTTACTTCCTATTTCACTCTTTGGTGATAGCTTCATTCGTACTCTTCGAATAATCGAATTATTTTTATCCATATTACTCAATGATGGTAAAACTTAATTTATCAACTCATATTCGTCATGAAAACATTTTTATTGTTAGCCATGACCACCTCACTCAAATTTCGGGACGAAATTTCTTTAACGGGTAGGTACTGTGATGACCCGGGAATTTTCGACCAAATTTAAACTTAATCTTATATGATTTCGACACGATAAGTAAAGTCTATTAAACTGAGTCTCATAATGTTTGAGCTATTTTCATGTAATCATTTAACCTGTGACTATTCCCGACGATTCACGAACCATTGTGTGTAAGTATGTATGTAAATATATATATATATATATATATATATATATATATATATATATATATATATATATATATATATATATATATATATATATATATATATATTAAAGAATCAATAAATTATAAAATTGGTAGATATAATATTATAAATGATAACATATCAAACTAAATTACAAATATGAATATAATTGTTAGTATTATTATTAAGTAGTATTATTATTAATATCATTAATAAGATTGTTATTATTATATTTAGAATTAGCATGTATATGATAATGTATAAATATTAAATATATGTTATATAATTACTAGATTTTACATAAATTATAATATTAAATGTAATTACAAGTTAAAATAGAATTATTATATTCATAATGTTATTGTAACTTTTATCAAAATAAATACTAATATTAATGTTAAGATCTATTATGAATATTATTATATTAATATTAATATTATATATAGATATAAACTTTAATACATGTAATTTATTATATTAATGATATTATTAGAAAACAATACTATTTATTATTATTATCATTAATAATATTACTATTATCATTTTTTATGATTCCTAGTATCATTTTTGTTTATTATTATTAATATAATTATTACTATTATTATTGTTATTATTATTATTATTAATACAATTATTAATTAATAATATTAATTCCATAAATTATTGGAATCATAAAATGGAGTACAAATCGGTGCACCATCTCCCAGCATCTAAATCATTTTTTTTTTTACTAATCTAAGTGGATTGATTCTTTAACCATATATAAAAATTCTGTTCTTTTCATTATCCGTATTAAATATTTTTTTTTACTAAGGATTCGATTATGGTATAATCCAAATGCACGTCCCTTTTGAGCTGTTTAATTTTTTGTTTCTTATCTAATATTGTTACACATCCACATCTAGTTGTACAATCTATGAAGAATATCAAACTGCTTTTAAATTATTTATTTGACTTATTAAGGAACGAATATTTTTTTTGTCGAGGCTATTAAACTACAAAACAACCGATGTTATCAAATTACTGCGGAAATCACTCGATTCCAAACACGACACAAAAACCAAACTTGCATATTATATACTGAGTTATACATTGGTGACTAAATTAACACAGAAATAAAAAGAAAGGGCTCGTACTTCTCTGTATTTGTCTCAATTTTGATTTTCTCGATTTCGAAACAAATTTCAAAAAGTGATAATGCAAAGATGTTAGGAATGATTTATATAAACTAACTGCAAAGTTTCAATCTCTAATTTTTTCAATCAAACTCGAATTTCGAAGTCAAATTTTTTAAAAAAAAAAAGTCAAACAATTGTTCTTGATTAAATTCGTGTTCAATGTTTTGTTTTGAGTTAAATTGATGTTTGAGAAAGTTTATAGGAACGATTTGAAAAACAATTCGTGTTGCAACTTTTATCTAAAACGTCATCAAAATCAAAAATAAAATTTTTTTTTTAAATCGCGAACCAGCAGCAGACCTGTTATGATTTTTAATTTTTTATTTTTTTGTTGTTTGACTGAAAGAAAATCCAAAACATGGTCGTTTCCCTTCTATTACAATCAATTACATAATTCATGTTTATGTTGGATTTGGTTACTGTCGATGGGAAATAGATGAAGAAGAAGTGAAATAGGACATAATTAGAACGGGTTATATAAATACGAGTTGGATATATATCAGAAAAATGGAAACGGGCTAGTGGTTGGGTGTTGAGTCGGGTTAACGGGAAGTCAAGGGTTCGAGCCTTGCAATGGCTTGCTTTCTTTTTGGAACTCATTTTACAAGAGGTAGTTTTCAATTATTATTTATTATTATTATGGTTATTATTATTTTGATTATCATTTATATTATTATTATTATTATTATTATTATTATTATTATTATTAACCTTATTATTATGATTATTATTATTGTCATTGATATTATTGTTATTATTAGTATTATAACACTTATTATTATTATCATGATTATAAGTATTATTAAAGTATTTATTATTGTAAAGATTGTCACTTAAGTATTATTATTATTATTATAATTTCCTTTAACAATGTTAATAAAAGTAATATTATTTAGTATTATTGTTATTATCATTAATATTAATATCATTAAACCTTTCTAGCACTAGTTTTATCATTGAATATTATTATTAGGATGATTATTATCAATATAAGTATTACTATTACTATTATGATTAGGATTACAAATCGATGTTATACAAGCTTTAATTATTGGTTTAGAAATTTAACGTGAAGATTTTGATTATGATTAACATAAGTATTGTTATTAATATTATCACAAGTAATGATATTGCTATAGTAATTATTATTATTAACTATTATGAAATGATATCAAAATTATTAATTTTATTACCATTATTATTAAATTATCAATCTTATTAAAACTACTAATGTTATCATTATATTTAATATTAGTATTGTCATTATATTACTTCAAATATTATCTTGTATTATTAAAATATCGTCTTAACAAACAAATGATTTACATATATATATATATATATATATATATATATATATATATATATATATATATATATATATATATATATATATATATATATATATATATATATATATATATATATATATATATATATATATATATATATATATCAATATATAAATATAATAAATATATATAACATACCAAACTTAATATTTTATTTAGTTAAAATATATATAATAAATACATAGAACATATAAATTATTAACATAAAAATGATATAACTAAGAAAGTTATATATATTTATTCGATTACGATTATGTGTATTAATATATATACACAAATGATATAGGTTCGTGAATCCGAGGCCAACCCTATACTTGTTCAATGTCGTTCTATGTATTTTTACTACAAAATACATTAGGTGAGTTTCATTTACCTTTTTACCCTTTATATTTTTGGGCTGAGAATACATGCGCAATTTTTATAAATGTTTTTACGAAATAGACACAAGTAATCAAAACTACATTATATGGTTGAATGATCGAAATCGAATATGCCCCTTTGTATTAAGTCTGGTAATCTAAGAATTAGGGAACAGACACCCTAATTGACGCGAACTCTAAAGATAGATCTATCGGGCCCAACAAGCCCCATCCAAAGTACCGGATGCTTTAGTACTTCGAAATTTATATCATGTCCGAAGGAGGATCTCGGAATGATGGGGATATTCTTATATGCATATTGTGAATGTCGGTTACCAGGAGTTCAATCCATATGAATGATATTTTTATCTCTATGCATGGGACGTATGTTTACGAGAAATGGAAATATGAAATCTTGTGGTTTATTAAAATTATGAAATGATTATTTATGTTAAACTAATAAACTCACCAACCTTTTGGTTGACACTTTAAAGCATGTTTATTCTCAGGTACGAAAGAAATCTTCCACTGTGTAATTGCTCATTTTAAAGATATTACTTAGAGTCATTCATGACATATTTCAAAAGACGTTGCATTCGAGTCGTTGAGATCATCATGATTATTATTAAATCAGTTATAGTTAGATATATTATAAAATGATATGCATGCCGTCAACTTTCATTGTAATGAAAGATTGGCTTTTCAAAAACGATTGCAATGTTTGTAAAATGTATCATATAGAGGTCAAATACCTCGCGATGTAATCAACTGTTGTGAATCATTTATAATCAATATGGACTTCGTCCGAATGGATTAAGACGGGTCCTTTCATAGTGAACAAAGAAGGTATTCAGGTGGATCCAGCAAAGATTGAAACCGTTGAAAAGTAGGAAACCCCGAAAACTCCGAAACACATACGCCGGTTTTTAGGACTAGCTGGTTACTACAGAAGGTTCATCTAAGACTTTTCCAGAATATCAAAACCCTTGACTGCATTAATGCATAAAGGGAAGAAATTTGAATGGAAAGATGAACAAGAGAAAGCGTTTCAATTGTTAAAGAAAAAGTTAACTACGGCACCCATATTGTCATTACCTAAAGGGAATGATGATTTTGTGATATATTGTGATGCCTCAAAGCAAGGTCTCGGTTGTGTATTAATGCAACGAACGAAAGTAATTGCTTATGCATCTAGACAATTGAAGATTCACGAACAGAATTATACGATGCCTGATTTGGAATTAGGCGCGGTTGTTTTTGCATTAAAGACTTGGAAGCACTACTTATATGGGGTCAAAAGTATTATATATACCGACCACAAAAGTCTTCAACACATATTTAATCAGAAACAACTGAATATGAGGCAGCGTAGGTGGATTGAATTGTTGAATAATTACGACTTTGAGATTCGTTACCACCCGGGGAAGGCAAATGTGGTAGCCGACGCCTTGAGCAGAAAGGACAGAGAACCCATTCGAGTAAAATCTATGAATATAATGATTCACAATAACCTTACTACTCAAATAAAGGAGGCGCAACAAGGAGTTTTAAAAGAAGGAAATTTAAAGGATGAAATGCCCAAAGGATCGGAGAAGCATCTTAACATTCGGGAAGACGGAACCCGGTATAGGGCTGAAAGAATTTGGGTACCAAAATTTGGAGATATGAGAGAAATGGTACTTAGAGAAGCTCATAAAACCAGATACTCAATACATCCTGGAACGGGAAAGATGTACAAGGATCTCAAGAAACATTTTTGGTGGCCAGGTATGAAAGCCGATGTTGCTAAATACGTAGGGGAATGTTTGACGTGTTCTAAGGTCAAAGCGGAGCATCAGAAACCATCAGGTCTACTGCAACAACCCGAAATCCCGGAATGGAAATGGGAAAACATTACCATGGATTTCATCACTAAATTGCCAAGGATTGCAAGTGGTTTTGATACTATTTGGGTAATAGTTGATCGTCTCACCAAATCAGCACACTTCCTGCCAATAAGAGAAGATGACAAGATGGAGAAGTTAGCGAGACTGTATTTGAAGGAAGTCGTCTCCAGACATGGAATACCAATCTCTATTATCTCTGATAGGGATGGCAGATTTATTTCAAGATTCTGGCAGACATTACAGCAAGCATTAAGAACTCGTCTAGACATGAGTACTACCTATCATCCACAAACTGATGGGCAGAGCAAAAGAACGATACAAATTCTTAAAGACATGCTACGAGCATGTGTTATTGATTTCGGAAACAGTTGGGATCGACATCTACCGTTACCAGAATTTTCCTACAACAACAGCTACCATTCAAGCATTGAGATGGCGCCGTTTGAAGCACTTTATGGTAGAAAGTGTAGGTCTCCAATTTGTTGGAGTGAAGTGGGGGATAGACAGATTACGGGTCCGGAGATAATACAAGAAACTACCGAGAAGATCATCCAAATTCAACAACGGTTGAAAACCGCCCAAAGTCGACAAAAGAGCTACACCGACATTAAAAGAAAAGATATAGAATTTGAAATTGGAGAGATGGCCATGCTTAAAGTTGCACCTTGGAAAGGCGTTGTTCGATTTGGAAAACGAGGGAAATAAAATCCAAGGTATATTGGACCATTCAAGATTATTGATCGTGTCGGACCAGTAACTTACCGACTTGAGTTACCTCTGAAATGTCCCATTCTTATTGATTAAAAACGTTCCATATTAATTGATTTCGTTGCGAGGTTTTGACCTCTATATGAGACGTTTTTCAAAGACTGCATTCATTTTTAAAACAAACCATAACCTTTATTTCATAAATAAAGGTTTAAAAAGCTTTACGTAGATTATCAAATAATGATAATCTAAAATATCCTGTTTACACACGACCATTACATAATGGTTTACAATACAAATATGTTACATCGAAATCAGTTTCTTGAATGCAGTTTTTACACAATATCATACAAACATGGACACCAAATCTTGTCCTTATTTTAGTATGCAACAGCGGAAGCTCTTAGTATTCACCTGAGAATAAACATGCTTTAAACGTCAACAAAAATGTTGGTGAGTTATAGGTTTAACCTATATATATCAAATCGTAATAATAGACCACAAGATTTCATATTTCAATACACATGCCATACATAGAGATAAAAATCTTTCATATGGTGAACACCTGGTAACCGACATTAACAAGATGCATATATAAGAATATCCCCATCATTCCGGGACACCCTTCGGATATGATATAAATTTCGAAGTACTAAAGCATCCGGTACTTTGGATGGGGTTTGTTAGGACCAATAGATCTATCTTTAGGATTCGCGTCAATTAGGGTGTCTGTTCCCTAGTTCTTAGATTACCAGACTTAATAAAAAGGGGCATATTCGATTTCGATAATTCAACCATAGAATGTAGTTTCACGTACTTGTGTCTATTTTGTAAATCATTTATAAAACCTGCATGTATTCTCATCCCAAAAATATTAGATTTTAAAGTGGGACTATAACTCACTTTCACAGATTTTTACTTCGTCGGGAAGTAAGACTTGGCCACTGGTTGATTCACGAACCTATAACAATATAAACATATATATCAAAGTATGTTTAAAATATATTTACAACACTTTTAATATATTTTGATGTTTTAAGTTTATTAAGTCAGCTGTCCTCGTTAGTAACCTACAACTAGTTGTCCACAGTTAGATGTACAGAAATAAATCGTTAAATATTATCTTGAATCAATCCACGGCCCAGTGTATACGTATCTCAGTATTGATCACAACTCAAACTATATATATTTTGGAATCAACCTCAACCCTGTATAGCTAACTCCAACATTCACATATAGAGTGTCTATGGTTGTTCCGAAATATATATAAATGTGTCAACATGATAGGTCGAAACATTGTATACGTGTCTATGGTATCTCAAGATTACATAATATACAATACAAGTTGATTAAGTTATGGTTGGAATAGATTTGTTACCAATTTTCACGTAGCTAAAATGAGAAAAATTATCCAATCTTGTTTTACCCATAACTTCTTCATTTTAAATCCGTTTTGAGTGAATCAAATTGCTATGGTTTCATATTGAACTCTATTTTATGAATCTAAACAGAAAAAGTATAGGTTTATAGTCAGAAAAATAAGTTACAAGTCGTTTTTGTAAAGGTAGTCATTTCAGTCGAAAGAACGACGTCTAGATGACCATTTTAGAAAACATACTTCCACTTTGAGTTTAACCATAATTTTTGGATATAGTTTCATGTTCATAATAAAAATCATTTTCTCAGAATAACAACTTTTAAATCAAAGTTTATCATAGTTTTTAATTAACTAACCCAAAACAGCCCGCAGTGTTACTACGACGGCGTAAATCCGGTTTTACGGTGTTTTTTGTGTTTCCAGGTTTTAAATCATTAAGTTAGCATATCATATAGATATAGAACATGTGTGTAGTTAATTTTAAAAGTCAAGTTAGAAGGATTAACTTTTGTTTGCGAACAAGTTTAGAATTAACTAAACTATGTTCTAGTGATTACGAGTTTAAAACTTCGAATAAGATAGTTTTATAAATATGCATCGAATGATGTTATGAACATCATTACTACCTCAAGTTTAGTAGGTAAACCTACTGGAAGTGACAAGAAATGATCTAGCTTCAAAGGATCTTGGATGGTTTGAAAGTTCTTGAAGTAGGATCATGACACAAAAACAAGTTCAAGTAAGATTTTTACTCGAATTAAGATAGTTTATAGTTATAGAAATTGAATCAAAGTTTGAATATGAATATTACCTTGAATAAGAAAAATAACCTACTGTATATAACAAAGGTTTCTTGATCTTAGATGATTACTTGGAATGGATTAGAAAGCTTGGAAGTAAATTAGTAAACTTGAAGGGATTTTTGAAGTGTTCTTCCTATGATGATTATAGCTTGATTCTTGAAGTGATTTTTGATGAAGATGATGATTAACTACTGGAAAAATACGTTCATAATAGTGTGTGCGTGTTGAGAGAGAATTAGAAAGAGAATTGGAAGTGAAATGGAGTGAATGATGAGTGGTAATTGGTGAGTGGTGAGTGGGGTTAAAAGGAGTTCTAGTTAGTTGACTAGCTCATGGTAGAAGTTAAAATTGATTAGTCATACATGACATAATCAAGAGTGGAATTCCATGCTAGTTCCTATTGGTATATACTCATAATAAGTACGTTTTGAAGCTGTGTATAATACGGGTAAGAATACGACTAGAATTCTTGATGAAAGAAAAGAATGGAAAAGTAACTGTAACCATTTTCGTTAAGTATGAGTGTTTTGATATATGTTGTAATGACCCGGACTTTTACGATTGATCTATACTTATAAGATTAATATTTACATAAATTAAACCTTACCAACATGATAAGCAATCCAAATTGTTGAGACTTATGTTTTTGAAAAGAGTTTTACACAACGTTTGACCGTCTAGTTTGACCGATGATATCACGAACTATATAACATATGATAATTATACGTTTGTGTATATATATATGTATATATACATATTTAACATGATCTAAGAATGTTTTAATACCTCATTTTGTATTAATAACAATAAGTTATAAGTATATTTTGAAACTACTAACTTAAGTTTTCAAAACAATAACCATACGTAACGTTCTTTGATATAAATACTTATGACCTATAATGTTTATACATATATCGTATATATAATGTATTTAATCACTTTTTAAGGACTTAAATACATAAAACCATATAAGTATATTCACAAAATATAGCTATATTTGAATCCTCGTTCCATTTTCACAAGATTTCTATACGTATATCTACGGTATATGTACCCGTAACATACCTAGCTTCTATACGTATTTACTATTGGTATATACACATCAAATCACCACCAACCAGCCCTTGTTCATGCCCTAGGTATAAGGTAATTGGAATTTGGAAGCTTATTGACTAATTACATAAGATAACAAACTAAAATCTTGTCATGAACACCTTAGTTCCACGTTTTTTATAAGCTTCATGGGCACTTCATTTTGATTCAAATTTCTACATCATTTCTTAGTTAAACACACACTCTTCCATAACCCTTAAACACCTTCAACAATTCAGCAAGTTACCATGAAGATCTAGCTCAAAAACAACCCTTAATCATCATAAGAAAAACCTTCCAAGAACACTTCAATAATCCTTTCAAGAATACAAGTTTATTTCCAACCTTTTGATCCAACTCCATTACTCTTTTGGTTCTAGGTTTTTACTCCTCTTTTACAGCAATCTTGTCCAAGTAACTTGAGGTAGTAACTTTGTTCATAACCTTATTCGATTCATATATATATAGCTATCTTATTTTATTGTATAAAATTTTAACAACAAGAACATAGTTTGAATGTTTTCAAACTTGTTTGCAAACTAAATAGATCCTTCTAACTTAACTTTTAAAATACTTCAAGACCTGTAATATATCATAAATATATTCTAATTTAACAAGGTATAACTTGGTTTTTCAAAGAACACCTTAAAAACTGTTTTTACGACGTCGGAGTGCAACCGGGAGCTGTTTTGGGTTGGATAATTAAAAACTATCTTGAACCTTGAATTGGAGGTTTATTTTCTGGAAAAATGATATTTACTATGAATATGATAACACATAAAAATTTCATGATTTAACTCAAAGTATAAGTATTTTTAGAAAAATAATCATTTAAGGTTGTTTACATGATGGAAAATGATTAACTTCATAAGTTTCACCAAAGTTTGACCTATGACCTATGATTTCGAATACAAACTAAGGTATTTACAGTTCATATTCTTAAAGAAGGACTCGATCCAAGGAAGTGGCAAGTTGAACCAACGAAAACGGAGTTGTAACGAAGAAACTATGACCAAAACAAAATCGGATATCCAAGACTAGTTTAGCCACGAAAATAATTGGAGAAAAATTAAATAAATTACATCTTTTTAAAATAACATGATATTTTATATATATGTACTCATAATTTAATTTTATATATTTCAGGATCACCCGTAAACAATACGAGAAGATTAATCATAAGATCCCATGATTGTACGCAACACGTCATTTGACAACACCGGTACTTTATGTACGCAACACGTCATTTGACAACACCGGTATCGTGGGTCAAGATTAATCCCGACCAATACGAATACAATGGGGTTTTATTTCGATGGGGGTTTTATTTATTTATTAAACACCTAAATATGAATCATTAAAATTGAATTGCTAACTACGGACTAAGAAGACATTAAAAGTATTATAAGTATATATATGTGACGATTGTTTAAAATGAAAATATATTGATATATTATATATGGATAGGTTCGTAATATCAACCGGAGACCAAGTCAAAATATAGGTTCGTAATATCAACCGGAGACCAAGTCAAAATATATATATCTTCAAGGCAAAAGTGAGTATATAGTCCCACTTTTAAACTCTAAATATTTCGGGATGAGAATACATGTATTTTATGTTTTACGATATGGACACAAGTAACTAAAAAATATATTCTACGTTGAGTTATACCACTGGCATACTTCCCTGTAGCTTGGTAACTACTATTTACAGCGGTATTGTAAACGCGAATCCTGTTGATAGATCTATCGGGCCTGACAACCCCAACCGGACTGGACGACCAGTATTCAACGGTTGCACAGTACTTCGTTTTGTGACTACACTTGGTACGGTGTAGTAAGATTTCATAATAAAGGGAATATGCGACGTGATTAAATGTTAAGTATGGTTATCAAGTGCTCAACCACTTAGAATATTTTTATTAAAATGTTTATATATGAAATCTTGTGGTCTATATATTTATATCGCTGCCGGCATTAAACCTATATCTCACCAACTTTATGTTGACGTTTTAAACATGTCTATTCTCAGGTGATAACTAAAAGCTTCCGCTGCAACATGTTGAATTTAAACAAGATCTTGAGTATGCATATTTGTGTCAAAAATAAAACTGTATATCGGAGGATTTGTAATGTAAAATATGCTAGAAATCGTATTGTTATCATCACATGTAAAGTTTGTAAGTCTAAGATTATCGCTAAACGATAATCATCTTTTTATTGTCTAAAGCTTGTATTAAAATAAGAGTTATGGTTTGTAATGTAAAATAAATGCAGTTGTTCTTTTAAAAATGTCGCATATAGAGGTCAATACCTCGCAATGAAATCATACGTTATCTAACTCGTTCTTATGGTTAAGGACGGGTTATGACATGTGGTATCAGAGCGGTGGTCTTAGCGAACCAGGTTTGCATTAGTGTGTCTAAATGAGAAGTCGTTAGGATACATTAGTAAGTCTGGACTTTGACCGGGTCTGATTTAAAAACCATTGCTTATCATTGTTGGTTAAAATTTATATGTAAATATTATGTAGTACTAATGGGTTAGTTGTTGTGTGATAGATGTCGGGCTCAAAACTTGTTATCACATTCAGCGACTCCGAATCAGAATCTTCAGATGGTGTTCCAGTCATTAACCTATCCGATGACGAAAATGATATCTTTGGGGAAGACTCACAAATTCTGGATGAACCAACTATAAAGAACTCGGAAAGTGAACCCGAGGAGGAAAGTGAACCCGAGGAGGAAAGTGAACCCGAGGAAGAAATACAGGAAATTACAAAAGACAAGTTCGAACTAGGAAAGAAACGAAAGGCTAATGAATTAGAAAATTCAAATCCCGAGTTTAGTGAGGATGATGTGGCACCAACTCCACTAGACACTACCACCCCTATTCCCGCTATCCCTATTCGTTCTATCCCGGCATCTAGTTCTTCAGCCCCACCACCAAAATATAGGCAGACAGCTAGGATAAGCGTTAGGCCATTCCTTGAACCTAAACGTCCTAGAAAATAGACCAAACGATGCACTGTCGTATTAAACCATGGGATCATATAATGTTTTGTATAATATTACTAGTGTGGTTTGCTTAATATTCGATGTAAGATAAGCATATGTAAAATAGTGAAGTATGAAATGCAATAATTTTCCATGGTTAAGTATTATTTAGATGGTAGTAATTGGTTCTGTACTAAGCTATTAAGTATGGACATTAACGGGTAGGTACTACCCTAGATATAATTATAAAACGCTAATAAGAAGAAAAGGCTTTTATAATAATACCTGGTTCATATTATTAATAAGCTATAATGTACTATAAATACACACTACATCTATAATAATCCATGTGAATAATTATTTTCTTTCATTAGGAAATGGCGTGATTGAATCGAATGACGGAACAAGAAGTCGAGGAATTCATCAACCAACGAGTGAACGACAGAATGTTATGGGTCGAGGCTGCAAGAGCTGCTGCAGTTAACCCAAATCCTCGTGTAGGATGCACCTACAAAACTTTTCAAGCTTGCAAGCCCTCATCATTCAGTGGAACAGAAGGACCGATCGGTTTAACCCGGTGGATAGAAAAGATGGAGACTGTGTTTAAAATCAGTGGTTGTGTTGAAAAGGACATGACCAAGTATGCATCGTGCACTTTACAAGATAGTGCACTCACGTGGTGGAAAAATTTTGTGAAGGCTGTAGGAGGAGATGTAGCTTATGATACTCCATGGGAAGAATTCAAAACAATGTTAATCAACGAGTATTGTCTAAGGAACGAGGTTAGGAAGTTGGAAGATGAATTACGAAGCCTGAAGGTTGTTGGTACTGAAATCACCAACTACAATCAGCGATTCATGGAATTAGTTTTGCTATGTCCTGAATTGGTTCCAACCGAAGAACGGAAGATTGAAATGTACAAAGATGGTTTGCCCACAAAGGTCAAGGCAAACGTTACAGCATCGAAACCTAAGACAATTCATGAAGCTATAACCATGGCAAACGAGCTAATGGATCAGGTCATCTTGGATAAGAAAGCATCCAATACTGATGTGAAGGTATCAGGTAACAAAAGAAAGTGGAATGGAAGTTATGATCGAGGTAATCAATAACAATCTTTTAAGAAACAAGAAACCACGCAAGGTGCGGGTAGTGGTTCAGGCTTTGGTTACAAAGGACAAAATCCTTTATGTAACCGATGCCACAAACATCACTCTGGCTATTGTAATGTGGTATGCAACAAATGTAATCGAAAGGGTCATCTTGCTGAAGATTGTAGGGCTCTCGTTACAAATACAAATGGTATCAAGACTCCTGCCACCAATGCAAATAGAACTGCTTTGGCTACCATTACTTGTTATGGGTGTGGAAAACAGGGTCATTATAAGAGCCAGTGTCCGAATCCAGAGAAGAATAATGGATCTGCACGAGGAAGAGCATTTGTTATTAATGCTAGAGAGGCGTGTGAAGACCCGGAGCTTGTTACGGGTACGTTTACCATTAATAACTTATCCGCATCTATTATATTTGATACTGGTGCTGATAGAAGTTACGTGTGTAGAGACTTTCAAGCTAAATTGAATTGTTCATCATTACCTCTAGATGCTAAGTACATGATTGAGTTAGCTAATGGTAAACTAATTAAAGCCGATAAAATTTGTCGTGATTGTAAAATAAATTTAGCCGGTGAAACGTTTAAAATTGACTTGATACCCGTAGAATTAGGAAGTTTTGATGTAATAGTCGGCATGGACTGGATGTCCAAAGTAGGAGCTGAAGTTGTGTGTGCCAAGAAGGCAATTCGCATTCCTTGTAAGGATAAAATGTCGGTGATGATTTATGGAGAGAAGGGTAACTCAAAGCTAAAACTCATTAGCTGTTTGAAAAACAAAAAGTGTTTAGAAAAGGGATGTTATGCTATTCTAGCACATGTTAATAAAGTCGAAAAGAAAGAAAAAAAGAAGTGCATCAACGACGTGCCTGTGGCAAGAGATTTTCCTGAAGTTTTTCCGGAAGAGTTGCCGGGATTACCTCCATTTAGATCTGTAGAATTTCAAATACATTTAGTACCAGGAGCTGCACCAGTTGCCCGTGCTCCATATAGACTTGCACCGTCCGAGTTAAAAGAACTTCAGAGTCAGTTAAAAGAATTACTGGATCGTGGATTCATACGACCAAGTACTTCACCGTGGGGAGCTCCGATTTTATTTGTTAAAAAGAAAGATGGATCTTTTAGGATGTGTATAGATTATCGTGAATTAAATAAGTTAACTATCAAAAATCGGTATCCACTACCGAGAATTGACGACTTATTTGATCAACTCCAAGGATCATGTGTGTACTCAAAAATTGACCTAAGGTCGGGCTATCATCAATTACGTGTCACAGAAGAGGACATTCCGAAAACTGCTTTTCGGGCACGTTATGGTCATTACGAATTTTTGGTCATGCCGTTTGGATTGACGAATGCGCCAGCTGTATTCATGGACCTCATGAATCGAGTTTGTAGTCCATATTTAGATAAGTTTGTTATCGTTTTCATTGATGATATTCTTATCTATTCCAAGAGTGAGCAAGAGCATGAGCAGCATTTAAGGTTGATATTAGAGTTGTTGAGAAAAGAACAGCTATATGCTAAATTTTCTAAATGTGCTTTCTGGTTGAAAGAAGTGCAATTTCTTGGCCACGTTGTTAGTAGCAAAGGAATTCAGGTTGATCCAGCAAAAATTGAAGCCATTGAAAAATGGGAGACTCCTAAGACACCAACGCAGATACGCCAATTTTTGGGTTTAGCCGGTTATTATAGAAGGTTTATTCAAGATTTTTCCCGAATAGCTAAGCCGTTGACAGCGTTAACGCAAAAAGGGAAGAAATATGAATGGACCTCTGAGCAGGAGAGTGCATTTCAATTACTAAAGAAGAAGTTAACTACGACGCCTATTTTATCGTTACCAGAAGGGAACGATGATTTTGAAATATATTGTGACGCTTCGCGACAAGGTTTTGGTTGCGTTCTTATACAACAGAAGAAAGTTATTGCATACGCATCCCGACAATTGAAGATTCACGAGCGGAATTATACGACGCATGATCTAGAACTGGGAGCAGTCGTATTTGCATTGAAGATATGGAGACACTACTTGTATGGGGTTAAATGCACTGTGTTTACTGATCATAAAAGCCTTCAACATATTTTTGATCAGAAACAGCTGAACATGAGGCAACGTAGGTGGGTCGAGTTAATAAACGACTATGATTGTGAAATTCGTTATCATCCCGGGAAAGCGAATGTGGTGGCTGACGCACTAAGCAGAAAGGAACGAGAACCAATTCGAGTACGAGCGATGAACATAAAAATTCTCAGTGAATCTCAACTCACAAATCAAAGAAGTTCAACGAGAAGCACTTACTAAAGAAAATATAGGAAATGAAATAATGAAGAAGTATGAGAAGCAACTCGTTATACGGGAAGATGGAATTCGATATTTTGCAAATCGTATTTGGGTACCGAAGTTGGGTGGATTAAGGAAGTTGAAATTGAACGAGGCACATAAGACAAGATACTCGATACATCCTGGAGTTGGAAAGATGTACCAAGATCTTAAGACACATTATTGGTGGCCTAATTTAAAGACAGACGTTGCAACATATGTTGGGGAGTGTTTAACTTGTTCCAAAGTCAAAGCAAAACACCAAAAGCCATCAAGGTTACTTCAACAACCAGAAATCCCAGAATGGAAATGGGATGGTATTACCATGGATTTCATCACGAAGTTACCAAAGACTGCCTGGGGATACGACACCATTTGGGTGATTGTTGATCGTCTCACCAAGTCTGCACATTTCTTGCCTATAAAGGAAACGGATAGAATGGAGAAATTATTACGTATATATATAAAGGAAATAGTTTCAAGGCATGGAATACCTATTTCCATTATATCCGATCGTGATAGTAGATTTACCTCAAAGTTCTGGCAATCACTACAGGAGGCACTAGGAACTCGTTTGGATATGAGTACCGCATATCATCCGCAAACTGACGGGCAGAGTGAAAGAACAATTCAGACTCTTAAAGACATGCTCAGGGCATGTGTGATCGATTTTGGAAACGGATGGGATAAGTATTTACCGTTAGCAGAATTCTCGTATAATAATAGTTATCATGCGAGCAATAAAGCTGCACCATTCAAAGCACTGTATGGAAGGAAGTGTAGATCTCCTATTTGTTAGAATGAAGTAGGAGATCGACAATTAACTGGTCCCGAGATCATACACGAAACGACTGAGAAGATAGTACAAATTAAGGAGAGATTGAAAACAGCCCGTAGTCGCCAAAAGAGCTACGCCGATGTTCGAAGGAAACCATTAGAATTTCAGATCGGTGACATGGTTATGTTAAAGGTGTCACCATGGAAAGGTGTAATACGCTTCGGAAAAAGGGGTAAACTGAACCCAAGATATGTAGGCCCGTTCAAGATCATCGAACGCATTGGACCGGTAGCTTATCGACTCGAGTTACCGCAACAACTCGCCGGAGTACATAATACATTTCACATCTCGAACCTTAAGAAGTGTCTTGCAAAGGAATATCTCACCATTCCTCTTGAAGAAATCCATGTCGATGAGAAACTACAATTCATCGAAGAACCAATCGAAATCATGGACCGTGAAGTTAAACAGCTCAAGCAGAGCAACATACCGATCGTTAAGGTTCGTTGGAATGCTCGAAGAGGTCCTGAGTTTACTTGGGAACGAGAGGATCAGATGAAACAAAAGTATCCACACTTGTTTCCCGACGACGCAAAATAGGTACAATTTTAAAATTTCGGGACGAAATTTATTTAACGGGTAGGTACTGTAATGACCCGGACTTTTAAGATTGATCTATACTTATAAGATTAATATTTACATAAATTAAACCTTACCAACATGATAAGCAATCCAAATTGTTGAGACTTATGTTTTTGAAAAGAGTTTTACACAACGTTTGACCGTCTAGTTTGACCGATGATATCACGAACTATATAACATATGATAATTATACGTTTGTGTATATATATGTATATATACATATTTAACATGATCTAAGAATGTTTTAATACCTCATTTTGTATTAATAACAATAAGTTATAAGTATATTTTGAAACTACTAACTTAAGTTTTCAAAACAATAACCATACGTAACGTTCTTTGATATAAATACTTATGACCTATAATGTTTATACATATATCGTATATATAATGTATTTAATCACTTTTTAAGGACTTAAATACATAAAACCATATAAGTATATTCACAAAAGATAGCTATATTTGAATCCTCGTTCCATTTTCCCAAGATTTCTATACGTATATCTACGGTATATGTACCCGTAACAAACCTAGCTTCTATACGTATTTACTATTGGTATATACATATCAAATCACCACCAACCAGCCCTTGTTCATGCCCTAGGTATAAGGTAATTGGAATTTGGAAGCTTATTGACTAATTACATAAGATAACAAACTAAAATCTTGTCATGAACACCTTAGTTCCACGTTTTTTATAAGCTTCATGGGCACTTCATTTTGATTCAAATTTCTACATTATTTCTTAGTTAAACACACACTCTTCCATAACCCTTAAACACCTTCAACAATTCAGCAAGTTACCATGAACATCTAGCTCAAAAACAACCCTTAATCATCATAAGAAAAACCTTCCAAGAACACTTCAATAATCCTTTCAAGAATACAAGTTTATTTCCAACCTTTTGATCCAACTCCATTACTCTTTTGGTTCTAGGTTTTTATTCCTCTTTTACAGAAATCTTGTCCAAGTAACTTGAGGTAGTAACTTTGTTCATAACCTTATTCGATTCATATATATATAGCTATCTTATTTTATTGTATAAAATTTTAACAACAAGAACATAGTTTGAATGTTTTCAAACTTGTTTGCAAACTAAATAGATCCTTCTAACTTAACTTTTAAAATACTTCAAGACCTGTAATATATCATAAATATATTCTAATTTAACAAGGTATAACTTGGTTTTTCAAAGAACACCTTAAAAACTGTTTTTACGACGTCGGAGTGCAACCGGGGGCTGTTTTGGGTTGGATAATTAAAAACTATATTGAACCTTGAATTGGAGGTTTATTTTCTGGAAAAAATGATATTTACTATGAATATGATAACTCATAAAAATTTCATGATTTAACTCAAAGTATAAGTATTTTTAGAAAAATAATCATTTAAGGTTGTTTACATGATGGAAAATGATTAACTTCATAAGTTTCACCAAAGTTTGACCTATGACCTGTGATTTCGAATACAAACTAAGGTATTTACAGTTCATATTCTTAAAGAAGGACTCGATCCAAGGAAGTGGCAATTTGAACCAACGAAAACGGAGTTGTAACGAAGAAACTATGACCAAAACAAAATCGGATATCCAAGACTAGTTTAGCCACGAAAATAATTGGAGAAAAATTAAATAAATCACATCTTTTTAAAATAACATGATATTTTATATATATGTACTCATAATTTAATTTTATATATTTCAGGATCACCCGTAAACAATACGAGAAGATTAATCATAAGATCCCATGATTGTACGCAACACGTCATTTGACAACACCGGTACTTTATGTACGCAACACGTCATTTTACAACACCGGTACCGTGGGTCAAGATTAATCCCGACCAATACGAATACAATGGGGTTTTATTTCGATGGGGGTTTTATTTATTTATTAAACACCTAAATATGAACCATTAAAATTGAATTGCTAACTACGGACTAAGAAGACATTAAAAGTATTATAAGTATATATATGTGACGATTGTTTAAAATGAAAATATATTGATATATTATATATGGATAGGTTCGTAATATCAACCGGAGACCAAGTCAAAATATATATATCTTCAAGGCAAAAGTGAGTATATAGTCCCACTTTTAAACTCTAAATATTTCGGGATGAGAATACATGTATTTTATGTTTTACGATATGGACACAAGTAACTGAAAAATATATTCTACGTTGAGTTGTACCACTGGCATACTTCCCTGTAGCTTGGTAACTACTATTTACAGCGGTATTGTAAACGCGAATCCTGTTGATAGATCTATCGGGCCTGACAACCCCAACCGGACTGGACGACCAGTATTCAACGGTTGCACAGTACTTCGTTTCGTGACTACACTTGGTACGGTGTAGTAAGATTTCATAATAAAGGGAATATGCGACGTGATTAAATGTTAAGTATGGTTATCAAGTGCTCAACCACTTAGAATATTTTTATTAAAATGTTTATATATGAAATCTTGTGGTCTATATATTTATATCGCTGCCGGTATTAAACCTATATCTCACCAACTTTATGTTGACGTTTTAAACATGTCTATTCTCAGGTGATAACTAAAAGCTTCCGCTGCAACATGTTGAATTTAAACAAGATCTTGAGTATGCATATTTGTGTCAAAAATAAAACTGCATATCGGAAGATTTGTAATGTAAAATATGCTAGAAATCGTATTGTTATCATCACATGTAAAGTTTGTAAGTCTAAGATTATCGCTAAACGATAATCATCTTTTTATTGTCTAAAGCTTGTATTAAAATAAGAGTTATGGTTTGTAATGTAAAATAAATGCAGTTGTTCTTTTAAAAATGTCGCATATAGAGGTCAATACCTCTCAATGAAATCATACGTTATCTAACTCGTTCTTATGGTTAAGGACGGGTTATGACATATGTCTTGAAGTCTTCCAAAAGTATTTTAATACATCTAAATACACTACATGTATATACATTTTAACTGAGTCGTTAAGTCATCGTTAGTCGTTACATGTAAGTGTTGTTTTGAAACCTTTAAGTTAACGATCTCAATTAATGTTGTTAACCCATTGTTTATTATATCTAATGAGATGTTAAATTATTATATTATCATGATATTATGATATATTAATATATCTTAATATGATATATATACATTTAAATGTCGTTACAACGATAATCGTTACATATATGTCTCGTTTCGAAATCCTTAAGTTAGTAGTCTTGTTTATATGTATATACTCATTGTTAATATACTTATGGAGATACTTACTTATCATAATATCATGTTAACCATATGTATATCCATATATATATCGTCATGTCGTTTTTACAAGTTTTAACGTTCGTGAATCGCCGGTCAACTTGGGTGGTCAATTGTCTATATGAAACATATTTCAATTAATCAACTCTTAACAAGTTTGATTGCTTAACATGTTGGAAACATTTAATCATGTAAATATCAATCTCAATTAATATATATAAACATGGAAAAGTTCGGGTCACTACAGTACCTACCCGTTAAATAAATTTCATCCCGAAATTTTAAGCTGTTGAAGGTGTTGACGAATCTTCTGGAAATAGATGCGGGTATTTCTTCTTCATCTGATCTTCACGCTCCCAGGTGAACTCGGGTCCTCTACGAGCATTCCATCGAACCTTAACAATTGGTATCTTGTTTTGCTTAAGTCTTTTAACCTCACGATCCATTATTTCGACGGGTTCTTCGATGAATTGGAGTTTTTCGTTGATTTGGATTTCATCTAACGGAATAGTGAGATATTCTTTAGCAAAACATTTCTTCAAATTCGAGACGTGGAAAGTGTTATGTACAGCCGCGAGTTGTTGAGGTAACTCAAGTCGGTACGCTACTGGTCCGACACGATCAATAATCTTGAATGGTCCAATATACCTTGGATTTAATTTCCCTCGTTTACCAAATCGAACAACGCCTTTCCAAGGTGCAACTTTAAGCATGACCATCTCTACAATTTCAAATTCTATATCTTTTCTTTTAATGTCAGCGTAGCTCTTTTGTCGACTTTGGGCGGTTTTCAACCGTTGTTGAATTTGGATGATCTTCTCGGTAGTTTCTTGTATAATCTCCGGACCCGTAATCTGTCTATCCCCCACTTCACTCCAACAAATCGGAGACCTGCACTTTCTACCATAAAGTGCTTCAAACGGCGCCATCTCAATGCTTGAATGGTAGCTGTTGTTGTAGGAAAATTCTGATAATGGTAGATGTCGATCCCAACTGTTTCTGAAATCAATAACACATGCTCGTAGCATGTCTTCAAGCGTTTGTATCGTCCTTTCGCTCTGCCCATCAGTTTGTGGATGATTGGCAGTACTCATGTCTAGACGAGTTCCTAATGCTTGCTGTAATGTCTGCCAGAATCTTGAAATAAATTTGCCATCCCTATCAGAGATAATAGAGATTGGTATTCCATGTCTGGAGATGACTTCCTTCAAATACAGTCGTGCTAACTTCTCCATCTTGTCATCTTCTCTTATTGGCAGGAAATGTGCTGATTTGATGAGACGATCAACTATTACCCAAATAGTATCAAAACCAATTGCAGTCCTTGGCAATTTAGTGATGAAATCCATGGTAATATTTTCCCATTTCCATTCCGGGATTTCGGGTTGTTGAAGTAGACCTGATGGTTTCTGATGCTCAGCTTTGACCTTAGAACACGTCAAACATTCTCCTATGTATTTAGCAACATCGGCTTCCATACCCGGCCACCAAAAATATTTCCTGAGATCCTTGTACATCTTCCCCGTTCCAGAATGTATTGAGTATCTGGTTTTATGAGCTTCTCTAAGTACCATTTCTCTCATATCTCCAAATTTTGGTACCCAAATCCTTTCAGCCCTATACCGGATTCCGTCTTCCCGAATATTAAGATGTTTCTCCGATCCTTTGGGTATTTCATCCTTTAAATTTCCCTCTTTTAAAACTCCTTGTTGCGCCTCCTTTATTTGAGTAGTAAGGTTATTATGAATCATTATATTCATAGATTTTACTCGAATGGGTTCTCTGTCCTTCCTGCTCAAGGTATCGGCTACCACATTTGCCTTCCCCGGGTGGTAAAGAATCTCAAAGTCGTAATCATTCAATAATTCAATCCACCTACGCTGCCTCATATTCAGTTGTTTCTGATTAAATATGTGTTGAAGACTTTTGTGGTCGGTATATATAATACTTTTGACCCCATATAAGTAGTGCCTCCAAGTCTTTAATGCAAAAACAACCGCGCCTAATTTCAAATCATGCGTCGTATAATTTTGTTCGTGAATCTTCAATTGTCTAGACGCATAAGCAATCACCTTCGTTCGTTGCATTAATACACAACCAAGACCTTGCTTTGATGCGTCACAATAAATCACAAAATCATCATTCCCTTCAGGCAATGACAATATAGGTGCCGTAGTTAGCTTTTTCTTCAATAACTGAAACGCTTTCTCTTGTTCATCATTCCATTCAAATTTCTTCCCTTTATGCGTTAATGCAGTCAAGGGTTTTGCTATTCTGGAAAAGTCTTGGATGAACCTTCTGTAGTAACCAGCTAGTCCTAAAAACTGGCGTATGTGTTTCGGAGTTTTCGGGGTTTCCCACTTTTCAACAGTTTCTATCTTTGCCAGATCCACCTTAATACCTTCTTTGTTCACTATGTGACCGAGGAATTGAACTTCTTCCAACCAAAATGCACACTTTGAAAACTTATCGTACAATTCTTCCTTCCTCAATACTTCTAACACCTTTTTCAAATGTTCACCGTGTTCTTGGTCATTCTTTGAGTAAATAAGTATGTCATCAATGAAAACAATGACAAACTTGTCAAGGTATGGTCCACACACTCGGTTCATAAGCTCCATGAACATAGCTGGTGCATTAGTTAAACCAAACGGCATGACCATAAACTCGTAATGACCGTAACGTGTTCTGAAAGCAGTCTTTGGAATATCATCTTCTTTCACCCGCATTTGATGATACCCGGAACGTAAGTCAATCTTTGAATAAATAGACGAGCCATGTAGTTGATCAAATAAGTCGTCGATTCTCGGTAGTGGGTAGCGGTTCTTGATTGTAAGTTTGTTCAACTCTCGGTAGTCGATACACAACCTGAATGTACCATCTTTCTTCTTGACAAACAAAACAAGAGCTCCCCACGGTGATGTGCTTGGTCGAATGAAACCACGCTCTAAAAGTTCTTGTAATTGGCTTTGCAGTTCTTTCATCTCGCTGGGTGCGAGTCTGTAAGGAGCACGAGCTATTGGTGCAGCTCCTGGTACAAGATCTATTTGAAATTCAACGGATCGCTGTGGAGGTAATCCCGGTAATTCTTTCGGAAATACATCGGGAAATTCTTTTGCAATGGGAACATCATTGATGCTCTTTTCTTCAGTTTGTACTTTCTCAACGTGTGCTAGAACAGCATAGCAACCTTTTCTTATTAGTTTTTGTGCCTTCAAATTACTAATAATATGTAGCTTCGTGTTGCCCTTTTCTCCGTACACCATTAAGGGTTTTCCTTTTTCTCGTATAATGCGAATTGCATTTTTGTAACAAACGATCTCTGCTTTCACTTCTTTCAACCAGTCCATACCGATTATCACATCAAAACTCCCTAAATCTACTAGTATCAAATCAATCTTAAATGTTTTGCTAACCAGTTTAATTTCTCGATTCCGACCTATATTATCTGCTGAAATTAATTTACCATTTGCTAATTCGAGTAATAATTTACTATCCAAAGTCGTCAATGGACAACTTAATTTAGCACAAAAATCTCTACTCATTTAGCTTCTATCCGCACCCGAATCTAATAAAACGTAAGCAGATTTATTGTCAATAAGAAACGTACCCGTAACAAGCTTCGGGTCTTCCTGTGCCTCTGCCGCATTAATATTGAAAACTCTTCCGCGGCCTTGTCATTTCGTGTTCTCCTGGTTCGGGAAATTTCTAATAATGTGGCCCGGTTTTCCACATTTATAACAAACTACATTGGCATAACTTGCTCCGACACTACTTGCTCCGCCATTACTCGTTCCGACACCATTTGTTCCTTTCGTTCTATTAACCCTTGGTCCATAGACCTCACACTTCGCCGCGCTATGACCATTTCTTTTACACTTGTTGCAAAATTTGGTGCAGAACCCCGAGTGATACTTTTCACACCTTTGGCATAGCTGCTTCTGATTGTTGTTGTTGCGGTTATTGTTGTTGTTGCGGTTATTATTGTTGTTGGGATGATTGTTGTAGTTGTTGTTGTTGTTGTTGTTGTTGTTAGGCCGTTTGTTGTAGTTGTGATTGATGTTGCGATTGTTGGGATAATTGTTGCGATTATTGTTGTAATTGCTGTTGTTGTTGTATTGGTGATTCTTATCACCGTTTTTCTCCCACTTTCTTTTGACTTGCTTCACATTGGCCTCTTCAGCAGTCTATTCTTTAATTCTTTCTTCAATCTGGTTCACTAGTTTGTGAGCCATTCTACATGCCTGTTGTATGGAGGCGGGCTCGTGTGAACTTATATCTTCTTGGATTCTTTCCGGTAATCCTTTCACAAACGCGTCGATCTTCTCTTCCTCATCTTCGAATGCTCCCGGATACAATAGGCACAATTCTATGAATCGTCTTTCGTACGTGGTAATATCAAATCCTTGGGTTCGTAACCCTCTAAGTTCTGTCTTGAGCTTATTGACCTCGGTTCTGGGACGGTACTTCTCGTTCATCAAGTGCTTGAATGCTGACCACGGTAGTGCGTGCGCATCATCTTGTCCCACTTGCTCTAGATAGGTATTCCACCATGTTAACGCAGAACCTGTGAAGGTATGCGTAGCGTACTTCACTTTGTCCTCTTCAGTACACTTACTTATGGCAAACACCGATTCGACCTTCTCGGTCCACCGTTTCAATCCGATCGGTCCTTCTGTTCCATCAAATTCCAAAGGTTTGCAGGCAGTGAATTCTTTGTAGGTGCATCCTACACGATTTCCTGTACTGCCAGATCCAAGGTTATTGTTGGTTTGTAGCGCAGCCTGTACTGCAGCTATGTTTGAAGATAGAAAAGTACGGAATTCCTCTTCATTCATATTCACGGTGTGTCGAGTAGTCGGTGCCATTTCCTTCAAAATAGTCAAATGGAACAAGTTAATCATACAGAATATTAAGAGTAGTTAATAGTATTTCGTAGCATAATATGAACTCATTTATAAAAGCTTTTTCTTCATATTAGTGTTTTATAAGTTTAAATTCGGGTAGTACCTACCAGTTAAGTTCATACTTAGTAGCTAATATACAATTCAACTACTACAATTCTATATGAAAAACTGATTGTAATAATATTTCGCGTTCAAACTTTTATACAATATTTTTCAAACTTACAATACCGCTTATTTTACATAAAGCATGAAATATAGCACACAATAACTTTGATACAAGATAGTTGTGAAGATAATTCTAGCTAGTACACAAGTCGTTCAGCAAAGGCAATAAAGACACGTAATTCATACGTCCAGAAACAAGTCATGCATTCTGGTTTTACTAGGACTACTTCCCATCCTTGGTCTTGTGGAACATAACCATTATGGCCGTTGATAAGACAGCGTTTTGTAACGTCGTCAAAGGGACGAGGGTTACGTAATGACCAACAGTCTCGTAATAACCTAAAAACCTCATTTCTTACCCCAATTACCGACTCCGTCACTTGTGGGAACGTTTTGTTTAATAGTTGTAGCCCGATGTTCTTGTTCTCACTTTGGTGAGAAGCGAACATTACTAACCCATAAGCATAACATGCTTCTTTATGTTGCATGTTAGCCGCTTTTTCTAAATCACGAAGTCCTATATTCGGATATACTGAGTTAAAATAATTTCTTAACCCGTTGCGTAAAATAGCATTTGGGTTCCCCGCAATATATGCGTCAAAGTAAACACATCGTAACATATGGATTTCCCAATGTGATATCCCCCATCTTTCGAACGAAAGCCTTTTATAAACCAAGGCATTCTTGGAACGTTCTTCGAATGTCTTACAAACTGATCTCGCCTTAAATAGTTGTGCCGAGGAATTCTGACCGACTCTAGACAAGATTTCATCAATCATGTCTCCGGGTAGGTCTCTTAAAATATTGGGTTGTCTATCCATTTTGTGTTTTTATACTGTAAAATAGACAAGAGTTAGATTCATAAAAAAAAATACTTATTAATACAAGCAATTTTTACATATATCATAAAGCATAAGCATACTATATTACATATATTAAACCACACGAATACAACTATCTTATTCCGACTCGCTCGTTTCTTCTTGTTCGGTTTTGGTTCGTTTTGCCAAGTTTCTAGGGATATATGATGTTCTCCTAATACGAGCCGTCGTTGTCCACATTGGTTTAGAAAAACCTGGTGGTTTAGAGGTTCCCGGGTCATTGTTACAACTTAAGGACTTCGGGGGTTGACGATACATATAAAGTTCATCGGGGTTGGAATTAGATTTCTCTATTTTTATGCCCTTTCCCTTATTATTTTCTTTTGCCTTTTTAAAGTCAGTTGGGGTAATTTCTATAACATCATCGGAATTCTCGTCGGAATCCGATTCATCGGAGAATTGGTAATCCTCCCAATATTTTGCTTCCTTGGCGGAAACACCATTGACCATAATTAACTTTGGTCGGTTGGTTGAGGATTCTCTTTTACTTAACCGTTTTATTATTTCCCCCACCGGTTCTATTTCTTCTTCCGGTTCCGATTCTTCTTCCGGTTCCGATTCTTCTTCCGGTTCCGACTCTTCTTCCGGTTCCTCTTCGGGAACTTGTGAATCAGTCCACGAATCATTCCAATTTACATTTGACTCTTCATTATTATTAGGTGAGTCAATGGGACTTGTTCTAGAGGTAGACATCTATCACATAATATCAAACACGTTAAGAGATTAATATATCACATAATATTCATATGTTAAAAATATATAGTTTCCAACAAAAATGTTAAGCAATCATTTTTAAAGAAAACACGGTCGAAGTCCAGACTCGCTAATGCATCCTAACAAACTCGATAAGACACACTAATGCAAATTTTCTGGTTCTCTAATACCAACGCTCGGATACCAACTGAAATGTCCCGTTCTTATTGATTAAAAATGTTCTATATTAATTGATTTCGTTGCGAGGTTTTGACCTCTATATGAGACGTTTTTCAAAGACTGCATTCATTTTTAAAACAAACCATAACCTTTATTTCATAAATAAAGGTTTAAAAAGCTTTACGTAGATTATCAAATAATGATAATCTAAAATATCCTGTTTACACACGACCATTACATAATGGTTTACAATACAAATATGTTACATCGAAATCAGTTTCTTGAATGCAGTTTTTACACAATATCATACAAACATGGACTCCAAATCTTGTCCTTATTTTAGTATGCAACAGCGGAAGCTCTTAGTATTCACCTGAGAATAAACATGCTTTAAACGTCAACAAAAATGTTGGTGAGTTATAGGTTTAACCTATATATATCAAATCGTAATAATAGACCACAAGATTTCATATTTCAATACACATGCCATACATAGAGATAAAAATCTTTCATATGGTGAACACCTGGTAACCGACATTAACAAGATGCATATATAAGAATATCCCCATCATTCCGGGACACCCTTCGGATATGATATAAATTTCGAAGTACTAAAGCATCCGGTACTTTGGATGGGGTTTGTTAGGCCCAATAGATCTATCTTTAGGATTCGCGTCAATTAGGGTGTCTGTTCCCTAGTTCTTAGATTACCAGACTTAATAAAAAGGGGCATATTCGATTTCGATAATTCAACCATAGAATGTAGTTTCACGTACTTGTGTCTATTTTGTAAATCATTTATAAAACCTGCATGTATTCTCATCCCAAAAATATTAGATTTTAAAGTGGGACTATAACTCACTTTCACAGATTTTTACTTCGTCGGGAAGTAAGACTTGGCCACTGGTTGATTCACGAACCTATAACAATATAAACATATATATCAAAGTATGTTTAAAATATATTTACAACACTTTTAATATATTTTGATGTTTTAAGTTTATTAAGTCAGCTGTCCTCGTTAGTAACCTACAACTAGTTGTCCACAGTTAGATGTACAGAAATAAATCGATAAATATTATCTTGAATCAATCCACGGCCCAGTGTATACGTATCTCAGTATTGATCACAACTCAAACTATATATATTTTGGAATCAACCTCAACCCTGTATAGCTAACTCCAACATTCACATATAGAGTGTCTATGGTTGTTCCGAAATATATATAAATGTGTCGACATGATAGGTCGAAACATTGTATACGTGTCTATGGTATCTCAAGATTACATAATATACAATACAAGTTGATTAAGTTATGGTTGGAATAGATTTGTTACCAATTTTCACGTAGCTAAAATGAGAAAAATTATCCAATCTTGTTTTACCCATAACTTCTTCATTTTAAATCCGTTTTGAGTGAATCAAATTGCTATGGTTTCATATTGAACTCTATTTTATGAATCTAAACAGAAAAAGTATAGGTTTATAGTCGGAAAAATAAGTTACAAGTCGTTTTTGTAAAGGTAGTCATTTCAGTCGAAAGAACGACGTCTAGATGACCATTTTAGAAAACATACTTCCACTTTGAGTTTAACCATAATTTTTGGATATAGTTTCATGTTCATAATAAAAATCATTTTCTCAGAATAACAACTTTTAAATCAAAGTTTATCATAGTTTTTAATTAACTAACCCAAAACAGCCCGCGGTGTTACTACGACGGCGTAAATCCGGTTTTACGGTGTTTTTTGTGTTTCCAGGTTTTAAATCATTAAGTTAGCATATCATATAGATATAGAACATGTGTGTAGTTAATTTTAAAAGTCAAGTTACAAGGATTAACTTTTGTTTGCGAACAAGTTTAGAATTAACTAAACTATGTTCTAGTGATTACGAGTTTAAAACTTC
Source organism: Rutidosis leptorrhynchoides (assembly GCF_046630445.1). Lineage (NCBI taxonomy): Eukaryota > Viridiplantae > Streptophyta > Magnoliopsida > Asterales > Asteraceae > Rutidosis > Rutidosis leptorrhynchoides. The sequence continues at coordinate 57,506,974 of NC_092339.1, forward strand.
GAATAAGAGTGTTTTATAAATATGCATCGAATGATGTTATGAACATCATTACTACCTCAAGTTTAGTAGGTAAACCTACTGGAAGTGACAAGAAATGATCTAGCTTCAAAGGATCTTAGATGGCTTGAAAGTTCTTGAAGTAGGATCATGACACAAAAACAAGTTCAAGTAAGATTTTTACTCGAATTAAGATAGTTTATAGTTATAGAAATTGAATCAAAGATTGAATATGAATATTACCTTGAATAAGAAAAATAACCAACTGTATATAACAAAGGTTTCTTGATCTTAGATGATTACTTGGAATGGATTAGAAAGCTTGGAAGTAAATTAGTAAACTTGAAGGGATTTTTGAAGTGTTCTTGAAGTGTTCTTCCTATGATGATTATAGCTTGATTCTTGAAGTGATTTTTGATGAAGATGATGATTAACTACTAGAAAAATACGTTCATAATAGTGTGTGTGTGTGTGTGTGTGTTGAGAGAGCATTAGAAAGAGAATTAGAAGTGAAATGGAGTGAATGATGAGTGGTAATTGGTGAGTGGTGAGTGGGGTTAAAAGGAGTTCTAGTTAGTTGAATAGCTCATGGTAGAAGTTAAAATTGATTAGTCATATATGACATAATCAAGAGTGGAATCCCATGCTAGTTCCTATTGGTATATACTCATAATAAGTACGTTTTGAAGCTGTGTATAATACGGGTAAGAATACGACTAGAATTCTTGATGAAAGAAAAGAATGGAAAAGTAACTGTAACCATTTTCGTTAAGTATGAGTGTTTTGATATATGTCTTGAAGTCTTCCAAAAGTATTTTAATACATCTAAATACACTACATGTATATACATTTTAACTGAGTCGTTAAGTCATCGTTAGTCGTTACATGTAAGTGTTGTTTTGAAACCTTTAAGTTAACGATCTCAATTAATGTTGTTAACCCATTGTTTATTATATCTAATCAGATGTTAAATTATTATATTATCATGATATTATGATATATTAATATATCTTAATATGATATATATACATTTAAATGTCGTTACAACGATAATCGTTACATATATGTCTCGTTTCGAAATCCTTAAGTTAGTAGTCTTGTTTATATGTATATACTCATTGTTAATATACTTATGGAGATACTTACTTATCATAATATCATGTTAACCATATGTATATCCATATATATATATCGTCATGTCGTTATTACAAGTTTTAACGTTCGTGAATCGCCGGTCAACTTGGGTGGTCAATTGTCTATATGAAACATATTTCAATTAATCAAGTCTTAACAAGTTTGATTGCTTAACATGTTGAAAACATTTAATCAGGTAAATATCAATCTCAATTAATATATATAAACATGGAAAAGTTCGGGTCACTACAACCTCAACAACTCGCGGCTGTACATAACACTTTCCACGTCTCGAATTTGAAGAAATGTTTTGCTAAAGAAGATCTCACTATTCCGTTAGATGAAATCTAAATCAACGAAAAACTTCAATTCATCAAAGAACCCGTCGAAATAATGGATCGTGAGGTTAAAAGACCTAAGCAAAACAAGATACCAATTGTTAAGGTTCGATGGAATGCTCGTAGAGGACCCGAGTTCACCTGGGAACGAGAAGATCAGATGAGGAAGAAATACCCGCATCTATTTCCAGAAGATTCGTCAACACCTCCAACTGCTTAAAATTTCGGGACGAAATTTATTTAACGGGTAGGTACTGTAGTGACCCGAACTTTTCCATGTTTATATATATTAAATGAAATTGTTATTTACATGATTAAATGTTTCCAACATGTTAAGCAATCAAACTTGTTAAGACTTGATTAATTGAAATAGGTTTTATATAGACAATTGACCACCCAAGTTGACCGGTGATTCACAAACGTTAAAACTTGTAAAAACTATATGATGACATATATATATAGCTAACATGATATTATGATAAGTAAGTATCTCATTAGGTATTTTAACAATGAGTTATATAAATAAAATTGAGTTTATTGAATTAAGAAACTCGAAACGATATATATAACGATTATCGTTATAACAACGTTTTACTAAATACATATGAATCATATTAAGATATTGATACACTATATTTAATCATGATAAATGATAATTAAACATTTCATTAAGTGTATTAACAATGAACTACATATGTAAAAACAAGACTACTAAATTAATGATTTCGAAACGAGACATAAATGTAACGATTATCGTTGTAACGACAATTAACTATATATATATCATACTAAGATATATTATATATCATAATATCATGATAATGTAACAATTTAACATCTATTTAGATATAATAAACAATGGGTTAATAACATTTAACAAGAGCGTTAACCTAAAGGTTTCAAAACAACATATACATGTAACGACTAACGATGACTTAACGACTCAGTTAAAATGTATTTACGTGTAGTGTTTTAATATGTATTCATACACTTTTGAAAGACTTCAAGACACTTATCAAAATACTTCTACTAAACAAAAATTCTTACAATTACATCCTCGTTCAGTTTCATCAACAATTCTACTCGTATGCACCCGTATTCGTACTCATACAATACACAACTTTTAGATGTATGTACTATTAGTATATACACTCCAATGATTAGCTCTTAGCAGACCATGTGAGTCACCTAACACATGTGGGAACCATCATTTGGCAACTAGCATGAAATATCTCATAAAATTACAAAAATATGAGTAATCATTCATTACTTATTTACATGAAAACAAAATTACACATCCTTTATATCTAATCCATATACCAACGACCAAAAACACCTACAAACACTTTCATTCTTCAATTTTCTTCATCTAAGTGATCTCTCTCAAGTTTTATCTTCAAGTTCTAAGTGTTCTTCATAAATTCTATAAGTTATAGTTTTATAAAATCAAGAACGCTTCCAAGTTTACAAGTCCACTTCCAAGCTTTCTAATCCATTCCAAGTAATCATCTAAGATCAAGGAACCTTTGTTATTTATAGTAGGTTATCTTTCTAATTCAATTTAATATTCATATTCAAGCTTTGATTCAATTTCTATAACTATAACAATCTTATTTCGAGTGGAAATCTTACTTGAACTTGTTTTCGTGTCATGATTCTGCTTCAAGAACTTTCAAGCCATCCAAGGATCCTTTGAAGCTAGATCCATTTTTTTCATTTTCAGTAGCTTTATCCAGAAAACTTGAGGTAGTAATGATGTTCATAACATCATTCGATTCATACATAAAAAGCTATCTTATTCGAAGGTTTAAACTTGTAATCACTAGAACATAGTTTAGTTAATTCTAAACTTGTTCGCAAACAAAAGTTAATCCTTCTAACTTGACTTTTAAAATTAACTAAACACATGTTCTATATCTATATGATATGCTAACTTAATAATTTAAAATAGAAAAACACGAAAAACACCGTAAAACCGGATATACGCCGTTGTAGTAACACCGCGGGCTGTTTTGGGTTAGTTAATTAAAAACTATGATAAACTTTGATTTAAAAGTTGTTCTTCTGGTAAAATGATTGTTCTTATGAACATGAAACTATATCCAAAAATCATGGTTAAACTCAAAGTGGAAGTATGTTTTCCAAAATGGTCATCTAGACGTCGTTCTTTCGACTGAAATGACTACCTTTAAAAAAATGACTTGTAACCTGTAATTCTGACTATAAACTTATACTTTTTCTGTATATATTCCTAAACTTAAGTTCAATAATAACCATATCAATTGGATTCACTCAAAACGGATTTAAAATGAAGAAGTTATGGGTAAAACAAGATTGGATATTTTTTGATTATTTTAGCTACGAGAAATGTTTAACAAATCTATACAAATCATATCCTAGCTAACTTATATTGTATTATAAATGTATTCTAATATATTATGTAATCTTGGGATACCATAGACACGTATGCAAATGTTTTGACATATCATATCGACCCATGTATATATATTATTTGGAACAACCATAGACACTCTATATGCAGTAATGTTGGAGTTAGCTATTCAAGGTTGAGGTTGATTCCAAAAATATATATACTTTGAGTTATGATATAGCCTGAGACGTGTATACACTCGGTCGTGGATTGATTCAAGATAATATATATCGATTTATTTTCTGTACATCTAATTGTGGACAACTAGTTGTAGGTTACTAACGAGGACAGCTGACTTAATAAACTTAAAACATTAAAACGTATTAAAAATATTGTAAATATATTTTGAACATACTTTGATATATATGTACATATTTATTATAGGTTCGTGAATCTACCAGTGGCCAAGTCTTACTTCCCGATGAAGTAAAAATCTGTGAAAGTGAGTTATAGTCCCACTTTTAAAATCTAATATTTTGGGATGAGAATACATGCAGTTTTATAAATGTTTTACGAAATAGACACAAGTAAATGAAACTACATTATATGGGTGAATGATCGAAGCCGAATATGCCCCTTTTGCTTGGTAGCATAAGAATTAGTAAACCAATCTACTAATTGATGCGAATCCTAAAGATAGATCTATTGGGCCTAACGAACCCCATCCAAAGTACCGGATGCTTTAGTACTTCGAATTCGTTTTTATCATGTCCGAAGGATTTCCCGAAATGATAGGGGATATTCTTATATGCATCTTGTTAATGTCGGTTACTAGGTGTTCACCATATGAATGATTTTTATCTCTATGAATGGGATGTATATTGAAATATGAAATCTTGTGGTCTATTATTATGATTTGATAATATATAGGTTAAACCTATAACTCACCAACATTTTTGTTGACGTTTTAAGCATGTTTATTCTCAGGTGATTATTAAGAGCTTCCGCTGTTGCATACTAAAATAAGGACAAGATTTGGAGTCCATGCTTGTATGATATTATGTAAAAACTGCATTCAAGAAACTTATTTTTGATGTAATATATTCTTATTGTAAATCATTATGTAATGGTCGTGTGTAAACGGTATATTTTAGATTATCATTATTTGATAATCTACGTAATGCTTTTTAAACCTTTATAGATAAAATAAAGGTTATGGTTGTTTTAAAAATGAATGCAGTCTTTGAAAAATGTCTCATATAGAGGTCAAAACCTCGCGACGAAATCAATTAATATGGAACGTTTATAATCAAAATGAACGGGACATTTCATATGATTCTATCCTTACTTTACTGTTTATTTATTTTATTTACTGTAGTTGTTTTTGTTCATTTTCTGCTATGAACTAAACGTTCATAGTAGTTACGTGGACGAAAATTGAACTTCATCTTGGAATCAGATGAAGCCGCCGGCCTCACCTTCCAAGCCGCCGGCTTGGTTGGAAGGAAGCCGCCGGCTTCATGTGCTTTATCTGTACTGTTCTTGGTTCTTTTTCAGATCTGTATAGTCGAGTTTCTGTAATGATGTTTGAATTGTTTCGAATCTGTTTTGCTTGAATACACATGTTTGCCATGCTTAATGATTAAATAACATAATTTTAGGATTGATTAGCACTTGATCCAATGATCTATTATTCTATCCATGCTATTTGTTTAGATCTAGTCCATCAAACTTGTTAAATTGGATTGCATGCAACTAAGTTAAAAAGCTTAATAGTGATAAACTTGTTTAAAGGGAATTACGCTTATATAATAGAATTTGATATTGTTAAGCTTAATCAAAGAACCTTTGTTTGGATTTGTTTAATTAAGGATTGCATGAGAACTTTGTAGTAATTGACTTTCATCTAGTAACTTGAGTTGATCTACTTGGTGTTTAATAGCTTATATGATTTGTCATTCTATTTGCATATTAATCCTCATCACAAAATTAATGTGTATCATGTAATTGAATTAAATATGAAGAATTAAGATGTTAGTTATGCACATCACATATTTAGCATATGCTTTAAGTCCAACTTATTGAATGATATGCAACATTTAGCTTAACCTATTAAGGAATAATAATTGCTCTATGATTGTTATTTTTCTTTGTGTTAATATAAGCTATGAAACTTGTCTAATATGATTCACGTATGAGTTGGTTGTTCATGTAACTGCTTTTGCTTTTACTTGTATTTATTTATTTTGAATCTTCAATTTCTTGCTTTACTTTACTGTTTTGTTTATCTTTAAAGCATCTCTTTCCTAAGAGATAAGAATCTATCCCATAAAAAGATATAAAAATATATCTTTAATTCTTTAATAAGAATTAAATAATAAGATAACTTTTATCCGCATCTACGCTCTCTTGGGACGATAACCTAAATTACTACACTTGGTCGGTTTTGTTGCTCGTTAGGGTGTTAAAATGTATTAATAAAGGATTTTATAAATTTAAAAGTTGAAGAATAAGTTAAGCACTACCGCACACACTTTCAACCCATCAGTTTCTGAATTTCATATATGCGAATATATGATAGTGTAGTTTCGTTTTGATGATAATTAGTGGCCACAAAACACATATTTGTAATCACTACATTCCCCACAAAATAGGACAAAATTTAGTGGAAATTTTTTCGAAACATATTCACTTGCAGAATAGGCCAATTTTCGCAAGATAACTAGAAAACGGCACTACGAGTAAGACTTCCTTGAGGCTTTCCTCCGTTCGAAGCAGTTTAGATTCCTAAAATAACATTTTACTATTTTAAAATGTGAATTTTGCAATTTTAGATCTTAGGATAAGTAATACCTTCACATGTGAATTGTTGTGCCTGTTTTAACACCACTATAATACTTGCTTTTATTTAATAATGTATTTAGGTACATCGAGAATGATGTTGGGGCTACTATATCACCACTAGCGAAAAAAACGTTGCTGCTTTTATAACTTCTTTTTTTATTGTTCGAGTATATTTAGCCACTTTTTAATTTTTCTAGATTCATAACTTTATTTTTGTTTTTGACTCTAAATTGCATATTGAATGCGAATATATGAGAGTATAGTTTTGTTTTGATGATAATTAATGGCCTCAAAACACATATTTGAAGTCACTACAATTCCTACAAAATCGGGCAAAATTTTGTGGAGAATTTTTTGAAAAATTTTTAATTGCAGATTAGTCCCATTTTCCAAGATTACAAGAAAACGGCGCTATGAGCAAGACTTCCTTAAGGCTTTCCCCCATCCGAAGCTGTTTAGATTCCGAAAATGATATTTTACTATTTTTAAATGTGAAATTTGCACTTTTAGATCTTAGGATAACTAATAACTTCACATGTGAATAGTTGTGCCTGTTTAAAGACCAATATGATACTTTTTTTTTTTTTTAATATTGTATTTAGGTACATCGAGAATCATGTTGGGGCTACTATCTCACCACTAGCTACAAAACCTTGCTGCTTTTATAATGTCTTTGTTTTATTGTTCGAATATTTTTAGCCGCATTTTTATTTCTCTAAATTCATAACCTTATTTTTCTTTTTATTTCTAAATTCTATATTGAATGTGAATATATGAGAGTGTAGTTTCGTTTTGATGATAATTAATGGCCGCAAAACACATATTTGAAGTCGCTATGGTTCTCACAAAATCGGGCAAAATTTTGAGGAGAATTTTCCAAAAAAAATTCAATTGCAGATTAGGCCCATTTTTGCAAGATTACAAGAAAACGGTGCTACGAGCAAGACTGCCTTAAGGATTTCCCCCGTTCGAACCAATTTAGATTCCGATAATGACATTTTGCTATTTTTAAAAGGTGGATTTTGCACTTTTAGATCTTAGGATAAGTAATACCTTCAGATGTAAATTGTTGTGCCTGTTTAAATACCACTATGATACTTGTTTTTATTTAATATTGTATTTAGGTACATCGAGAATCATATTGGGGCTACTATCTCACCACTAGCTACAAAACGTCATTCGTTTTATAACGTCTTGGTTTTATTATTCGAGTATTTTTTGCTGTTTTTTAATTTCTCTAGACTAATATCCTTATTCTTGTTTTCGTTTCTAAATATTATATTGAATGCGAATATATGAGAGTGTAGTTTCGTATTGATGATAATTAATTGCCGCAAAACACATATTTGAAGTCACTATGGCATTTTACTATTTTTAAAGGTGAATTTTGCACTTTTAGATCTTAAGATAAGTAATACCTTCACATGTGAATTGTTGTGCTTGCTTAAATACCAGTATGATAATTGTTTTTATTTAATATTGTATTTAGATACATCGAGAATCATGTTGGGGCTACTTACTCACCACTAGCTACAAAACGTTGCTGCTTTTATAACGTCTTTGTTTTATTGTTCGAGTATTTTTAGCCGCTTTTTTATTTCTCTAGATTCATAACCTTATTTTTGTTTTTGTTTCTAAATTTCATGTTGAATGCGAATATATGAGAGTGTAATTTCGTTTTGATGATAATTAATAACCGTAAAACACATATTTGAAGTCACTACATTCCCTACAAAATCAGGCAAAATTTTGTGGCAAATTTTCCAGAAAATTTTCAATTGCAGATTAGGCCCATTTTCGCAAGATAACTAGAAAACAGCGCTACGAGCAAGACTTTCTTAAGGCTTTCCCCAGTTCGAAGCAGTTTAGATTCCGAAAATGATATTTTACTATTTTCAAAGGTGAATTTTGCACTTTTAGATCTTAGGATAAGTAATACCTTCACATTTGAATTGTTGGGCCTGTTTAGATACCACTATGATACTTGTTTTTATTTAATATTGTATTTAGGTACATTGAGAATCATGTTGCTTTTATAACTTCTTTGTTTTATTTTATTTTTTTTTTAACAGCGATTGGGATCACCCGAGGGGGACTAAACCACCCGTTGCGATCATCGCCCGTTTCAACTATGCCGATGCAGCGATAATAACCCCGCCTTCATCGCTGCCGGGGAGGAAACCCTGAAACCGATCCAAGGGCACGGCCAAGTAAACCCCCCCCCCTTTTCCCCCAAACAATATGGGAAATTCGTCATGGGTGGATAGTTCATGGCAGGGATGAAATTGTGTTTTTAATATGTAGCCAACAATGGTCGAACTCCTGATCTCCCCTAAAGGAGGCAGGCCACCAACCACTAGACCACAGTCTATGTTTTATAGTTCGAGTATTTTTAGCCGTTTTTTTATTTCTCTAGATTAATAACCTTATTTTTTTTTCTAAAATTCATATTGAATACGAATATATGAGAGTGTAGTTTCATTTTGATGATAATTAATGGCTACAAAACACATATTTGAAGTCACTACATTCCCCACAAAATCGGGCAAAATTTTGTGAAGAATTTTCCAAAAAAAATTTCAATCACATATTAGGCCCATTTTTGCAAGATAACTAGACAACGGCGCTACGATCAAGTCTTCCTTGAGGCTTTCCCCCGTTCAAAGCGGTTTAGATTCTAAAAATAACATTTTACTATTTTAAAGGTGAATTTTGGACTTTTAGATCTTAGGATAAGTAATACCTTCACATGTGAATTGTTGTGCCTATTTAAATACCAATATGATACTTGCTTTTATTTAATATTATATTTAGGTACATCGAGAATCATGTTGTGGCTACTATCTCACCACTAGCCACAAAACGTTGCTACTTTTATAACATCTTTATTTTATTGTTCGAGTATTTTTAGCCGCTTTTTTATTTCTCTAGATTAATAACCTTATTTTTGTTTTTGTTTCTAAGTTTCATATTGAATGCAAATATATGAGAGTGTAGTTTTGTTTTAATGATAATTAATGGCCACAAAACACATATTTGATGTCACTACATTCCCCACAAAATCGGGCAAAATTTTGTGGTGAATTTTTCAAAACATTTTCAATTGTAGTTTAGGCTCATTTTTGCAAGATAACTACAAAACGGCGCTACGAGCAAGGCTTAATTGAGGCTTTCCCCCGTTCGAAGCAGTTTAGATTCTGAAAATGACATTTTACTATTTTTAAAGGTGAATTTTTCACTTTTAGATCTTAGGATAAGTAATACCTTCACATGTGAATTGTTGTGCCTGTTTAATTACCACCATGATACTTGTTATTTTTTAATATTGTATTTAGGTACATCGAGAATCATGTTGAGGCTACTATCTCACCACTAGCCACAAAACGTTGCTGCTTTTATAATGTCTTTGTTTTATTGTTCGACTATTGTTAACCTTTTTTTTATTTCTCTAGATTAATAACTTTATTTTTGTTTTTGTTTCTAAATTTCATATTGAATGCGAATATATGAGAGTGTAGTTTCGTTTTGATGATTATTAATGGCCACAAAACACATATTTGAAGTCACTACATTCCCCACAAAATCGGGCAAAATTTTGTGGTGAATTTTTCGAAAAATATTTAATTGCATTTTATGTAGTGACCCGAACTTTTTCATGTTTATATATATTAAATGAAATTATTATTTACATGATTAAGTGTTTCTAACATGTTAAGCAATCAAACTTGTTAAGACTTGATTAATTGAAATAGGTTTCGTATAGACAATTGACCACCCAAGTTGACCGGCGATTCACGAACGTTAAAACTTGTAAAAACTATATGATGACATATATATGTATATATATATATATAGTTAACATGATATTATGATAAGTATGTATCTCATTAAGTATAATAACAATGAACTACATATGTAAAAACAAGACTACTAACTTAAGGATTTCGAAACTAGACATATATGTAACGATTATCGTTGTAACGACATTTAACTGTATATATATCATATTCAGATATATTAATACATCATTATATCATGATAATGTAATAATCTAACATCTCATTAGATATAATAAATAATGTGTTAACAACATTTAACAAGATCGTTAACTTAAAGGTTTCAAAACAACATTTACATGTAACGACTAACGATGACTTAACGACTCAGTTAAAATGTATATACATGTAGTGTATTTAGATGTATTAGTACACTTTTTAAAGACGTCAAGACACATATCAAAGTACTTCTACTTAACAAAAATACTTACGATTACATCCTCATTCATTTTCATCAACAATTCTACTCGTATCCACTCGTATTTGTACTTGTACAATACACAGCTTCTAAATGTATTTACTATTGGTATATACACTCCAATGATCAGCTCTTAGCAGCCCATGTGAGTCACTTAACCATGTGGGAATCATCATTTAACATCTAGCATGAATTATGAGCAAGGAAACAAAAACAATAACTCCTTTTAACCCCACTCACCTTCACCACTCACCACCTACTCCATTTCACTTCCAATTTTCTTCCCAATTCTCTCTCAAAATGCACACACTCTTCCATGAACGTCTAAGTTACTATTTTTTCAGCAAAAATCATCAAATACAAGCTTTGGTTATTACCTATAATTATCATAAAAACAATTACTCAAGAACACATCAAGAACACTTCCAAGTTTACAAGTTTACTTCTAAGTTTCCTAATCCATTCCAAGCAATCATCTAAGATCAAGAAACCATTATTATTTACAGTAGGTTATCTTTCAAAATCAAGGTAATATTCATATTCAAGCTTTGATTCAATTTCTATAACTATAACTATCTTAATTCGAGTAATAATCTTACTTGAACTTGTTTTTGTGTCATGATTCTATTTCAAGAACTTCCAAGCCATCAAAGATCCTTTGAAGCTCAAGTTATTTTTTCATCATTTCCTGTAGGTTTACCTACTAAACTTGAGGTAGTAATGATGTTCATAACATCATTCGATTCATATATATAAAACTACCTTATTCGAAGGTTTAAACTTGTAATCACTAGAACATAGTTTAGTTAATTCTAAATGTGTTCGCAAAAAAAGTTAATCCTTCTAACTTGACTTTTAAAATCAACTAAACACATGTTCTATATCTATATGATATGCAAACTTAATGATTTAAAACCTGAAAACACGAAAAATACCGTAAAACCGGATATACGCCGTCGTAGTAACACCGCGGGCAGTTTTGGGTTAGTTAATTAAAAACTATGATAAACTTTGATTTAAAAGTTGTTCTTCTGGAAAAATGATTTTTCTTATGAACATGAAACTATATCCAAAAATCATGGTTAAACTAAAAGTGGAAGTATGTTTTCCAAAATGGTCATCTAGACGTCGTTCTTTCGACTGAAATGACTACCTTTACAAAAATGACTTGTAACCTGTATTTCCGACTATAAACTTATACTTTTTCTGTTTAGATTCATAAACTTAAGTTCAATATGAAACAATAGCAACTTGAATCACTCAAAACGGATTTAAAACGAAGAAGTTATGGGTAAAACAAGATTGGATATTTTTGCTTGTTGTAGCTACGTGAAAATTGGCAAAAAATCTATATTAATCATATCCTAGCTAACTCATATTGTATTATAAATGTATTCTAATATATTATGTAATCTTGGGATACCATAGACACGAATACAATGTTTTGACATATCATATCGACCCATCTATGTATATATTTCGGAACAACCATAGACACTCTATATGCAGTAATGTTGGAGTTAGCTATACAGGGTTGAGGTTGATTCCAAAATATTATATATACTTTGAGTTGTGATCTAGCCTGAGGCTTGTATACACGAGGTCGTGGATTGATTCGAGATAATATATATTGCTTTATTTTCTGTACATCTAACTGTGGATAACTAGTTGTAGGTTACTAACGAGGACAGCTGACTTAATAAACTTAAAACAGCAAAACGTACTAAAAATGTTGTAAATATATTTTGAACATACTTTGATATATATGTACATATTTGTTATAGGTTCGTGAATCAACCAGTGGCCAAGTCTTACTTCCCGATGAAGTAAAAATCTGTGAAAGTGAGTTATAGTCCCACTTTTAAAATCTAATATTTTGGGATGAGAATACATGCAGTTTTATAAATATTTTACAAAATAGACACAAGTAAATGAAACTACATTCTATGGCTGGATTATTAAACCGAATATGCCCCTTTTTAGTCTGGTAATCTAAGAATTAAAGAACAGACACCCTAATTGACGCGAATCCTAAAGATAGATCTATTGGGCCCAACGAGCCCCATCCAAAGTACCGAATGCTTTAGGACTTCGAATTTATCATGTCCGAAGGGAGTCCCGGAATGATAGGGGATATTTTATATGCATCTTGTTAAGGTCGGTTACCAGGTGTTCACCATATGAATGACTTTTATCTCTATGTATGGGATGTATATTGAAATATGAAATCTTGTGGTCTATTATTATGATTTGATAAATATATAGGTTAAACCTATAACTCACCAACATTTTTGTTGACGTTTAAAGCATGTTTATTCTCAGGTGATTATTAAGAGCTTCCGCTGTTGCATGCTAATATATGGACAAGATGTGGTATCAGCATGCTTGTATAATATTGTTTAAAACTGCATTCGAGATTTACTTTGTTGTAACATATTAAAATTGTAAACCAATATGTATTGGTAGTGTGTAAGTGTGATATTTTAGATTATCATTTCTGGATAATCTAGGTGGTGACTTTTTAACCTTGTCAATAAAATAAAGGTTATGGTTTGTTTTAATAACGAATGCAGTCTTTGAAAAACGTCTCATATAGAGGTCAAAACCTCGCAACGAAATCAATTAATATGGAACGTTTATAATCAATATGAACGGGACATTTCAGTTGGTATCCGAGCATTGGTCTTAGAGAACCAGAAATTTGCATTAGTGTGTCTTATCGAGTTTGTTAGGATACATTAGTGAGTCTGGACTTCGACCGTGTTTTCTTTAAAAACGATTGCTTAACACTTTTGTTGGAAACTACAAATTGTAACATGTAAATATTATGTGATATATTAATCTCTTAACGTGTTTGATATTGTGTGATAGATGTCTACCTCTATGTAACGACCCGGATTTTTCCAATCATTTTATACTTATGAGATTAATATTTACATAAATTAAACCTTACCAACATGATAAGCAATCCAAATTGTTGAGACTTGTGTTTTTGAAAAGAGTTTTACACAACGTTTGACCGTCCAATTTGACCGATGATATCACGAACTATATAACATATGATAATTATACGTTTGTGTATATATATGTATTTATATATATTTAACATGATCTAAGGATGGTTTAACATCTCATTGTGTACTAATGACAATGAGTTATAAGTATATTTTGAAACTACTAACTTAAGTTTTCAAAATGATAACTATACGTAACATTCTTTGATATATATACTTATAACCTATAATGCTTATACATGTATCGTATATATAATGTATCTAATCACTTTTTAAGGACTTAAATACATAAAACAATATAAGTATATTCACAAAAGATAGCTATATTTGAATTCTCATTCCGTTTCCTCAAGATTTCTATACGTATATCTAGGGTATATGTACCCGTATCATACCCAGCTTCTATATGTATTTACTATTGGTATATACACATCAAATCAACATCCTAATCAACATTATTACTGCCCTAGATATGAGGTAACTAGGATTTGTCAAGTAGCATGAATTATTAGTAAGAAAACAAAATTAGGAATCCTTTTCTTTCTTTATAAACTAAAAACGTTTTTATGAATGAACACCATTTCTTCACTCCATTTTCTCATACCTACACCCTCATTTCTCTCTCAAAATACTCTTAACTTCATACTTGATCATCTCCAAGCATTTTCCCCATCATTTAGCTTCGATTACAAGCCTTAAACACCATAAGAAAACTCTTTCAAGAACATATCAAAATAACCACCCATTTGAAGAAGTATACTTCCAACCTTTTGATCTAACTCCACCACTCTTTGATTCCAAGATTTTTTCTTATCTCTTACAGTAACTTTGTCCAAGTAACTTGAGGTAGTAACCTTGTTCATAATCTTGTTCGATTCATAATTATATAGCTATCTTATTTTATGTTGTAAAATTTTAATAACAAGAACATAGTTTGAATGATTTCAAACTTGTTTGCAAACTAAATAGATCCTTCTAACTTAACTTTTAAAACACTTCAAGACCTGTAATATATCATAATGATATGCTAACTTAACAATATATAATATAGTTTTACAAAGAACACCTTAAAAACTGAATCTACGTCGTCGGAGTGCAACCGGGGGCTGTTTTGGGTTGGATAATTAAAAACTATCTTGAACTTTGAATTGGAAGTTCATGTTCTAGAAAAATGATATTTCTTATGAATATGTTAACACATAAAAATTTCATGGTTTAACTCAAAGTGTAAGTATTTTTAGAAAAATGATCATTAAATGTTGTTTTTATGATGGAAAATGATCACTTTCATAAGTTTTACCAAAGTTTGACCTATAACCTGTGATTTCGAATACAAACTAAGGTATTTTTAGTTCATATTCTTAAAAATTGACTCGATCCAAGGAAGTGTCAAGTTGAACCAACAAAAACGGAGTTGTAATGAAGAAACTATGACTAAAACAAGATTGGGTATCCGAAACTAGTTTAGCTACGAAAATATTTGGAGATAAAGTAAATTAATAATATCTTTTCTAATTAATATGATATTTTATATATAATTACTTATGATTTGATTTTATATATTTCAGGACCACCCGTAAACAACACGAGAAGATTAATCATAAGACCTCATGATTGTACGCAACACGTCATTTGACAACACGGTACTTTATGTACGCAACAAGTCATTTGACAACATGGTACCATGGGTCGAGATTAATTCTGATCAATACGAATACGATGGGGTCTTTATTTATTTTGTTGAGCAACTAATTGTGGACCACTAACATCGGACTGCTAACTACGGACTAAGAAAATATTAAAAGTATTATAAGTATATATATATATATATACACACACACACACACACACACACACACACACACATATATATATATATATATATATATATATATATATATATATATATATATATATATATATATATATATATATATAACGATTACTTGAAAAGAAAATATGTTGATATATTATATATATATGGTTAGGTTCGTGATATCTATCGGAGACCAAGTCGAGTTAAATACCTTCAAGGCAAAAGTGGGTATATAGTCCCACTTTTAAACTCTAAATATTTCGGGATGAGAATACATGCATTTTATGATTTACGTTATGGACACAAGTGATTAAAAATATATATTCTACGTTGAGTTGTACCACTGGCATACTTCCCTGTAACTTGGTAACTACTATTTACATGAGGTATTGTAAACGCGAATCCTGTTGATAGATCTATCGGGCCTGACAACCCCAACCGGACTGGACGACCAGTATTCAACGGTTGCACAGTACTTTGTTTCGGTGACTACACTTGGTACGGTGTAGTAAGATTTCATAATAAAGGGAATATGCGACGTTGATTAAATGTTAAGTATGGTTATCAAGTGCTCAACAACTTAGAATATTTTTTATTAAAACGTTTATGTATATGAAATCTTGTGGTCTATATTTATAACGCTGCTAGCATTAAACCTATATCTCACCAACTTTATGTTGACGTTTAAAGCATGTTTATTCTCAGGTTCCTAGAAGTCTTTCGCTGTTTGAATATATGTTAGAGAAACCATGTGCATGGAGTCATACATGTTTTATTCGAGGAAGCATTGCATTCACAAAATCATCACCGTGTATTTATTTTGACTGCATTGTCAACGGAAGTATTCTTGTAAACTGTTATTTACGGTGATTGTCTATATGTAGAAATCATCAGATGTCGAAAACGTTGAATTTTAAATATTCATTTATGGTATATCTTTTCAAAAGAATGCAATGTTTATAAAACGTATCATATAGAGGTCAAATGCCTCGCGATGTAATCATATGTTATTGTATTCGTCCCTATGGATTGGGTCGGGTCATTTCATGTGGTATCAGAGCGGTGGTCTTAGCGAACCAGGTCTGTATTAGTGTGTGTAACTGATAAGTCATTAGGTTGCATTAGTGAGTCTGGACTTCGACCATGTCTGCATGTCAAAATTTTGCTTATCATTTTGTGTCGAAAATCATCTACTTATCATCTGTAGGAAATTACTTGCTTATCATCTTAAGTCTAAACGCGTCTTACTGCATTCATTGCATGAATGGTGTATAGACAAAATTCATATCTTAGCGTATTTGCTAATTCATATCTACGCGTATCTGTTACTGTAAACTTTGTCTGACATATTCCGTAAATCCCTCCGTAATCTATGAGATCTTTTGTTCTATATATGTGGATATTCTATATAATTAGAATACCACCCGATAGCCGGAAAATCATTTCATATCGAAAAAATCCTTTATTCAATCATACGAAATGGAACTCGTCACTAGTTGAAGTCCCTCGGATTCCGATATGGAATACCACTCAAGCTCCGAAAGCAGTGTGACCGGAATGGATCAACCAATCAGTCATCATCTATTTTGAATGGATTGGGGATGGGTTCATAGCCTCCTCAATCATTGGAGACAAGAAGAAGGTGATCCCTTCCATCCACCAAATTGCCCTATTGACGATGAACCTGAAGCACTTACCGGCAAACCTGTTCGAGAAACCATTTTCTCTCTCATTTCTAGAGTATCTCATCACGATTATATACTACATCAAATTCTAGATTTTATTTATCCGCTCGTCCGAACCGACATTCACCCCGGTGTAATAGAAGAAGTCAACGAGCTTCGCACTCGGGTAGTGGCTTTGGAGAATACGGTACGAAGGTTACAAACACCATCAGCAGCATCAGCAGTATAACCAGTACCGTCAATATCATCAACATCGCAAGCCTCAATACCCTAAGCACCAGCAGCATCACCAGCATCAACGTTATCACCATAATCAACATCAACAGGATCATTACCACCACCAACAATCACATCCGCATCACACGCCTCAATATCACCATTCGTACCTCGGATATCAACGTCACACGCACCATAGATACCAAGAAGCACCAACAACAACAAACGATGAAGTATTGATTCATAACTTCATCGGAGAAACATTCTATGGTGATTATGTAATCTCTAAAGACATAGAGATTACCTATTTCTACCTTAACCATAAATCAGATGAGTGGACAGAAATGATAAAAGGAAGAGTAGAAACCCCGACAAGAATGATGCGTAAGGTACAAGCTAGACTTGTTTTACTAACAGCATCAGCAGTACCCTTAGCCTCACCAACACAGTCAGTGCTGTCAACATCATTAGAATCGTCAGCAACTTTAACATCATGTCGTTTTGGGACCACAAGCGCAGCAGATCCCATGAAAACTCTGCAGTTAAGCGTGCTCAGGTGAGAGCACTACCAGGATGGGTGACCTCCTGGGAAAGTGCTCATCGTGTTTGGCCGCCAAGAAAAATCCGTGCTCCTACGGGCAAAGCGGACAATATCATGCTACGGGGAACGTTTACCTGGGATGTTACAGATGGTATCAGAGCTGGTTTAATGCCGTTTATTAGCGGGTTAATCGTAGAGGGGGTTCTCACAGTGTTACCTGTGACGAAGCATTGGCTCTTACTCCTCGCGGTCCCTATTAGGGTTGGCTGTACGTTGCCGAGAGGCGGGCCGTAAAATCAGTGTCTGAGGTATGCTCAGTGGTCACCAGGCGGTTAGCTGGGAAGGCACTGAGTGGGATGTGTCCCCACTGGTTACAGATGGTATCGGAGCCAGGCCCCAGACCAAACGTGCACAGCGAGGACGCTGTGTCCCATTAGGGGGGAGGATTGTAACATCCGTGTTACATCCGTCCCACATTAGTTGGAGAGGGGAAGGAAGCATGCCTTATAAGGGTGTGGAGACCTTTCCTAGCATGACGTGTTTTGGGACCACAAGCGCAGCAGATCCCATGAGAACTCTGCAGTTAAGCGTGCTCAGGCGAGAGCACTGCCAGGATGGGTGACCTCCTGGGAAAGTACTCATCGTGTTTGGCCGCCAAGAAAAATCCGTGCGCCTACGGGCAAAGCGGACAATATCATGCTACGGGGAACGTTTACCTGGGATGTTACACATCACAAGCTCCACCAGTTCAAGAATCACCGTGGACATCATCAATAACGCGTATATTGCATCAACGAGTTATGAAGTATTAACTCATTCTTCTGAAGAATTTATATAAATATTTTATATATATGAATTCGGAAACCAAAATAAATCTTTTCGTACTAAGCTATTAAGTATGAATTGAAAAAGGGTAGATACTACTCGTTTAAATTCATACTACAAATATGCAATGATGTACGTCGTTCGTCAGCAACTTAATCATCGTTAACTACAATCCCTGTTTCAATTCAATGAATTTCGTTTTATAATAAACCAAATGTATTATTCAATAATATGTTTGATTTTACACTTTCATCTTCAATGTACTCGAAGCTTACTGGGAAACAACATTCATATCTTGCAAAGTTAACAAGAGTTCAATGAGTATCAGCATGATTCACTAAGGAAATATATATAAGAATAAATAATGAAGTATTGATCCATAACTTCATTAATATTCTGTGAAGAATATGTGGTTCCTAATCGTTTTAGAGATTACTTATTCTAGCTCAAACCGAAAATCAAATGAGTCTAATATTATATTGACTTATTAAATTCATGATTACATCTGAAGAAGATATATATGTACATATATTTTCATAAAGATTGTAATAAAATTCTCTGGTACAAAACATTACTTGTGAAATTTTTTTTTAACGGGTAGGTAATACCCGAGAGATATATAAATTCACAATTAATATGATTATATTCTTCGACTCTGATTCAACAATCATCAAATATACTCACTACCTTCACAATAATATACATTCTTTCATAGAAATCAAAACAACCATTCTCATCCAAATTTGATTACGACAAAATGAAATCCAAGTCAAGACTTAACAGAAGACATCACTCTTAGGACTCTTACATCTTTCAAAACTATACTTTGACTTCAAAACTATGCTAGAACATCATTCGATTCTTGGAACCCAGAAAAATATTTGTATCATTCAAAGTCCTAAAACATCATATGTATATTAACAATTACAATCTATGATCAAACCCTTCGAAATTCCTGAAGACACTTCAAATAATGGACAATCGAGATGATGATCCAACCACACATTACCCGCACTCTTGCACCTGAAAAGCTCTCGAAACCAAGGACATAATTTAACACGTATCTGCGTTAAATCTTTTAGCATTTATTAGCAAAAATAACTTTGCGATTCCTTTTCAAAATAGCAAATTTTGTCACAGTTTCAGCAAGTCAACCTCGACTTTCCATTCGAAGTAGCCTTATTATAACCTGTAATACATACGATTACCCTTTTGTTACCAGGGAACCTTTTATATTCCACGACATTATCAGCAGATGTACCAACAACTCGTTACCCCTTTGGCGGAATCAACAATTGGTATTTTGAAATCTCGCAGCATTTCTATTTCGGCAGTTATATATATATATATATATATATATACAACGTCTATCCACAAGAATTACATATTTCAAATGTGAAGTTTCTGAAAAATGCTCCAGTCTACGAATTAGTGCTATTAAGTTTTGGAAAAGACTGATAAAGTGGTAAAGACAGTAGACAACAATTACGGTCAGAAGTTTGACAATAAAGAATAATAGATTGGAAAAGCTCGAACGAAAAATTCGGTACTGGAAAACGGATTGAGCAAAGTATAAAGGAGGTCGTGGACAAATCACAATGACGAAATCTACCTTCAAAGGATTCAAATGATTCAGTGTCTACTGAAACCGTTAGTAAGAACCTTACTCCTTATTCTAAACCTTCACAGACAGATTTTCCGCGTCATTCCCTGATCTTAGATATTCTAAGATATCATCGTATTTTTCATTATAAGTATCTCCGATATTCCTGAAGATATATTCCCAACTATCCTCATCAAAAATCATTTATCTCTTCACAATATTTGCGTTACAACATAAAAGAAACTGTGTTAGTTTCTAAATTCTGAAAAATTCGAGTTTAAAATATGAATGTTTTGAAGTAGTGTTGGAAACTGAAGCATGAATTAGTAAAATATAATGACACTTGATCAACGTGATTATATTACAGTAATTCATGATGAGTTTCTAAATGGAACATAATGATTCACGGATCATAACGTCATC
Organism: Rutidosis leptorrhynchoides; assembly: GCF_046630445.1. Lineage (NCBI taxonomy): Eukaryota > Viridiplantae > Streptophyta > Magnoliopsida > Asterales > Asteraceae > Rutidosis > Rutidosis leptorrhynchoides. The sequence goes on from NC_092339.1 coordinate 57,528,035, forward strand.
ATGTGCCATGTTACACAACTCTTACATTCTACCCAATCTCCAAACATATTAAGAACATATCTCCTTGATAATTCTATCTTTTCGGACATTCTGGTAACTTACCAAATCAAGATCGTGCAATTACTATTTCCTTCTTAGAACATTAACTATGTTTATTTCAAAATTCATACCTACGAATTCCGGACCATTATTCGCTTGACTCAAAGTCGGGAAGAGGAAACAGAAGTATGGAACTGTTGAATATAAAAGAAAATATAAAGCTCGACAATAACAAATAAATTACAAACCGTGTGTATCAATACGTATTGCAACGTAAAGGCACGGGAGAATTAACAATACTATAACCCCAAGGTAATAGTAGAAATAAATAAAATCCTCCGGAGGTAGATGAAAAAGAAGAATGACAGAGATGAAAGTTAAGAGTATATCCAGGATCAGTACTGGATGAAGCATACTGATAAATGTTTTAAAGTATGAATTGAGGGAGGAAGAATAGAAGGTATGAGTTGTAAGGAAATGAAAGGAGGTGGATTTATAGTAAAAGATCCGACAGAGCAATTAAAATAGATGATCGCATTTAAAGCGGATTCTAATTTCCTTGATTATCGAAGAATCAAATCTCATTATGAAGATTTTACTCCAAATCTCTTAAACTTGGAAATCAATCCTATCTACGTCAAAAGATATGACGAATCTATACCTACTCATTTCACCCTTTGGTGATAGCCTCACTCGTACTCTTCACAAAAATCAAATTGCTTTATCAATATTACTTGATGATAATAAAACTCTAATTTCCAACTCGTATACGTCATGAAAACATACTTATTGTCAGCCATGACCATCCCATTCAAATTTCGGGACGAAATTTATTTAACGGGTAGGTACTGTAACGACCCGGATTTTTCCAATAACGACCCGGATTTTTCCAATCATTTTATACTTATGAGATTAATATTTACATAAATTAAACCTTACCAACATGATAAGCAATCCAAATTGTTGAGACTTGTGTTTTTGAAAAGAGTTTTACACAACGTTTGACCGTCCAATTTGACCGATGATATCACGAACTATATAACATACGATAATTATACGTTTGTGTATATATATGTATTTATATATATTTAACATGATCTAAGGATGGTTTAACATCTCATTGTGTACTAATGACAATGAGTTATAAGTATATTTTGGAACTACTAACTTAAGTTTTCAAAACGATAACTATACGTAACATTCTTTGATATATATACTTATAACCTATAATGCTTATACATGTATCGTATATATAATGTATCTAATCACTTTTTAAGGACTTAAATACATAAAACAATATAATTATATTCACAAAAGATAGCTATATTTGAATTCTCATTCCGTTTCCTCAAGATTTCTATACGTATATCTAGGGTATATGTGCCCGTATCATACCCAGCTTCTATATGTATTTACTATTGGTATATAAACATCAAATCAACATCCTAATCAACATTATTACTGCCCTAGATATGAGGTAACTAGGATTTGTCAAGTAGCATGAATTATTAGTAAGAAAACAAAATTAGGAATCCTTTTCTTTCTTTATAAACTAAAAACGTTTTTATGAATGAACACCATTTCTTCACTCCATTTTCTCATACCTACACCCTCATTTCTCTCTAAAAATACTCTTAACTTCATACTTGATCATCTACAAGAATTTTCCCCATCATTTAGCTTCAATTACAAGCCTTAAACACCATAAGAAAACTCTTTCAAGAACATATCAAAATAACCACCCATTTGAAGAAGTATACTTCCAACCTTTTGATCTAACTCCACCACTCTTTGATTCCAAGATTTTTTCTTATCTCTTACAGTAACTTTGTCCAAGTAACTTGAGGTAGTAACCTTGTTCATAATCTTGTTCGATTCATAATTATATAGCTATCTTATTTTATGTTGTAAAATTTTAACAACAAGAACATAGTTTGAATGATTTCAAACTTGTTTGCAAACTAAATAGATCCTTCTAACTTAACTTTTAAAACACTTCAATACCTGTAATATATCATAATGATATGCTAACTTAACAAGATATAACTTGGTTTTACAAAGAACACCTTAAAAACTGAATCTAAGTCGTCGGAGTGCAACCGGGGGCTGTTTTGGGTTGGATAATTAAAAACCATCTTGAAATTTGAATTGGAAGTTCATGTTCTGGAAAAATGATATTTCTTATGAATATGTTAACACATAAAAATTTCATGGTTTAACTCAAAGTGTAAGTATTTTTAGAAAAATGATCATTAAATGTTGTTTTTATGATGGAAAATGATCACTTTCATAAGTTTTACCAAAGTTTGACCTATAACCTGTGATTTCGAATACAAACTAAGGTATTTTTAGTTTATATTCTTAAAAATTGACTCGATCCAAGGAAGTGTCAAGTTGAACCAACAAAAACGAAGTTGTAATGAAGAAACTACGACTAAAACAAGATTGGGTATCCGAAACTAGTTTAGCTACGAAAATATTTGGAGATAAAGTAAATTAATCATATCTTTTCTAATTAATATGATATTTTATATATAATTACTTATGATTTGATTTTATATATTTCAGGACCACCCGTAAACAACACGAGAAGATTAATCATAAGACCTCATGATGGTACGCAACACGTCATTTGACAATACGGTACTTTATGTACGCAACACGTCATTTGACAACATGGTACCATGGGTCGAGATTAATTCTGATCAATACGAATACGATGGGGTCTTTATTTATTTTGTTGAGCAACTAATTGTGGACCACTAACATCGGACTGCTAACTACGGACTAAGAAAATATTAAAAGTATTATAAGTATATATATATATATATATATATATATATATATATATATATATATATATATATATATATATATATATATATATATATATATATATATATAACGATTACTTGAAAAGAAAATATGTTGATATATTACATATATATGGTTAGGTTCGTGATATCTACCGGAGACCAAGTCGAGTTAAATACCTTCAAGGCAAAAGTGAGTATATAGTCCCACTTTTAAACTCTAAATATTTCAGGATGAGAATATGATGTGGTAGCGGAGGGGTATAAAATACTATTAAATTTTAGCAGAAAATACTTTTAAATATGATACAATTTTACACAAGATATTTATTTATTTATAGAATGGATATACTTAAACCTTGCTACAACACTTATAGGCAGTGTACCTAATCGTACAGTAGTGTAGTTTTTAGTAAGTCCGGTTCGTTCCACAGGGAATCTTTTTAAACAAAGCTTAACGCTATATTAGTTTACTTTTATAGAAATACAAATATATATATAAGTAATATTATTATTATAAAGGGGGGTTTTTACCGTTTAATGACCGGTTTGTCGATTTTAAAACTTTAGTCGCAGTTAAAACCTAATGTAAAATATTAGGTAAATAAAAGACTTAATTTAAAGCGTAAAATAAATAACGATAATGAAATTGCAATAAATAAAAGTGCGATAAAATAAAATTGCGATAATTAAAAAGTACGATAATTAAAAGTGCGATTAAATAAAAATAAATAAAAGTGCGATAATTAGAAGTGCAATTAAATATAAAATAAAGGAAATTAAATATGAAATAAAAGAATTATGCTTATTTAAACTTCCGTAATCATGATGTTTGACGTGTTGATTTTAGTTTTATGCCCATGGGTTAATTGTCCTTTGTCCTGGATTATTTAATATGTCCATACGGATTTGTCCATAATAGTCCATCAGTCATAAATATAAAGAGCAAAAGCCTTCGTCAAATTATTCTTATTCCCGAAGTCAAATATTCCAACTAATTGGGGATTCGAATTGTAACAAGGTTTTAATACTTTGTTTAATGAATACACCAGGTTATCGACTGCGTGTAAACCAAGGTTTTACTACTTTGTTAACAATTACACCAATTACCCTTGAATGTAATTCACCCCTGATTCAACAAGTTTATTAACTATTAATCCAGTTCCGTATCCGGTAAAATGAATAATTATTGGTATTTATAGATATCCCGCCCACCATACCCAGTCAAGCGTATGTGGTTATATATAAATACGTCAAATTATAAGTTTGTATATTAAATTAACAAGGTATTGTTTAGTTAATATAAAACCCATTAATAGCCCATAGTCTAATTTCCACAAGTGTCGTTCTTTTGTCCAAACCCCAATTATGGTACAAAGCCCAATTACCCAATTTTAGTAATTAGCCCAACATCATGATTACTTCGGATTAAATAAGCATAATAATAACTTAGCTACGAGACATTAATGTAAAAAGGTTGAACATAACTTACAATGATTAAAAATAGCGTAGCGTTACACGGACAGAATTTCGACTTACACCCTTACAATATTCGCTAACATACCCTTATTATTAGAATTATAATTAAAATTAAAATTAAAATTAAAATATAAATATAAATATTTACGATATATTGAGAGAGAGAGATATATTTGGTGATTTTTGCGATCAGAATTCGTTTGCTTTTATAGGGATTTTCAACTTTTGGGGCTCCGCGACTCGCGGCATTTTTGCCTTCAAACTCCGCGAGTCGCGGAGTTTGAAATTACAGCTCAGTCCCTTTTGGAGTCTTTCTTGCCGACGGTTTATAATATATATATAATATATATATATAATTAATATAATTAATTATATATTATACTATATTTATATACATAGTTAACTTGTAATTTTTAGTCCGTTGCGTCGAGCGTTGAGAGTTGACTCTGGTCCCGGTTCCGGATTTTCGAACGTCCTTGCGTACAATTTTATATTTTGTACTTTGCGTTTTGAATCTTGTACTCTTGTAATTTCGAGACGTTTCTTATCAATAATTGGAACCTCTTTGATTGTCTTTTGTACTTTTGAGCTTTTTGGTCGTTTTCGTCTTCAATTCATCGAATCTGTCTTTTGTCTTCACCTTTTATTATTTAAACGAATATCACTTTTAAATAGAACAATTGCAACTAAAAGCTTGTCTTTCTTGAGGAATAATGCTATGAAATATATGTTCGTTTTTAGCATTATCAGAATACATGCATTTTATAATTTACGTTATGGACACAAGTGATTAAAAATATATATTCTACGTTGAGTTGTACCACTGGCATACTTCCCTGTAACTTGGTAACTACTATTTACATGAGGTATTGTAAACGCGAATCCTGTTGATAGATCTATCAGGCCTGACAACCCCAACCGGACTGGACGACCAGTATTCAACGGTTGCACAGTACTTCGTTTCCGTGACTACACTTGGTACGGTGTAGTAAGATTTCATAATAAAGGGAATATGCGACGTTGATTAAATGTTAAGTATGTTTATCAAGTGCTCAACAACTTAGAATATTTTTTATTAAAACGTTTATGTATATGAAATCTTGTGGTCTATATTTATAACGATGTTAGCATTAAACCTATATCTCACCAACTTTATGTTGACGTTTAAAGCATATTTATTCTCAGGTTCCTAGAAGTCTTCCGCTGTTTGAATATATGTTAGAGAAACCATGTGCATGGAGTCATACATGTTTTATTCGAGGAAGCATTGCATTCACAAAATCATCACCGTGTATTTATTTTGACTGCATTGTCAACGGAAGTATTCTTGTAAACCATTTTTTACGGTGATTGTCTATATGTAGAAATCATCAGATGTCGAAAACATTGAATTTTAAATATTCATTTATGGTATATCTTTTCAAAAGAATGCAATGTTTATAAAACGTATCATATAGAGGTCAAATGCCTCACGATGTAATCATATGTTATTGTATTCGTCCCTATGGATTGGGTCGGGTCGTTTCACTCTAGTACAAATCCCATCGACTCACCTAATAATAATGAAGAGTCGAATATACTTTGGGAAGATTCACAAATTTCCAAAGAGGAACCGGAAGAGGAGGAACCGGAAGAAGAGGAGCCAGAAAAGGAGGAACCGGAAGAGGAGGAACCGGAAGAAGAAGAAGAGGTTCCAGAGGAAGAAATATTGATACCTACAGTAAATCGATTAAATAAAAGAAAATCCTCAACCAACGGACCAAAGTTAAAAATGGTCAATGGTGTTTCCGCCAAGGAAGCAAAATATTGGGAAGATTACCAATTTTCCGATGAATCGGATCCCGATGAGGATTCCGATGATGTTATAGAAATTACCTCGACCCAATTTAATAAAGTAAGAGAAAATAATAGGGGAAAAGGCATAAAAATAGAGAAACCTGATTTCAACCCCGATGAACTTTATATATATCGTAAACACACGTATTTCTTAGATTTTAACAATAACTCGGGAACCTCTAAACCACCAGGTTTTTCTAAACCATTATGGAAAACGACGGGTCGTATTAGAGGAACACCATATATCCCTAGAAAATTAGGAAAACGAACCAAGTCCGAAGAAGAAGAAACCAGTGATTCAGATTAGAGGGTTGTAATCATGTTATGTATTATATGTATTGTAGTGTGCTTGTACTTTTATGTTCTATGTAAAAATTGCTTGTATTGTTTGTTAATTATCTTTTATGAATCTAATCATTGTCTATTTTACAGTATAAAAACAAAATGGACGTTAAGGGTAGACAACCGAATATTTTAGAAGACCTACCAGAGGATATGATTGAGAAAATCTTGTCTAGAGTCGGTCAGAATTCATCAGCACATTTAGTTATGGCGAAATTAACTTGTCAAACATTTGAAAGACTTTCCAGAAATGCCTTAGTTTATAAAAGGCTTTCCTTTGATAGGTGGGGTATATCACATTGGGGAGACCGTAAGTTACGCCGTGTTTTCTTTAAAGCGTTAAATGCGGGGAACCCAAATGCAATTTTACGCTATGGGTTAAGAACCTATTTTGACTCAACATATCCCAATATAGGAATCTGTTCTTTAGAAAGAGCTTCTAACATGCAACATAAAGAAGCATATTATGCTTACGGGTTAATAATGTTCGCTTCTCATAAAATTGAGAAAAAGAACATTGGGTTGCAACTTTTAAATAAAACATTCCCACAGATGATGGATTCAGTAGTTGGGGTGAGAAACAAGGTTTTTAGATTATTACAGGGCTGTTGGACATTACGAAACCCTCGTCCTTTTGATGACATTACAACATGCTGCCTAGCCAATGGTCATAACGGTTACTTTCCATAAGACCAAGGATGGGAAGTCGTCTTAGTAAAATCAGAATGCATGACTTGTTTCTGGACTTATGAATTACGTGTCTTTATTTCTTTTGCTGAACAACTTACGTATTAACTAGAATTGCCTTTATAGCTGCCGAGTAGCAAAGTTTTTATGTGCTATATTTCATGCTATATGTAAAATAGCGGTATTGTAAGTTTGCAAAATATTGTATAAAAGTTTGAACGCGAAATATTATTGTAATAAGCTTTTTCATATAGAATCGTAGTAGTTGAATTGTATAATAGCTACTAAGTATGAACTTAACGGGTAGGCACTACCCGAATTAAAACTATAAAATGCTAATATGAAGAAAAAGCTTTTATAAATAAGTTCATATTATGCTACGAAATACTATTGACTACTCTTAAATTCTATATGATTAACTCAATTCTTTTGGCTATTTTTGAAGGAAATGGCACCGATAACTCGTCAGAACTTGAACATGAGTGAGGAAGACTTCCGTGTTTTACTTGCTGCGAACATAGCCGCAGTGCAGGCCGCAATGCAAAATAACAACAATAACTCTGGTTCTAGCAGTGGAACAAATTCTACAAGAAATCGTGTAGGATGTTCCTACAAAGAATTCACTGCCTGCAAACCTTTGGAATTTGATGGAACCGAGGGTCCAATTGAATTGAAACGGTGGACCGAGAAGGTCGAATCGGTGTTTGTCATAAGTAAGTGTACTGAAGAGGACAAAGTTAAGTACGCTATGCATACCTTCACAGGTACTGCGTTAACGTAGTGGAACACCTATCTTGAACAGGTAGGACAAAATGCTGCTTACGCACTACCGTGGTCGGCATTCAAGCAATTGATGAACGAGCAGTACCGTCCTAGAAACGAAGTCAATAAGCTCAAGGTATAACTTAGAGTGTTACGAACACAAGGATTTGACATTACCACATATGAACGACGATTCACAGAGTTATGCCTATTGTGTACGGGAGCGTTCGAATATGAAGAAGAGAAGATCGACGCGTTTGTACAAGGGTTACCAGTAAGGATTCAAGAATATGTAAGTTCACACGAGCCCGCTTCCATACAGAAGGCAAGTCGAATGGCTTATAAACTCATAAATCAGATTGAGGGGAGAATTAAAGAACAGGCGGCCGAAGAAGCCAACACGAAACAAGTCAAGAGGAAGTGGGAGGAAAACGGTGACAAGAGTCACCAGTACAACAACAATAACAATTACAACCACAACCGTAACAACAATCGCAACAATAACCGTAATCCTATTAATAACTACAACAAACATCCCAACAACAACCTTAATAACAACAAACAACAGAAACAACCATGCTTTAGGTGTGCAGAGTACCATCCGAATGCATTTTGTACAATAGTTTGCACCAAGTGTAAGAGAAGTGGTCATGGCGTGGCAAAATGTGAGGTTTAGGGACCAAAGAACAACAAAAATAAAGAAGCAAATAAGGTCAGAACAAATAATGCCGACGTAGTTTATTATAAATGTGGAAAACTGGGCCACATTATTAGAAACTGCCCAAACCAAGGAAATACTAATGGGCAAGGCCGCAGAAGAGTTTTCAATATTAATGCGGCAGAAGCGCAGGAAGACCCTGAGCTTGTTACGGGTACGTTTCTTATTGACAATACATCTGCTTATATTTTATTTGATTCGGGTGCAGATAGAAGCTATATGAGTAGAGATTTTTGTGCTAAATTAATTTGTCCACTGACGCCTTTGGATAATAAATTTTTACTCGAATTAGCAAACGGTAAATTAATTACAGCAGATAATATATGTCGGAATCAAGAAATTAAGTTGGTTAATGAAACATTTAAGATTGATTTGATACCAGTAGAGTTAGGAAGTTTTGATGTGATAATTGGCATAGACTGGTTGAAAAAGGTGAGAGCAGAGATCGTATATTACAAAAATGCAATTCACATTGTACGGGAAAAAGGAAAACCCTTAATGGTATACGGAAAAAAGAGCAACGCGAAGTTAAATCTTATTAGTAATTTGAAGGCGCAAAAACTAATAAGAAAAGGTTGTTACGTCATTCTAGCACACATCGAGGAAGTTAAACCTGAAGAAAGGAACATCAGTGATGTTCCTGTCGCAAAAGAATTTCCCGATGTATTTCCGAAAGAATTACCGGGAATACCCCCACATCGATCCGTTGAATTTCAAATAGACTTTGTACCAGGAGCTGTACCAATAGCTCGTGCTCCATACAGACTCGCACCCAGTGAAATGAAGGAACTCCAAAACCAATTACAAGAACTTTTAGAGCGTGGTTTTATACGACCAAGTACATCACCATGGGGAGCTCCTGTTTTATTTGTCAAAAAAAAGGATGGTACATTCGGGTTGTGTATCGACTACCGAGAGTTGAACAAACTTACCATCAAGAACCGTTATCTACTACCGAGAATTAATGACTTATTTGATCAAATACAAGGCTCGTCAGTTTATTCAAAGATTAATTTACGTTCTGGGTATCATCAAATGCGGGTGAAGGAGGATGATATTCCGAAGACTGCTTTCAGAACGCGTTACGGTCATTATGAGTTTATGGTTATGCCGTTTGGGTTGACTAACGCACCAGCTGTGTTCATGGACCTCATGAACCGAGTGTGTGGACCATACCTTGACAAGTTTGTCATTGTTTTCATCGATGACATACTTATTTACTCAAAGAATGATCAAGAGCACGAAGAACATTTGAGAAAAGTGCTAGAGTTGTTGAGGAAAGAAAAACTGTACGCTAAATTTTCAAAGTGTGCATTTTGGTTGGAAGAAGTTCAATTCCTCGGTCACATAGTGAACAAAGAAGGTATTCAGGTGGATCCGGCAAAGATTGAAACAGTTGAAAAGTGGGAAACCCCAAAAACTCCGAAGCATATACGTCAATTTTTAGGATTGGCTGGTTACTACAGAAGATTCATCCAAGATTTTTCCAAAATAGAAAAACCCTTGACTGTATTAACGCATAAAGGGAAGAAATTTGAATGGAAGGATGAGCAGGAGAAAGCGTTTCAATTGTTGAAGAAAAAGTTAACTACGGCACCTATATTGTCATTACCTGAAGGAAATGATGATTTTGTGATATATTGTGACGCCTTAAAGCAAGGTCTCAGTTGTGTATTAATACAACGAACGAAGGTAATTGCTTATGCGTCTAGACAATTGAAGATTCACGAGCAGAATTATGCGACGCATGATTTGGAATTAGGCGCGGTTGTTTTTGCATTAAAGACTTGGAGGCACTACTTATATGGGGTCAAAATTATTAAATATACCGATCACAAAAGTCTCCAACACATATTTAATCAGAAACAACTAAACATGAGACAGCGTAGGTGGATTGAGTTATTAAATGATTATGATTTCGAGATTCGTTACCAACCGGGGAAGGCAAATGTGGTAGCCGACGCCTTGAGCAGAAAGGACAGAGAACCATTCGAGTAAAAGCTATGAATATAATGATTCACAATAACCTTACTACTCAAATAAAGGAGGCGCAACAAGGAGTTTTAAAAGAAGGAAATTTAAAGGATGAAATACTCAAAGGATCGGAGAAGCATCTTAATATGTGGGAAGACGGAACCCGGTATAGGGCTGAAAGAATTTGGGTACCAAAATTTGGAGATATGAGAGAAATAGTACATAGAGAAGCTCATAAAACCAGATACTCAATACATCCTGAAACGGGAAGATGTACAAGGATCTCAAGAAACATTTTTGATGGCCGGGTATGAAAGCCGATGTTGCTAAATATGTAGGAGAATGTTTGACATGTTCAAAGGTCAAAGCTAAGCATCAGAAACCATCAGGTCTACTTCAACAACCCGAAATCCCTGAATGGAAATGGGAAAACATTACCATGGATTTCATCACTAAATTGCCAAGGACTGCAAGTGGTTTTGATACTATTTGGGTAATAGTTGATCGTCTCACCAAATTAGCACACTTCCTGCCAATAAGAGAAGATGACAAGATGGAGAAGTTAGCACGACTGTATTTGAAAGAAGTCGTCTCCAGACATGGAATACCAATCTCTATTATCTCTGATAGGTATGGCAGATTTATTTCAAGATTCTGGCAGACATTACAGCAAGCATTAAGAACTCGTCTAGACATGAGTACTGCCTATCATCCACAAACTGATGGGCAGAGCGAAAGGATGATACAAACACTTGAAGACATGCTACGAGCATGTGTTATTGATTTCAAAAACAGTTGGGATCGACACCTTCCGTTAGCAGAATTTTCCTACAACAACAGCTACCATTCAAGCATTGAAATGGCATCGTTTGAAGCACTTTATGGAAGAAAGTGCAGGTCTCCAATTTGTTGGAGTGAAGTGGGGGATAGAAAGATTACGGGTCCGGAGATAATACAAGAAACTATCGAGAAGATCATTCAAATTCAACAACGGTTGAAAACCGCCCAAAGTCGACAAAAGAGCTACGCTGACATTAAAAGAAAAGATATAGAATTTGAAATTGGAGAGATGGTCATGCTTAAATTTGCACCTTGGAAAGGCGTTGTTCGATTTGGTAAATGGGGGAAATTAAATCCAAGGTATATTGGACCATTCAAGATTATTGATCGTGTCAGACCAGTTGCTTACCGACTTGAATTACCTCAACAACTCGTGGCTATACATAACACTTTTCACGTCTCGAATTTGAAGAAATGATTTTCTAAAGAAGATCTCACTATTCCGTTAGACGAAATCCAAATCAACGAAAAACTTCAATTCATTGAAGAACCCGTCGAAATAATGGATCGTGAGGTTAAAAGACTTAAGCAAAACAAGATACCAATTGTTAAGGTTCGATGGAATGCTCGTAGAGGACCCAAGTTCACCTGGGAACAAGAAGATCAGATGAAGAAGAAATACCCGCACTTAATTCCAGAAGATACGTCAACACCTCCAACTGCTTAAAATTTCGGGACGAAATTTATTTAACGGGTAGGTACTGTAGTGACCCAAACTTTTCCATGTTTATATATATTAAATGAAATTGTTAATTACATGATTAAGTGTTTCCAACATGTTAAGCAATCAAACTTGTTAAGACTTGATTAATTGAAATAGGTTTCGTATAGACAATTGACCACCCAAGTTGACCGGCGATTCACGAACGTTAAAACTTGTAAAAACTATATGATGACATATATATGTATATATATATATATATATATATAGTTAACATGATATTATGATAAGTATGTATCTCATTAAGTATAATAACAATGAACTACATATGTAAAAACAAGACTACTAACTTAAGGATTTCGAAACGAGACATATATGTAACGATTATCATTGTAACGACATTTAACTGTATATATATCATATTAAGATATATTAATACATCATTATATCATGATAATGTAATAATTTAACATCTCATTAGATATAATAAACAATGTGTTAACAACATTTAACAAGATCGTTAACTTAAAGGTTTCAAAACAACATTTACATGTAACGACTAACGATGACTTAACGACTCAGTTAAAATGTATATACATGTAGTGTATTTAGATGTATTAGTACACTTTTGAAAGACGTCAAGACACATATCAAAGTACTTCTGCGTAACAAAAATTCTTATGATTACATCCTCATTCATTTTCATCAACAATTCTACTCGTATGCACTCGTATTTGTACTTGTACAATACACAGCTTCTAAATATATTTACTATTAGTATATACACGCCAATGATCAGCTCTTAGCAGCTCATGTGAGTCACCCAACCATGTGGGAACCATCATTTAACATCTAGCATGACTTATGAGCAAGGAAACAAAAACAAGAACTCCTTTTAACCCCACTCACCTTCACCACTCACCACCTACTCCATTTCACTTCCAATTTTCTTCCCAATTCTCTCTCAAAACGCACACACTCTTCCATGAACGTCTAAGTTACTATTTTTCCAGCAAAAATCATCAAATACAAGCTTTGGTTATTACCTATAATCATCATAAAAACAATTACTCAAGAACACATCAAGAACACTTCCAAGTTTACTTTCAAGTTTCCTAATCCATTCCAAGTAATCATCTAAGATCAAGAAACCTTTGTTATTTATAGTAGGTTATCTTTTTAAATCAAGGTAATATTCATATTCAAGCTTTGATTCAATTTCCATAACTATAACTATCTTAATTCGAGTAATAATCTTACTTGAACTTGTTTTTGTGTCATGATTCTATTTCAAGAACTTCCAAGCCATCAAAGATCCTTTGAAGCTCAAGTTATTTTTTCATCATTTCCAGTAGGTTTACCTACTAAACTTGAGGTAGTAATGATGTTCATAACATCATTCGATTCATATATATAAAACTACCTTATTCGAAGGTTTAAACTTGTAATCACTAGAACATAGTTTAGTTAATTCTAAACTTGTTCGCAAACAAAAGTTAATCCTTTTAACTTGACTTTTAAAATCAACTAAATACATGTTCTATATCTATATGATATGCTAACTTAATGATTTAAAACCTGAAAACACGAAAAACACCGTAAAACCGGATATACGCCGTCGTAGTAACACCGCGGGCTGTTTTGGGTTAGTTAATTAAAAACTATGAAAAACTTTGATTTAAAAGTTGTTCTTCTGGGAAAATGATTTTTCTTATGAACATGAAACTATATCCAAAAAGCATGGTTAAACTCAAAGTGGAAGTATGTTTTCCAAAATGGTCATCTAGATGTCGTTCTTTCGACTGAAATGACTACCTTTACAAAAATGACTTGTAATCTGTATTTCCGACTATAAAATTATACTTTTTTTGTTTAGATTCATAAACTTAAGTTCAATATGAAACCATAGCAACTTGAATCACTCAAAACGGATTTAAAACGAAGAAGTTATGGGTAAAACAAGATTGGATATTTTTGCATGTTGTAGCTACGTGAAAATTGGTAACAAATCTATATTAATCATATCCTAGCTAACTCATATTGTATTATACATGTTTTCTAATATATTATGTAATCTTGGGATACCATAGACATGAATACAATGTTTTGACATATCATATCGACCCATCTATATATATATATATTTCGGAACAACCATAGACACTCTATATGCAGTAATGTTGGAGTTAGCTATACAGGGTTGAGGTTGATTCCAAAATATTATATATACTTTGAGTTGTGATATAGCCTGAGGCTTGTATACACGAGGTCGTGGATTGATTCGAGATAATATATATTGCTTTATTTTCTGTACATCTAACTGTGGACAACTAGTTATAGGTTACTAACAAGGATAGCTGACTTAATAAACTTAAAACAGCAAAACGTAGTGAAAATGCTGTAAATATATTTTGAACATACTTTGATATATATGTACATATTTGTTATAGGTTCTGGAATCAACCAGTGGCTAAGTCTTACTTCCCGACGAAGTAAAAATCTGTGAAAGTCAGTTATAGTCCCACTTTTAAAATCTAATATTTTGGGATGAGAATACATGCAGTTTTATAAATGTTTTACAAAATAGACACAAGTAAATGAAACTACATTCTATGGCTGGATTATTAAACCGAATATGCCCCTTTTTAGTCTGGTAATCTAAGAATTAGGGAACAGACACCCTAATTGATGCGAATCCTAAAGATAGATCTATTAGGCCCAACGAGCCCCATCCAAAGTACCGAATGCTTTAGTACTTTGAATTTATCATGTCCGAAGGGAGTCCCGGAATGATAGGAGATATTCTATATGCATCTTGTTAAGGTCGATTACCCGGTGTTCACCATATGAATGACTTTTATCTCTATGTATGGGATGTATATTGAAATATGAAATCTTGTGGTCTATTATTACGATTTGATAAATATATAGGTTAAACCTATAACTCACCAATATTTTTGTTGATGTTTAAAGCATCTTTATTCTCAGGTGATTATTAAGATCTTCCGCTATTGCATGCTAATATATGGACAAGATGTGGTGTCAGCATGCTTGTATAATATTGTTTAAAACTGCATTCGAGATTTACTTTGTTGTAACATATTAAAATTGTAAACCAATATGTATTGGTAGTGTGTAAGTGTGATATTTTAGATTATCATTTCTGGATAATCTAGGAGGTGACTTTTTAACCTTGTCGATAAAATAAAGGTTATGGTTTGTTTTAAAAACGAATGCAGTCTTTGAAAAACGTCTCATATAGAGGTCAAAACCTCGCAACGAAATCTAATAATATGGAACGTTTATAATCAATATGAACAGAACATTTCAGTTTAAGCCCATTTTTTCAAGATAACTAGAAAACAGCGCTACGAGTAAGACTTCCTTGAGGCTTTCTCCCGTTCGAGGCGGTTTAGATTCTGAAAATGACATTTTACTATTTTTAAAGGTGAATTTTGCACTTTTAGATCTTGGGATAACTAATACCTTCACATGTAAATTGTTGTGCCTGTTTAAATACCATTATTATACTTATTTTTATTTAATACTCCCTCCGTCCCAAATCTATTGTTCTCAGACAAAAAACATGTTTTTTTAGGAAACCCCACTAACTTCATTCTCGACCAATAATATATCTTCTCTCTCCATATTAACCAATTTTGATTGGTTGAAAAAGAATTTGGACAATTAATTTGGGACATCCCAAAATGGAATAATAGACAATAGATTTAGGACGGAGGTAGTATTGTATTTAGGTACATCAAGAATCGTGTTGGGGTTACTATCTCACCACTAGCCACAAAACGTTGAGGCTTTTATAACGTCTTTGTTTTATTGTTCGAGGATTTTTAGCCGCTTTTTTATTTCTCCAGATTAATAACCTTATTTTTGTTTTTGTTTCTAAGTTTCATATTGAATGTGAATATATGAGAGTGTAGTTTCGTTTTGATGATAATTAATGGCAGTAAAACACATATTTGAAGTCACTACATTCCCCACAAAATCGGAAAAAAAATTGTGGCTAATTTTCTAAAAAATATTTAATTCCAGTTTACGCCCATTTTCGCAAGATAACTAGAAAACGGCGTTATGTGCAAGACTTCATTGAGGCTTTCCCCCGTTCGAAGCGGTTTAGATTCTGAAAATGACATTTTACTATTTTTAAAAGTGAATTTTTCACTTTTAGATCTTAGGATAAGTAATACATTCACATGTGAATTGTTGTGCATGCTTAAATACCACTATGATACATGTTTTTATTTAATATTGCATTTGGTTACATCAAGAATCTTGTTGGGGCTACTTTCTCAACACTAGCTACATAACGTTGCTGCTTTTATAACTTCTTTTTTTATTGTTCGAGTATTTTTAGCCGCTTTTTTATTTTTCTATTTTTGTTTTTGTTATAAATTTCAAATTAAATGCGAATATATGAGAGTGTAGTTTCGTTTTAGTGATAATTAATTTCCGCAAAACACATATTTGAAATCACTACATTCCTCACAAAATCGGGCGAAATTTCGTGGTGAATTTTTCGAAAAATTTTCAATTGCGGTTTAGGCCCATTTTTGCAAGATAACTAGAAAACGGAGCCATGAGCAAGATGAATTTTACACTTTTAGATCTTAGGATAAGTAATACGTTTACATGTGAATTGTGGTGCCTGCTTTAATACCACTATGATACTTATTTTTTTAGGTACATCGAGAATCATGTTGGGCTACTATCTCACTACTAGCTACAAAACGTTGCTGCTTTTATAACGTCTTTGTTTCATTGTTTAAGTATTTTTAGTAGCTTTTTTATTTCTCTAGATACAGAACCTTATTTTTCTTTTTGTTTCTAAATTTAATATTCAATACGAATATATGAGTTTATAGTTTCGTTTTGATGATAATTAATGTCCGCAAAATACATATTTGAAGTCACTACATTCCTCACAAAATCGGGAAAAATTTTGTGAAGAATTTTACAAAAAAAGTTCAATTGTAGATTAGGCCCATTTTCGCAAGATAAGTAGCAAACGGCACTACGATCAAAACTTCCATAAGACTTTCCCCCGTTAGAAGCATTTTAGATGCTGAAAATGACATTTTACTATTTTTAAAGTTGAATTTTCTACTTCTAGATCTTAGGATAAGTAATATATTCGCATGTGGATTCTTGTTTATATTTAAATATCACTATGATACTTGTTTTTATTTAATATTTATTTAAGTCAATCGAGAATCATGTTAGGGCTACTATCTCACCACTAGCTACAAAACCTTGCTACTTTTATAACGTCTTGGTTTTATTTTTAGATTAATTTTAGTCGCTTTTTTATTTCTCTAGATTCATAACCTTATTTTTGTTTTTATTTCTAAATTTCATATTGAATACGAATATATGATAGTGTAGTTTCGCTTTGATGATGATTAATGGCCGCAAAACACACATTTGAAGTCACTACATTTCCCATAAAATCGGACAAAATTTTGTGGAAGATTTTTCGAAAAATTTTCAATTGCAGATTAGGCTCATTTTCGCAAGATATCTAGAAAATGGTGCTACGAGCTAGACTTCATTAAGGATTTTCCCTGTTCGAAGCAGTTTAGATTCCGAAAATGATATTTAACTATTTTTAAAAGTGAATTTTGCACTTTTAGATCTTAGGATAAGTAATACATTCACATGTGAATTGTGGTGCCTGTTTTAATACCACTATGATACTTGTTTTTATTTAATATTGTATTTAGGTACATCGAGAATCATGTTGGGGCAACTATCTCACCACTAGCTACAAAACGTTGCTGCTTTTATAACGTCTTTATTTTATTGTTCGAGTATTTTTAGCCACTTTTTTAATTCTCTTAATTCATAACCTTATTCTTGTTTTTGTTTCTAAATTTCATATTGAATGCGATTATATGTAGTTTCGTTTTGATGATAATCAATGGCCGCAAAACACATATTTGAAGTCACTACATTCCCGACAAAATCGGGAAATATTTTGTGGTGAATTTTTCGAAAAAAATTCAATTACAGTTTAGGCCAATTTTCGCAAGATAACTAGAAAACAACGTTACGAGCAAGTCTTCCTTGAGGCTTTCCCCCGTTCGAAGCGGTTTTGATTCCGAAAATAACATTTTACTATTTTTAAAGGTGAATTTTGCACTTTTAGATCTTAGGATAAGTAATACCTTCACATGTGAATTGTTTTGTCTGTTTAAATACCACTATGACACTTGATTTTATTTAATATTATATATTTAGGTACATCGAGAATCATGTTGGGGCTACTATCTCACCAATAGCTACAAAACGTTGCTTCTTTTATAACACCTTAGTTTTATTGTTCGAGTATTTTAGCCGCTTTTTTATTTCTCTAGATTCATAACTTAATTTTTGTTTTTGTTTCAAAATTTCATATTGAATGCGAATATATGAGAGTGTCGTTTCGTTTTGATGATAATTAATGGCCGCAAAATGCATATTTCAAGTCACTACATTCCCCACAAAATCGGTCAAAATTTTGTGCTGAATTTTTCTAAAAATATTCAATTGCAGTTAGGCCCATTTTCGCAAGATAACTAGAAAATGGTGCTACGAGCAAAACTTCTGTAATGCTTTCCCCCGGTCGAAGCAGTTTAGATTCCGGAAATGACATTTTACTTTTTTTAAAGGTGAATTTTTCAGTTTTAGATCTTAGGATAAGTAATACCTTCACATGTGAATTGTTGTGCATGCTTAAATACCACTATGATACATATTTTTATTTAATATTGCATTTGGATACATCAAGAATCTTGTTGGGGCTACTATCTCAACACTAGCTGCATAACGTTGCTGCTTTTATAACTTCTTTTTTTATTGTTCGAGTATTTTTAGCCGCTTTTTTATTTTCTAGATTTATAACCTTATTTTTGTTTTTTGTTATAAATTTCAAATTAAATGCGAATATATGAGAGTGTAGTTCCGTTTTAGTGATAATTAATGGCCGCAAAACACATATTTGAAGTCACTACATTCTCCACAAAATCGGGCGAAATTTCGTGGTGAATTTTTCAAACAATTTTCAATTGTGGTTTAGGCCCATTTTTGCAAGATAACTAGAAAACGGAGCCCCGAGCAAAATGAATTTTACACTTTTAGATCTTAGAATAAATAATACGTTCACATGTGAATTGTGGTGCCTGCTTTAATACCACTATGATACTTATTTTTATTTAATATTGTATTTAGGTACATCGAGAATCATGTTGGGCTACTATCTCACTACTAGCTACAAAACGTTGCTGCTTTTATAACGTCTTTGTTTCATTGTTCAAGTATTTTTAGTCGCTTTTTTATTTCTCTAGATATAGAACCTTATTTTTCTTTTTGTTTCTAAATTTAATATTCAATACGAATATATGATATTGTAGTTTCATTTTGATGATAATTAATGGCCGCAAAATACATATTTGAAGTCACTACATTCCTCACAAAATCGAGAAAAATTTTGTGGAGAATTTTACAAAAAAAGTTCAATTGTAGATTAGGCTCATTTTCGCAAGATAAGTAGAAAATGACACTACGATCAAAACTCCCATAAGACTTTCCTCCGTTGGAAGCATTTTAGATGCTGAAAATGACATTTTACTATTTTTAAAGTTGAATTTTCTACTTCTAGATCTTAGGATAAGTAATACATTCGCATGTGGATTCTTGTTTATGTTTAAATATCACTATGATACTTGATTTTATTTAATATTGTATTTAAGTACATTGAGAATCATGTTGGGGCTACTATATCACCACTAGCTACAAAATCTTGCTACATTTATAACGTCTTGGTTTTATTTTTAGAGTATTTTTAGCCGCTTTTTTATTTCTCTAGATTCATAACCTTATTTTTGTTTTTGTTTCTAAATTTCATATTGAATACGAATATATGATAGTGTAGTTTCGCTTTGATGATAATTAATGACCGCAAAACACACATTTGAAGTCACTACATTTCCCACAAAATCGGGCAAAATTTTGTGCAAGATTTTTCGAAAACTTTTCAATTGCAGATTAGGCCCATTTTCGCAAGATATCTAGAAAATGGCGCTACGAGCTAGACTTCCTTAAGGATTTTCCCTGTTCGAAGCAGTTTAGATTCCGAAAATTACATTTAACTATTTTTAAAAGTGAATTTTGCACTTTTAGATCTTAGGATAAGTAATACATTCACATGTGAATTGTGGTGCCTGTTTTAATACCACTATAAAACTTGTTTTTATTTAATATTGTATTTAGGTACATCGAGAATCATGTTGGGGCAACTATCTCACCACTAGCTACAAAACGATGCTGCTTTTATAACGTCTTTATTTTATTGTTCGAGTATTTTTAGCCACTTTTTTAATTCTCTTAATTCATAACCTTATTCTTATTTTTGTTTCTAAATTTCATATTGAATACGAATATATGAGAGTGTAGTTTGTTTTGATGATAATCAATGGCCGCAAAACACATATTTGAAGTCACTTCATTCCCGACAAAATCGGGAAAAATTTTGTGGTGAATTTTTCGAAAAAAATTCATTTACAGTTTAGGCCAATTTTCGCAAGATAACTAAAAAACGACGCTACGAGCAAGTCTTCCTTGAGGCTTTCCCCCGTTCGAAGCGGTTTAGATTCCAAAAATGATATTTTACTATTTTTAAAGGTGAATTTTGAACTTTTAGATCTTAGGATAAGTAATACCTTCACATGTGAATTGTTTTGTCTGTTTAAATACCACTATGACACTTGATTTTATTTAATATTATATATTTAGGTACATCGAGAATCATGTTGGGGCTACTATCTCACCAATAGCTATAAAACGTTTCTTCTTTTATAACACCTTGGTTTTATTGTTCGAGTATTTTAGCCGCTTTTTTATTTCTCTAGATTCATAACCTATTTTTTATTTCTGTTTCTAAATTTCATATTGAATGCGAATATATGAGAGTGTAGTATCGTTTTGATGATAATTAATGGCCGCAAAACACATATTTGAAGTCACTACATTCCCCACAAAATCGGTCAAAATTTTGTGCTGAATTTTTTGAAAAATATTCAATTGCAGTTAGGCCCATTTTGGCAAGATAACTAGAAAATGGCGCTACGAGCAAGACATCCTTGAGGCTTTCCCCCGTTCGAAGCGGTTTAGATTCCGAAAATGACATTTTGCTATTTTTAAAGGTTAATTTTGCACTTTTAGATCTTAGGATAAGTAATACCTTCACATGTGAATTGTTGTGCATGTTTAAATACCACTATGATACTTGTTTTTATTTAATATTGTATTTAGGTACATCGAGAATCATGTTCGGGCTACTATCTCACCACTACCTACAAAACGTTGCTGCTTTTATAACGTCTATGTTTTATTGGTCGAGTATTTTTAGTCGCTTTTTTATTTCTCTTTTTTCATAACCTTAATTTTGTTTTTTTTTTAATTTCATATTAAATGTGAATATATGTGAGTTAGTTTCGTTTTGATGATAATTAATTGCTGCAAAACACATATTTAAAGTCACTACATTCTCCACAAAATGGGGCAAAATTTTGTGGAGAATTTTCCGAAAAAAAATTCAATTGCAGATTAGGCCTATTTTCGCAAGATAACTAGAAAACGGTGCTACGAGCAAGACTTCCTTAAGGCTTTCCCCCGTTCGAAGCAGTTTAGATTCCGAAAATGATATTTTACTATTTTTAAAAGCGAATTTTGCACTTTTAGATCTTAGGATAAGTAATACTTTCATATGTGAATTGTTGTGCATGTTTAAATACCACTATGTTACTAGTTTTTATTAAATACTGTATTTAGGTACATCGAAAATCATGTTGGGTTACTATTTCACCACTAGCTACAAAAATTTGCTACTTTTATAACGTCTTTGTTTTATTGTTCTAGTATTCTTAGCCGCTTTTTTATTTCTATAAATTCATAACCTTATTTTTGTTTCTAAATTTCATATTGAATGCGAATATATGAGAGTGTAGTTTTGTTTTGATGATAATTAATGGCTTCACAACACATATTTGATGTCATTACATTCTCCACAAAATCGGACAAAATTTTGTGGAGAATTTTTCGAAAAAATTTCAATTGCAGATTAGGCCCATTTTCGCAAGATAACTAGAAAACGGAGCTACGTGTAATACTTCCTTAAGGATTTCCCCCGTTCGAAGCAGTTTAGATTCCGAAAATGACATTTTTACTATTTTTAAAGATGAATTTTGCAATTTTAGATCTTAGGATAAGTAATACATTCACATGTGAATTGTAGTGCTTGTTTAAATACCACTATGATACTTGTTTATATTTAATATTGTATTTAGGTACATCGAGAATCATGTTGGGGCTACTGTATCACCACTAGCCACAAAATGTTGCTGCTTTTATAACGTCGTTGTTTTATTGTACGAGTATTTCAGATTTTACGATAATTATTACCGTTGCATTTGAAATCTTATGCATATTTAAATAACATGTTGATACTTGTTTTTAATGTAACACTATATTTAGGTACACTGAAAATATTTTTAGGGTTAATATATCTCCACTAACCACAAATCCTTACACGTTTAGTGACATCTTGGTTTAATGGTTCGATTATTTTGTGACACTATTTGATATCTCTTAATTCATAACTCTATAATTGTTTCTATTTTAAAATTTCAAATTGAATGCAAATATATTTTACTATAGTTTCGTTTCGATAGTAATTCATGGCCGCAAAATATATTTTTGAGCACATTACGGTTGCCACATAATCTGAAACAACCCAACCCGTATTAAAACCGGCCCATAAAATTTTTTCCTTTTAATACGCTTTAAATAACACTTTAGGTCCCCAATTGTTTTTCCATAAACATCTTTAATACAATAGAAGGTTTAATAAACCTTAAAACATTTAATACATTAATTAATTGTCCAAACGGACATACACGGCCCGACGAGTTTAGTTTCCAACAAAACCGAGCATGGTGATTTGGGACTACGCTACCCAATTCCTAACCGAGTACAAAAGCAAGATCTTCTAAAGCAACCTAGCCAAGATCTCTAATCCCCATGCTTACCCGAGGCGCCATCACGCGAACCTATAAAAATATCAACAACGAGAGGGTAAGCTAATGCTTAGTGAATGATAATATACTACATACATATATATGTATAAAATGGACACGCCACATAAATATCAAATACCGCATACCTAAGCATCCATCTATAAGGCAACTACACTAAGCATACCGTACGATCTCTAAGCAACAAGCTAAAGATATCAACAAAGTATAAGTTCACCAACGACGATGTGAACAACGCCAATAAGCTACACCCGGAGGGTTAGCTACAACACAACATTACATTAATATATATAACAATTTAAAACGAATAAGGCTAACCCCTTAACCCATTACCGAATACCAAACGCCACAATGAAGATTG
Source organism: Rutidosis leptorrhynchoides (assembly GCF_046630445.1). Lineage (NCBI taxonomy): Eukaryota > Viridiplantae > Streptophyta > Magnoliopsida > Asterales > Asteraceae > Rutidosis > Rutidosis leptorrhynchoides. Next base: position 57,551,634 of record NC_092339.1, read on the forward strand.
GCTGAACTACACGAGCCTTAGTAATCCGAACCCACACGAGATTACTATCTTCACAACATCGAGGTTGGCCGAACTACACGAGCCTTAGTAATCCGAACCCACACGAGATTACTATCTTCACAACATCGAGGTTGGCCGAACTACACGAGCCTTAGTAATCCGAAACCACACGAGATTACTACCTCAATAAGATGACCGAACTACACGAGTCATCGTGAATCTGAACTACACGCGATTCACTTCTCAACATTAAAACCCACGGTCACGGGATTATAAAATCCACCACATCGGGGTCATCCACATCACAACCAAGTGTGATGACGTACACACATAGTGTGCACCTCGCCAAAGGTAGTCAACCAAAAAGGCACAACCGTGCCAATTGGACCTATACACAAGTCCATCAAAACCACCTATATGTGAAGTGAGCTCTATAACCGAGAACCACTTCACCCGACCCGCACCCATCCTACACATACATATACATATAGGATATTAACACTCACCTTGTCACCTTGAATAATGCTTCCAAGTAATCCGCAACTCGTCAACGGAAAGTACCTAATCCATTATCACAAATTCAACAACACACTTAGATTGGATCTACAAACCAACCCAATTCGACACTTAGTGCAATTTCGACCCAAATGCACTTCCAAGGACAAACCGTGCCCAAACTACCCAATAATCACTAACACAAGTGATAATGATCCTAATATGCCAATTAAACCCGAACACAAGTGTTAAACACTTATCGTTCTCAAAATCGCCCATAAACCCTAATTTTGACTCCAGTCAAAGTTAGTCAACCACAAGAACCCTAAAGGTCTCCAAATAATCACTAATCACTAACACTAGTGATTATACACCTTTCTCAAGTCTTAAACATGGTTAAATCATTAACCAACTCAAAACCCGCCTTTAACACTTATAAACCCGAATCTTGGTGTTAATCTTCAATTAACAACTAAATGGGTTCCATCTATGAACATACAAGCCAAAAGCCTCAAATTTGAATGATGAACACGAAAATGAAATTCGGAGTTAGAGCTTACCACTAGTATCACCGTGTAGCTAAGAACGAGGAGAACAAACTTGTCAACTACGCCAAAGATCAAATCCCGGTTCTTCCTTTCCAAAAATCCGTTTGAATCCAATTGGGTGTTTGAGTTTTTGAGAGGAAAATGAAATGAAAAGGGAAAAGAAATTAGGAAATGAAAGGAGTGGATGAGGTTAAAGCCTCAAATCTGGCTCAAACGTGAAAAGACCAAAATGCCCCTCACTTTACCTAAATATTGCGAAAACAGGAACCAGTTCGCCCACATTGCCGCGCCGCGGCCTTAAATGTCGCGTCGCGACATTTGCCTAGGTCTGGGATCATTTTTTGTTGGACTTCTGATCTGATTTCCAGTTAATTGCCGCGCCGCGGCCTCAATTGTCGCGCCGCGACACACAGCGTGATCTGAGTCATTTTCTTGCATATAAGACCTCAACACCCGAACATGTCCCGAACCCTTCATAAGCCTATCGTACATACACAATACACCTATAAATCATATACGAGGAAAACGGGGTGTTACAACTCTCCCCCACTTAGATTCGATCACGTCCTCGTGATCCTAGTCACGAACCCAAACGGACCCACACTCAATGGTCATCGAACATGCATTTCAAACCGACTTCTACCACAAATTCGCTAACCCGATGGTTAATCCAATGACAAATTACACACTTGCTCGCATTCTGAGACGTACAATACACGCAACAACCGAAATCTACAACGATCCCTTCGACAATTCTTCTCAAAGAGTTACCCTTAACAACTAAATCGTCACCCGCGATTTATCAAATTCCACAATTCCGAGCACTAGCACTAACTCAATCCCTCACATCGGGAAAACTCAACCAATCTCGTACCGAGATATCAATTCCTTAGCATACCCTTACCGAGTACGACGCTAAAAACAACCAAGTCTCAACCTAAGGTCAACAACCCGAAGCGATGAAGACCGAACCAAACGAATCTTTACGGATAACACCAATCACTATACATCCCTTGTAGTGTGCAATACGACCAATACGCAACTACCGTAACATCATAACAAACGGTTAAGACCGATAACGCCCAAAACGACTATGGTAACGTTAATCCCAAGGTGTACAAAATAGACTATCGTCACACCCGTAGCAACATGTGAGCGAAACACGGCTATCGCATCACTAATCATACAACATGGTCCTCACGACCCCACCATCGGCGTATAAAACAACCGATAGTTCCCACAACATGGTCCTTACGACCCCACCATTGGTGTATCAAACAACCAATAGATCACACGACATGGTCCTTACGACCCCACCATCGGTGTATAAAACAACCGACAGATCACACAACCCGAAGGCTGGCCAAAAACACACGCGCCTTAGTGAATCCGAACTACACGCGACTCACTACCTTCACCACAACAACAATCGGGATTGGCAGAACTACACTCACCTTAGTGAATCCGAACTACACGAGAGTCACTATCCCGGAGGAATGACCGAACTACACGAGTCATTTGTGAATCCGAACTACACGAGACTCACTCCTCAATACAATGACCGAAACCACACGAGTCATTTGTGAATCTGAACTACACGCGACTCACTTCCACAATAAGATGACCGAAACCACACGCGTCATCGTGAATCCGAAACCACACGCGATCCACTACCATGATGAAGTCAGCGGACCCGAAGATCATGCTTCACCAATCTCAACACCGGATGAAGTCAGCGGACCCCGTCAATTGTCATGCTTCACCGATATAACACCTCGCTCATGATGAAGTCAGCGGACCCCAAAGGTTATGCTCCACCAATCGCATACTCCCATGATGAAGTCAGCGGACCCTAAAGGTCATGCTTCATCAATCACCAATACCATGATGAAGTCAGCGGACTCCGAAAGTCATGCATCATCAATCAACGCCCTTTTGGCCTCGAACGACGAGTAGCGTAACATCGCGCTCTGCTACGCCATAGTGAAACCTAACGGATACCACTAACCATTCACACACTCGAGCAAGAACCACCTATATCAAACATAAACACAAAACAATAATTCTCTAGAAGAGAATCTGACACACACCTCCCTTAACAGAAGGATTTCACCTTGCTCACCAAACACGTCCATTATCTCTCAACGAGATTTACCACATTACCACCTCGGTGATAATTCAAATCCAAACCATAAGTACAATTTATCCGAAATTGTAATCTACCACAAATCGACCAAAACCAGGTCTCGACAACATTTTCCGGATCTACCAAAAGCATCATCTGAAATCTCACACTAAAACTTCCTCGTGCGGGAGTGTAACACCCCCACTTGGAACTACGTCCCATATCCACAACTCGTACAACCATACAATGCTACCAAAGGTAGACTTTACCAACAATTGGGTTCACACGATCCATCACCATATTTTGCTCCCACCTTGAGCATACGAAGGATTTCAACCAATCCTTAAACACTTCGAACGAAAAGTGTACCGCAAATTACACCACTCTACTCTCACAATCATCCAATTGCTTTAGTTTGTCAAATTTCACCCGATCACTCATGTACCTAAGTGTTTCACTTCGGTACCCTAAGTACAATGTAACCGCAACACAATCGGAGTTTAACACCACGCTAGTAGGTATAACAGAGGCACCTAATGTCGCGTCATATAAACTCCATTACCAACATACATCGAGATTCAAAACACTCAATCTCAAGGGTTCCAACCACCCGACGAACCTCACGGTTCATCCATTTCAACACAAAAGCGAACACGTGCTTAACAACCGATACCAAAACCCATTTCCATGACTTGATGGAAACATTTCCAAATACTAAGGAATGCTTGGTTGCACCAAGTCTTATGCCCTTCACCCGACAATCAAACGTCACCGTAGGGTACTTCCATTAGGAACGTCACCCATAACAACAATATGCACAACACAAGGCACTTAATCAACTCAAATTCAAACGACACTTAATAAATAATCAAAGGGCATATTTATTAAAACGAAACGTACCTTAACGTCTCCTTGCCGCACCCGTCCCCGCTAACTTGGGACATTCCGACTTATGATGTCCTTCCTCTTGACAATTGAAACACACCATGCCATCACCCTTTGGCACCGAACATTCCCAAGACTTGTGACCCCTCATGCCATAATTGTAACATCTAGATGCACTATAATCCGATATACCCGTTCGTGTACCATCCGTGCTCACACTCGGACCCTTAGTCCTCTTACTCGGAGCACCATACGAAACAACCCTTCTCTCACTTGAAGGTTCACCAATCTTTGATCGCGTATACGAATCGAAACCTCTAGCCACGGCGAATAATTCCGCAAATGATTTCGCGTGACCCCGGCTAATCTTATTCTTCAAGTCATCATTCAAGGTTCGATAGAAATCTTGCATCAACAAATTATCATTCCCCAAATACTCCAGACAAAAACGAGCCTTCGCCATAAAGGTCATCTTGAGAGTATTTAAATCCATAGAACCCTGTTGCAAATTTCACAACTCATTACGCATTTCCGACAAATCGGCTGAAGTCCGGAACTCCTCGAAGAATTCCTTCTTAAACCTGTCCCACGATAACGCCATAAACGGTTCACCACCGACAAGATCAATCTTACCATCCAACCAATCCTTTGCCCTACCCCGCAACAAACTAGTAGTGAGTCTTGTCCTCTTCTCAGGAGGGCATTCAATAGTACGAAAACACCCTTCGACATCCGAGATCCAAGTTGTGCTTACTAAAGGATCCAGTTTTCCGCCGTACATCGGGGGTTTAGTCCTCATGAAGCTCTTAAGACAATGCTCCATTTCACCACTACTCCGAGATTCGGAATACTTCCTATCCATTTCTTCTCGAAACGCACTCATTTGCTCCGCAACGGTGGCTGCAACTCTAGCATTAAACTCCTCGTCATTCGTATCGATCTCGTTTCGCGTCGTCATTCTAAAGAATGCAAAACGATTAGTCCACGAACGTATAAAACAACACGCACAACACCGCCCCATCTTACTAAACACTCGTCGTACATCACTTGTTAGACAAGATTTGCACCCGTAATAAGGTTTGCAAGTCCTTATTACGCACACACGTCGTCTCAACTCGTTAGTACAATGACCGCCTCGCTCGATGATATAACCAACACAACGACAATTCCACGCGATATAAACACACGCAAGGGAATTATCACAACACAATAATATATTAATAATATCTGCATTACTAATATAACGTTAGTCCACCTATAAAGAAGGCACTAACTATAACCTATTCTGACCCGTTCACCTACAAGTCCCGCAACAATAAGCACACACAAAAGTCTAAGTCTAGGCACCTATCTCAAGTCGCCTAAATCCCTTAGACCATGCTCTGATACCACTTGAAACAACCCAACCCGTATTAAAACCGGCCCAGAAATTTTTTTCCTTTTAATACGCTTTAAATAACACTTTAGGTCCCAATTTTTTTTTCCATAAACATCTTTAATTCAATAGAAGGTTTAATAAACCTTAAAACATTTAATACATTAATTAATTGTCCAAACGGACATACACGACCCGACAAGTTTAGTTTCCAACAAAACCGAGCATGGTGATTTGGGACTACGCTACCCAAATCCTAATCGAGTACAAAAGCAAGATCTTCTAAAGAAACCTAGCCAAGATCTCTAATCCCCATGCTTACCCGAGCCGCCATCACGCGAACCTATAAAAATATCAACAACGAGAGGGTAAGCTAACGCTTAGTGAATGATAATATACTACATACATATATATGTATAAAATGGACACGCCACACAAATATAAAATACCGCATACCGAAGCATCCATGTATAAGGCAACTACACTAAGCATACCGTACAATCTCTAATTAACAAGCTAAAGATATCAACAAAGTATAAGTTCACCAACGACGATGTGAACAACGCCAATAAGCTACACCCGGAGAGTTAGCTACAACACAACATTACATTAATATATATAACAATATAAAATGAATAAGGTTAACCCCTTAACCCATTACCGAATACCAAACGCCACAATGAAGATTGGCCGAACTACACGAGCCTTAGTAATCCGAACCCACACGAGATTACTATCTTCACAACATCGAGGTTGGCCGAACTACACGAGCCTTAGTAATCCGAACCCACACGAGATTACTATCTTCACAACATCGAGGTTGGCCGTACTACACGAGCCTTAGTAATCCGAACCCACACGAGATTACTATCTTCACAACATCGAGGTTGGCCGAACTACACGAGCCTTAGTAATTCGAAACCACACGAGATTACTACCTCAATAAGATGACCGAACTACACGAGTCATCGTGAATCCGAACTACACGCGATTCACTTCTCAACATCAAAACCCACGGTCACGGGATTATAAAATCCACCACATCGGGGTCATCCACATCACAACCAAGTGTGATGACGTACACACATAGTGTACACCTCGCCAAAGGTAGTCAACCAAAACACACAACCGTGCCAATTGGACCTATACACAAGTCCATCAAAACCACCTATATGTGAAGTGAGCTCTATAACTGAGAACCACTTCACCCGACTCGCACCCATCCTACACATACATATGCATATAGGATATTAACACTCACCTTGTCGCCTTGAAGAATGCTTCCAAGTAATCCGCAACTCGTCAACGGAAAGTACCTAATCCATTATCACAAATTCAACAACACACTTAGATTGAATCTACAAACCAACCCAATTCGACACTTAGTGCAATTTCGACCCAAATGCACTTCCAAGGACAAACCGCGCCCAAACTACCCAATAATCACTAACACAAGTGATAATGGTCCTAATATACCAATTAAACCCGAACACAAGTGTTAAACACTTATCGTTCTCAAAATCGCCCATAAACCCCAATTTTGACTCCAGTTAAAGTTAATCAACCACAAGAACCCTAAAGGTCTCCAAATCATCAATAATCACTAACACTAGTGATTATACACCTTTCTCAAGTCTTAAACATGGTTAAATCAATAACCAACCCAAAACCCGCCTTTAACACTTATAAACCCGAATCTTGGTGTTAATCTTCAATTAACAACTAAATGGGTTCCATCTATGAACATACAAGCCAAAAGCCTCAAATTTGAATGATGAACACGAAAATTAAATTCGGAGTTAGAGCTTACCACTAGTATCACCGTGTAGCTAAGAACGAGGAGAACAAACTTGTCAACTACGCCAAAGATCAAATCCCGTTTCTTCTTTTCCAAAAATCCGTTTGAATCCAATTGGGTGTTTGAATTTTTGAGAGGAAAATGAAATGAAAAGGGAAAAGAAATTAGGAAATGAAAGGAGTGGATGAGGTTAAAGCCTCAAATCTGGCTCAAACGTGAAAAGACCAAAATGCCCCTCACTTTACCTAAATATTGCGAAAACAGGAACCAGTTCGCCCACATTGTCGCGCCGCGGCCTTAAATGTCGCGCCACGACATTTGCCTAGGTCTGGGATCATTTTTTGTTGGACTTCTGATCTGATTTCCAGTTAATTGCCGCGCCGCGGCCTCAATTGTCGCGTCGCGACACACAGCGTGATCTGAGTCATTTTCTTGCATACAAGACCTCAACACCCGAACATGTCCCGAAACCTTCATACGCCTATCGTACATACACAATACACCTATAAATCATATACGGGGAAAATGGGGTATTACATAATCGAGATGAATTATGTGGCAAGCGAGCTATAAAAGTGAATTTTGAACTTTCAGATTGTACGATAATTATTACCTTTGTATTTGAAATCTTATGCATATTTAAATATTATTTTGATACTTATTTTTTATGTAACACTGTATTTAGGTACATTGAGAATATTTTTGGAGTTAGAAAATCTCCACTAGCCACAAATCCTTACACGTTTATTGATAACTTAGTTTAATGGTTCACTTATAATGTAACACTTTTTTATATCTCTCAATTCATAACTTTATAATTGTTTCTATTTTTAAATATCATATTGAATACAAATATATTTGACTATAGTTTAGTTTCGATAATATTTCATGACCGCAAAACACATTTTTGGGCACATTACGTTTGCCACATAATCGAGATGAATTATGTGGCAAGCGCGCTATATAAACTTCGTTTGAAAATTGGACCCCTTTTTCGTACGATGACTAGATAACGATGCTATGAGCAAGACTTCCGGAAGGCTTTCTTCCATTCGAAATAGTTTTGACGCCGAAAAAGTCGTTTTGCTATTTCTGAAGGTGAATTTTGAACTTTCGAATTTTACGATAATTATTATCTTTGCATTTGAAATTTTATGCATATTTAAATATCATTTTGATACTTGTTTTTTATGTGACACTGTATATAGGTACATTGAGAATATTTTTGGGGTAAATATATCCCCACTAGCCACAAATCCTTACACGTTTAGTGACATCTTGGTTTAATGGCTCGATTATTTTATGACACTTTTTGATATCTCTCAATTCATAACTCTATAACTATTCTGCTTGAAAATTTCATATTGAAAGCGAATATATTTGACTATAGTTTCGTTTCGTTAATAATTCATGGCCATAAAACATATTTATGAGCACATTACGTTTGCCACATGATTAAGATGAATTATGCGGCAAGCTAGGTATAAAAAATTTGTTTGAAAATTGGATCCATTTTCGCTATGAACAAGATTACCTGAAGGCTTTCTTCCATTCGAAATAGTTTTGACGCTGAAAAAGTCGTTTTGCTGTTTCTGAAGGTGAATTTTGAACTTTCAGAGTTTACGATAATTATTGCCTTTGCATTTGAAATCTTGTGCATATTTAAATATCATTTTGATACTTGTTTTTTTATGTAACACTATATTTAGGGATATTGAGAATATTTTTGGGGTTAATTAGTTAATATGTTCCCACTAGCCACAAATCCTTACACGTTTATTGACAACTTGGTTTAATGGTTTGATTATAATGTGACACTTTTTGATATCTCTCAATTCATAACTCTATAATGATTTCTATTTTTAAATTTCATATTGAATACAAATATATTTGACTATAGTTTAGTTTCGATAATATTTCATGGCCGCAAAACACATTTTTGAGCACATTACGTTTACCACATAATCGAGATGAATTATGTTGCAAACGTGCTAAAATAACTTCGGTTGAAAATTGGACCCATTTTCGCACGATGACTAGATAACGACGCAATGATCAAGACTTCTCGAAGGCTTTCTTCCATTAGAATTAGTTTTGACGCCGAAAATGTCGTTTTGCTACTTCTAAAGGTGAATTTTGAACTTTCAGATTTTACGATAATTATTACCATTGCATTTGAACTTTTATTCATATTTAAAACAATTTCGATGCTTGTTTTTTATGTAACACTGTATTTAGGTACATTGAAAATATTTTTGGGGTTAATATATCCCCACTAGCCACAAATCCTTACACGTTTAGTGGCATCTTGGTTTAATGGTTCGATTATATTGTAACACTTTTTGATATCTCTCAATTCATAACTTTATAATTGTTTCTATCTTAAAATTTCATATTGAATGCAAATATGTTTAACTATAATTTTGCTTCGATAATAATTAATGGCCGCAAAATACATTTTTGAGCGAAAGAGGTATAAAAACTTCGTTTGAAAATTGGACCTATTTTTACACGATGACTAGATAACGACGCTATGAGCAAGACTTCCTGAAGGCTTTCTTCCATTGGAAATAGTTTTGACGCCAAAAAAGTCGTTTTGCTCTTTCTGAAGGTGAATTTTGAACTTTCATATTTTACGATAATTATTAAATTTGCATTTGAAATCTTATGCATATTTAAATATAATTTTGATACTTGTTTTTTATGTAACACTGTATTTAGGTACATTGAAAATATTTTTGGGGTTAATATATCTCCACTAGCCACAAATTCTTACACGTTTAATGACATCTTGGTTCAATGGTTCGATTATTTTGTGACAATATTTGATATCTCTTAATTCATAACTCTATAATTGTTTCTATTTTAAAATTTCATATTGAATGCAAATATATTTGACTATAGTTTCGTTTCGATAATAATTCATGGCCGCAAAATACATTTTTGAGCACATTACGTTTGCCACATAATCGAGATGAATTATGTGGCAAGCGTGCTATAAAAACTTCGTTTGAAAATTGAAATCATTTTCGCACGATGACTAGATAACGACGCTATGAGCAAGACTTCCTGAAGGTGTTCTTCCATTCGAAATAGTTTTGACGCCGAAAAAGTCATTTTGCTATTTCTAAAGATGAATTTCGAACTTTAAGATTTTACAATAATTATTACCTTTACATTTAAAATCTTACGCTTTAAATATCATTTTGATACTTGTTTTTTATGTAACAATGTATTTAGGTACATTGAGAATATTTTTGGAGTTAATATATCCTCACTAACCACAAATCCTTACACGTTTATTGACAACTTGGTTTAATGGTTCGATTATATTGTGACACTTTTTGATATCTCCCAATTCATAACTCTATAATTATTTCTAATTTTAAATTTCATATTGAATACAAATATATTTACTATAGTTTAGTTTTGATTATATTTCATGGCCGCAAAACACATTTTGAGCACATTACGTTTGCCACATAATCGAGATGCATTATGTGGCAAGCGAGCTATAAAAACTTTGTTTGAAAATTGGACCCATTTTCGCACGATGACTAGATAACGACGCTATGAGCAAGACTTTCTGAATGCTTTCTTCCATTCGAAATAATTTTGACGCCGAAAATTCGTTTTGCTATTTCTAAAAGTGAATTTTGAACTTTCAGAGTGTACGATAATTATTACCTTTGCATTTGAAATCTTATGCATATTTAAATATCATTTTTGCTACTTGTTTTTTATGTAACGCTATATTTAAGTACATGCATAATATTTTTGGGGTTAATTAGTTAATATATCCCCACTAGCCACAAATCCTTACACGTTTAGTGACATCTTGGTTTAATGGTTCGATTATTTTGTGACATTATTTGATATTTCTCTATTCATAACTCTATAATTGTTTCTATTTTAAAATTTCATATTGGATTCAAATAAGTTTGACTTTAGTTTCGTTTCGATTATAATTCATGGCCGCAAAACACATTTTTGAGCATATTACGTTTGCCACATAATCGAAATGAATTATGTGGCAAGCGAGCTAAAAATACTTCGGTTGAAAATTGGACCAGTTTTCGTACGATGACTAGATAACGACGCTATGATCAAGACTTCCCAAAGGACTTCTTCCATTCGAAATAGTTTTAATGCCGAAAATGTCGTTTTGCTATTTCTAAAGGTGAATTTTGAACTTTCAGATTTTACGATAATTATTACATTTGCATTTGAACTTTTATTCATATTTAAAACCATTTTGATAATTATTTTTTTTGTAACACTGTATTTAGGTACATTGAGAATATTTTTGGGGTTAATATATCTCCACTAGCCACAAATCCTCATACGTTTACTGACATCTTGGTTTAATGGTTCAATTATTTTGTGAAACTTTTTGATATCTCTCAATTAATAACACTATAATTGTTTCTATCTTAAAATTTCATATTGAATGCAAATATATTTAACTATAGTTTCGCTTCGATAATAAATAATGGCAGCAAAACATATTTTTGAGCATATTACGTTTGCCACATAATCGGGATGAATTATGTGGCAAAAGAAGTATAAAAACTTTGTTTGAAAATTGGACCCAATTTCACACGATGACTAGATTAAGATGCTATGAGCAAGACTTCCTGAAGGCAAATAGTTTTGACGCCGAAATATTCGTTTTGCTATTTCGGAAGGTGAATTTTGAACTTTCAGATTTTACGATAATTATTACCTTTGCATCTGAAATCTTATGCATATTTAAATATCATTTTGATACTTGTTTTTTATGTAACACTATATTCAGGTACATTGAGAATATATTTTTTGGGGTTAATATATCCCCACTAGTCACAAATCCTTACACGTTTATTGACATCTTATTTTAATGGTTCGAATTTTTTGGGACACTTTTTGATATCTCTCAATTTATAACGCTATAATTGTTTCTATTTTAAAATTTTATATTGAATGCAAATATATTTGTGTATAGTTTCGTTTCGATAATAATTCATGGCCGCATAACACATTTTTGAGCACATTACGTTTGCCACATAATCGGGATGAATTATGTTGCAAGCATTCTAAAAAAACTTCGGATGAAAATTGGACCCATTTTCGCACGATGACTAGATAACGACGCTATGATCAAGACTTCCCGAAGGCTTTCTTCCATTCCAAATAGTTTAGACACGGAAAAAGTCGTTCTGCTATTTCTGAAGGTGAATTTTGAACTTTCAGATTTTATGATATATATATATATATATATATATATATATATATATATATATATATATATATATATATATATATATATATAACCACGCAAGCTTGCCTGAGTGGCTACCGAGTTGCCCAATGAAGCACACCATCGGGTTCAATTCCTGGCTATGCCAAATAGTTCAAAAAGAGAGTGTGACTAGAGGGTGCGCATAATGCGCAATTCATCTGGTACCAGGTTTCGCGCTCGGGGGCATGATTACCCGAAGTTTTACCTTCTATGAGGGAGCCAATGTGCTCATTTATAGAAGGGTTTCCTCGTTTACAATTATATATAATTGTAAACGAGGAAACCCTTCTATAAATGAGCACATTGGCTCCCCCATAGAAGGTAAAACTTCGGGTAATCAAGCCCCCCCGAGCGCGAGACCTGACCTGATACCTGATGAATTGCGCATTATGCACACCCTCTAATCACACTCTCTTTTTGAACTATTTAACATAGCCAGAAATTGAACTCAATATATATTGAATGAATGTTTGTGTGTTGTTGAGTCTTTATTGGTGCTTTGAAAGTGTTTGTAAAAGTCTCAAAATGATATATAGTCAAAATGGAAAAGGTGTTGATTTGAGTTAGAATTTTGAAAATCTGGAGCTAGTGTTGTGCGCTCCGCACACCAGTAGGTGCGCTTTGCGCAGTATCGCTTAAAATTGGAACAAAATGGGTTTTTAAAGGTTTGTGTAAAAAAAAAATCAAGTCAAAGGGCGTTTCAATAGTAACCATGCTTGACAAAATAAATATGTAGGACCATGAATACAATCTCATACAAATCAAAGGGACCATCCGTTATATTTTGTCTAACATCAATAAACACATCGAGTTTGAACCTTAAAAACAAAAACAACAACAACAACAACAACAACAACAACAACAACAACAAATTTGATATCAACCAAAAAAATCCTAAAAAATATGTTTTAGTTACGGTAAATAATATATGATACATTTTTTGATTTGTTCTTGTCACAAAATTATTCAAAAAGAAAAAATTTCCTCTATTTTTTTTTTTTTTGGGCAAAAGAAAAAATATATTACTTTTCAAATGGCATACACTAGGCTGGATATACCCAAAGCCCAAAACAAACAATACAATACAAAAACAAAAAACTCATGCTAACACTACAGATTAACAAACCTAGAATTCAAAATTTTCAATTTCCACATAGCAGCAGCCTTCATCACTGCAGGGGACATTTTGACATTGAAAGTCTGCAATTTCATCTGCACATATTTGAAGATTACATCACTTAAAACACTAACATGCCTGCTTTCAATTCTGAACACGCTATGATTTCTTTTCCGCCAAATATAGTATACACTAGCTGCAAATACCAACCTATTAAGAATACTCCAAATATTATTCATATGAGGATATTGAGACATAGCCTGCACAATTTGAGAAAATTGGTTTGGAATCCCCCTGAACAACAGAAACCTCTTCAAATTGTTCCAAACTTCCAAACTATATTCACACTTGAAGAATAAATGGTCTATGGAATCTCTCTCCATATCACAAAATTCCTCTATTGTTAACTCTATTTCATTAAATTAAATTGGTGTCTATTTTAATCATTTTACCTATTAAGTATTTGGATAATCTGGTATTTTCATACACTCATTAACTGATTAACGATATCAAATAAAATAACCCAAACACCATTAGTATATAACAAATTTTGCTATAGCTTATTATTTGATTATATAGAACGCATAATATACTTTTAACACGCATAATTTAAACACCCCCAACTAACCACCTCCATATAACTAAGTGATAAATGTGCTTTCATGTGTGTCAGTAGGTCTCGAGTTCGAGTCTCAATTGGATATTTTTGTAAATGCAATTTGTTTTGCAATTGGTTATGGAGCCCTACGGAGAGTGGCGGAAACAGGTGGCGTGCCCACCTCCACTGGATTTGCAATTTTCTGTATAAAAATATTGGGTTTTTCGATTTTGCCCCTTGTCAAATTTTTTTGCCCCAAAGCCTCCATATTTTGTCCCATAACCTTCAAATTTTGCCCAAAAACCTCCATATTTTGCCCAAAAAACTCCATATTTTATCCAAAAAGTTGCTACAATTTTAAATAAAAGTTCACCCCGGGTGAAAAAAAATTCTGCTTTCACCACTGCCTACAGAGTTTCTAGTTTTCCTTATAACGAATGAAGGAAATGAGTATGCCATGTGACTTCATGAACATGATCGGGTGGATGACTAATGACCCGTTAATAACCTTAATATACCGCCCTAACAAACTTCCCTGATTGGTATTTACCAACTAGCTAGCAGGAGTTGCTAATTGTAAAATTCTAATGAAGTTAGGCCAAACTATGTAAGCAAATAATAAACGGGAAAAGGAACTTAATTAAGATCGATGCCTTCAAACATGCAAGTGATCATAAAGGATTGATTGCATACATATTGTTAGAAAGTGAAAAACCAGTTAAACTTCGCTAACAAAACATTTTAAGTGGTTGGAAAATGATCGCAAACGAATTTAAAATTATCCAATACATTATATTATATACATCTAAGTAAAAAATAGCATCCGTGGACCGTGTTCATGAATAAATGGTGGAAGTGAGTGGTGACTATAATGCACAAACACGTAAATGGGATAAATATGAAGTTATTTTAGTAAGGTATAGTAACATTTTGGGCCATAGGCTTCTCCATTGGCGCAATAAAGGTTGCTATTTTATTCGTAAGACTAGTTATTTAACACTCAACAATCTCATATTGTAAAAAAAATCCACTTGGATCATAAACTATCTTTTTGTGTTTTTTAACCAAAATAAACAAGTTCAAACTCACACAAAAACGACACTTGAACCAATATTAATTACTCCATCATTGAAATGAAATTGCCAAAGTAAACAACAAATTGAACGTGGCATAATAACAGCCGCCATAAAAAATATGATTAAAGACCAACACAACATGCGAAATCTGTCTGTTAATTTATATATTATCAACGGGTATAATTATCTCGTTTTTAAGGTCATAAACCCATAGTCGAACTTGGTATGATATTTTTTTTTTTATAAAAGAATATAATAATAACTTCACTACACCAATTGAAATTTGTATCCATAAAATATGACCATCTGAAATTGTCAATCAATTATGTCAGACTTAGAGTAATACGGCAAGAAAAACATTACTCGTATTATTTACTTACCATGATCATAGTAAACAAAAACGCCTTTTTTCATTTTATGTGACCTTACGAAAAATAACCTGATTACGTACAAGTAAAAACACTTGTTATACTGAAAAACTCAACACGGGAAAAAGAAATTTGTATTCAAACAAAATGAGGTTATGATCCGTATACATCAATAAAAGTATCCGTAAACCACTAAACGTCTGTTGTATTGTAAAACCCTTTAAAGCAAGCGTAAGATTATAGAATCACTAATAAAAAGGTCTGCTGATGCATGTGGAAACCTATTATATATATAATGTAATAAAACATAATTCGATCAACGATAAAAGTCAATGCTCAGATATTATTTTGATAACGTTTTAGATTAAAATAATAAGAATCTCATTATTTACAGGACAAAATATGAATGACTACAAAAAGTGAAAGGACCTTTAAATTTACTACATAAACCACAAAGGGGTTAAATGAAAATTAATTTTAATTAAAGTCAACACCTCATAAAATGTTCTCATTCTTCGATCTCCAAGAGAACTCATTTATTTTAACTTAATGGAGTTAAGTGCAGATTTTTATGGTGTGGGAGCGTTAGTTACATTCGTACTAGTGTTAACTACATGGAGATTTCTGAATTTGGTGTGGTTCAAACCGAAGAAGATCGAAAAAATGTTAAGAGATCAAGGTTTAAAAGGAAACTCGTATATATTCATGTTCGGTGATACTAAAGAGATGGCTCGAATGACACGCGAAGCCAAATCTAAACCCGTACATCTCAATGATTGTATCGTTCCTAGGGTGTTGCCATTCGTTCATAAATATGTCACTACGCACGGTACGTACCCATGGTCCGGTTCATGTCCTATCGCCTTATTTGATACTATGTATATATTAGGTTTGGTAAATGTCAGTTTTACTCTTATATATTAATACGGAGTAATAAGTTTGATTGAATTTATTTAAGAAATAAATACTCCATTATTAAGAATAACAAATATGGTAAAATTGTTCAGTCTAACTAATATGAGTAATATTTAGTAATTATAATTATATTTTATAAGTGAACAATTTTAAAATATATATAAATAGTAAGGGTCGGTTTTTTTTTTTTTTTTTTCTGGAACCCGCGAGTAATTACTAAAGAAGTACTCGTAACATTTATCACACAAACAAATTAATTAAATTAAGTTTATAACGTAGAATTTTAAATGTTCATAAATAGAGAAGAAAGAATGGGCTGCTCAGACGATGGGTCTTTACAAGTACTAGTTTAAAACTAGGAATGGGCCATTTCTGAGTAGTATCAAAAATGGATCGGGTTGGATTGGCCTGCTGGGTTACAGGATATATTGGATCCATTAAAGGGGGTGTCTATGAGATTGCTTATTTAAATAATAACGGAGTAATCCCTTAAAACCAAAAACAACCTTTAAAATCTACCGGCTGACTTGAATGGTATGATGGTGAGATCCAATTTGGTGTACTGCCAACTCAGGTTCGATTCTCACTTCAAGCAGGGCTTTTCCAACCATTGATGGTACTGCCAACATCAATGCAATTTGGAAATGTTGTTAGGATTTTCTCAACCTTCGATGGTACTGTCAACATCGTCACGATTTGGGTTTCAACCTAACGCGTGTGTGGGTAACAAATGAGAGCATCGATGTTGATATCACCGTTCAAAAAAAACATGTTAATTTTTGGAATGTTGTTACTGGAAATAGTTTTATGTGAATTCTTATCTATGTCACTACTAAATCTGATCACATGTTTTGAATAACTGTTGTATAGGTAAAATGTGTTTTGTATGGATGGGGCCAAAACCTATGGTGTATATAACCCAACCTGCTATTGTAAGAGAGATTTTGGCTAATAATTATCAGTTTCAAAGATTACGAAAAGGAAATCCGTTATTTAAGATGCTAACGAGAGGGCTAGTAGATGTTGAAGGTGATCAATGGGTCAAACATAGAAAAATAATCAGTCCAGCATTTCATATCGAAAAGTTCAAGGTTTATACGCCAACCATTCTATATTTTCGTTAAAATGACATGCATTGAATTATTATACATTTTTCTTTGGTAGGATATGGTACATGCATTCTATGTGAGCTGCAATGATATGATGAACAAATGGGAAAATTTGCTAACGAAAGAATCATCGTGTGAAGTTGATGTGTGGCCCTATCTCCAAATAATGTCAAGTGATGTAATTTCACGTACGGCGTTTGGTAGTAGTTCTGAAGAAGGACGAAAGATTTTTGAACTTCAAGAAGAATTGGTGGGGTTGATTATCAAGTCTCCACAATCTACTTACATTCTCGGATCAAGGTGAGTATATTGGTTGGAACAATGACACTAATTAATCATATTGTGATCGAAGTTTTAGTAGGAATTTAATTTTTAAGTCACTTGATTTAATTGAACTACAGGTTTTTGCCAACAAAACATAACAAGAGATTGAAAGAGATAGACCAATTGGTGAAATCTTTGATAAGAAATATTATCGATAAACGAGTTGTTGCAATGAAAGAAGGGAAAAGTAGTAACAATGACCTTTTGGGAACGCTCTTGAAATCAAATTATGAAGAAATCAACAAAGAGGGGAATAAAAACTCAGGGTTAAGCATAGAAGAAATTATCGAAGAATGCAAACTTTTCTATTTTGCAGGACAAGAAACTACAAGAGCTTTGTTGGTTTGGACAATGATTTTACTGGGCCAACACACAAACTGGCAAACGCGCGCTAGAGAGGAAGTTTTTAATGTCTTTCAAGATACAAAACCGGATTTTGAAGGGTTAAATCATCTTAAAGTTGTAAGAAATTTCCATCTTTAACAGTGAAATTATATATATCTTTAGGATTTTGCTAATGACTGTCTAAAGGTTGTCGTTAACATGCATTAAATTATTGTACATGTCGGTTATTAGTCATATTCATAAAAGTGGTTTATCAATATGTACAACATTTTAAAGCGGGACTGTCATTAGCAAAATCCATATTTTTACGTCTATATTGTATTGTTCTATTATATAGTAACTACAATTTATGACAGGTTAACATGATATTCAACGAAGTTCTTAGATTATATCCACCAGGAACCTCGTTAGGGCGAGTAGTACATAAACAAACCAAACTGGGTGACTTAATGCTACCGGCCGGAACCCTCCTTCAAATAAATACAATGCTTTTACATTATGATCGAGATCTTTGGGGTGATGACGTTAACGAGTTTGATCCAAATAGATTTTCTGAAGGTGTGTCAAAAGCAACAAAAGGAAAAACATGTTACGTCCCATTTGGTGGAGGCCCACGTATATGCATTGGACAAAATTTTGCCTTGATGGAAGCTAAAATAATGCTTGTTATGATTCTGCAACGTTTCTGTTTTGAGATATCCCCATCGTACACGCACTCTCCGCACATTGTAATAACACTTCAGCCTCAGTTTGGTGTTCCCTTGATTTTACACAAACTTTAAATAATTTATACATATGTTGTGATTTGTTTAATGTGTATTGTGACATATATGTATGATGCAACCTTTTTGAAATACACATATATAATTAGACCGAATCATAAGAAATTACATTCAGTATTGTTATTCTTACACTTCTAGAAGAAAAAAAATGTGGTGGTATGATGTAGCTTGGTTTAAAAAAGAATTGGTAGATCACTGTCAATAGTTTATCGTATGAGTCTCTTACATGTCTTTCTTTCATGTGTACATTTAGTCTCAGCAAAATAATTTGGTCCCGTTAAAGATAAAATATTGCTGGCCCACCTCCTTTTTAATGTGTTTTTTTTATGTTATTTGTTCAAGATGGTTCGATGTATATAGAGTTCATAGAAGTTCACTTTTTCTGTCATAGTAATGACTAATGACAGTGTACAATTGTTTAGTTAAGAAAGTTCAGTTCTTCATGACAGTCTGTTTTTCGATTCTTCAGTCATTATGTTAGGATTTTCAAGGGGTTGCGATAGCTCCTTTGTTGCTCTCATCCCAAAAAATTCTAATCCGGTGACGCTCAATGAGTATCGCCCGATTAGTCTCATCATATGTATGTATAAAATAATCGTAAAGATCTTGTCTAACCGACTTCGGATGGTACTCCAAAACTCATCAGCATAAATCAATCAGCCTTTATAAGGGGACGACAAATACTTGACGGGGTTCTTATTGCAAACGAAGTTATTAACTTATTCAGGAAGGAAAAGCGCAGGTTATACCTATTCAAAGTCGATTTTGAAAAGGCCTTTGATTGTGTATGTTGCGAATTTTTAGAAGACGTAATGAGGCAAATGAATTTCTCGGATAAATGGATAAGTTGGATTAGAGGTTGTCTCTCTTCGGGTCGATCATCGATTCTCATCAGAGGTAGCCCTATGAATGAATTTTCTCTTGAAAAAGGTTTAAGGCAAGGCGATCATCTCCCTCCATTTCTATTTTTGATTGTCAGCGAAACGCTTAATATTATGATGAAAGATGTTGTTAGTCTCGGTCACTACAAGGGGGTTTCAGTGGGTTGTGATCTCATCCACTTGAGTCATTTGCAATTTGCGGATGATGTCCTTTTTTTAGAAGAGTGGTCAGAAAGCAACACCACCAATTTGATTCATATTTTAACTTGGTTCGGGATGGCTTTCGGACTAAAGATCCATTTTTCAAAAAGCAAGATTTTTGATTTGTGTGTTCCCGAGCCTAGGATTACAAATATGACCCGCCTTTTGAATTGTGCTTCCGGTTCCTTTCCTTTCACTTATTTAGGACTACCGGTGGGTGATAACATGAATAGAATCGGGGCGTGGGAAACCGTTTTCAACAAATTAAGTGAGAAGCTTAGTCTCTGGAAATCAAAAGTATTGTCCATTGGTGGTAGGCTCACCCTTACCAAATCGGTTTTGGGAAGCCTGCCCTTATTTTACATGTCTCTTTTCAGAGCTTCAATTGGTGTAATAAAAAAACTTGAATCAATCCGAATGCGATTCTTGTGGGGGCTGAATTCGGATAGTGGTATGACATGGGTGAGTTGGAATCAAACTTTGAGAAGTAAAACATTCGGGGGTCTTGGTATCGAAAGTCTTCGGGCGAAAAACCTTAGCTTGCTCGCTAAATGGTTTTGGCGCTTGAAAAATGAAGGATCCCTATGGGTGAAAGTCATTAAATCGATCCATGGAACATTTGGTAAAGCGGAAACACTTGATCGCGCCTTGCGGGTTTTTTTAATTAATTTTTTGCTTTCCAAAAAACAAAATCTCCTGAGATATTGTCGTTGAGTGGTTAATTATTATATCATTTATATTCGGAATAATGTGAAGTTTTTATTCATTTCATAAAACAATTATGGTGTAATTTAAAAAAAAAAAAAAAAAAAAAAAAAAAAACTATAGACTTTACGTTAAAATACATATAGTACGCTATATTTTCATTCCATTTTAAAGATAACCAAAAAAGTATGATTTGTCAATTTTTCATCGACGACTTTTCACCTACCAAAAGGTTCTCTAACTAAATGTGTGATTACAAATTTGACAACGAATGGAAGAACAGAGGACACTGACACTTACTTTTTTTCTGTCAATTTGTGTTCACCTTTAACGAAATCTTAGGATTTCTTTCCCTTTCATTTCATAACAAAAACACAAATATGAAAGCTTTATATTTTTTAACTTTGATTTGAATATACATTGTTTGATATTTAATATATTAAAGGTTTTCATATTGCAATAAAATATTTTAACGTCTTTTATGAAATCAATATTGAGCGAAAAAATTCAGGAAAAAAATAGGGCAAAAGGACTCAAACTCTGATTTTTCCTTTACATACGCTTTAACTTACCACTTGTTTTAGTCATTACTTGATATATATATATATATATATATATATATATATATATATATATATATATATATATATATATATATATATATATATATATATATATATATATATATAATCAATCCAAAAAAATTAAAAATATGTCCGTTTCAAATATAGTTATTTGCGTTTTTTTCGTAAAGTTATTTCGAGTTTAATCGTAATGCCAAATAAATTAAACTTGGGGCGGGGAAAAAATCCCGTATATATGTATACATATAATTAATCCAAATTTTTTTTTGTTGAAAAAGCTCCGTTTCGAACATAATTAGTTGCGTTTTATTCGTAAAATTATTTCGAGTTGAACGGTGATAACGGATAAATTTAACTCGTTACAGAAAAAAAGATAAATTATATATATATATATATATATATATATAATCAATCCAAAAAAATTAAAAATATGTCCGTTTCAAATATAGTTATTTGCGTTTTTTTCGTAAAGTTATTTCGAGTTGAATCGTAATGCCAAATAAATTAAACTTGGGGCGGGAAAAAAATCCCGTATATATGTATACATATAATTAATCCAATTTTTTTTTTTTTTGTTGAAAAAGCTCCGTTTCGAAAATAATTAGTTGCGTTTTATTCGTAAAATTATTTCGAGTTGAACGGTGATAACGGATAAATTTAACTCGTTACAGAAAAAAAAGATAAATTTCGATAAAAATTTGGGTGAGATTTATTTAATGTTTATTATATTAAAATTGAAACTTATATTTTGCCCCCTAATCTCTTGCTTATTTTTACTTTTAAACCCTAAAAGTCAACAACTATTACCCCTCATGTTTGAAGCACTTGACACTTCCCTTCCCTTCCCTGAAGAAATGTGTGGTTGTGAGATCAAATGGCCTAAACGACCAAAATCTTGATGAGTATCAATATATATGGTAATAATTATGCAATAATGTTAAATATCATGATGTCCTATTTTAAGTGTGGTATATACGGAGTATTACTTTTCCTTGTGTTTTAAAGTAAGTATATTCAAATTCAATTCAATTCAATTCAATTTTTATTTTATATTAATATTAAATTAAATAGTCTAAAAGGTTTGTGAAACCATAGATGCATTTTATTGGAGAATACTCTCATGCTTACATTGTTTAACTGACGAGTATCTTCAATAACAACCGGATTCGTCTCGGTGTTTTTAAGTCTTGGCTAAGCTGATAAATACTAAAAGCTTCTCAAAATTCTTGGCGGTTTGGGATGAGTTTAATGAAGTATTGTCAAGATAAAGTCTCTTCGTAGAGGGTTGAGATTCGGATTTTGATTGGTTTCTTGGCACTTTTGGATTATGCCTTTACAATGCACGACTTTAGCATAATCTGACTCTTGATTTTACTATTCTTTATTTGCACAATTTGAAAAATTTGTTGATCTTCGCGTGCTAAGTTACGTTGGGTGATTATTTAATTTGTTGGCTTGTGTAAATGGTTGTTTTAGTTTAGGCTCTTTTTAGATTGAGTCTTAATATTGTCCAGTATGTTGAGTTATTTTACATCGAGTTGTCTTGGTCGATTGTAGTTTGGTTGGCAATCAGTTTGTAAGGTCGGTGGTGACTTTTATTAGTTCATTTGAAATGGTTATTTAGCCAGTTGTATTCCTTAGGGCTCTTCAACGGTTGGTTAGATGAATTGTTCCTTTAATCATTTATTAAAATTAATAATCAGAAAATAAAAAATCCGTTGTAGTTGAAGGTCTGAAGATTATGACCGATGATTAATGTTGAAAACCTCTTATGTGAATTTATAAAATTATTTGAATAGTAAGTATATGGTGTTGAAAAGATGTCCAAGTGTGTTGTTATTGGTGCTTGTAGTTGTAAATCACTCTATCACTACACTTGATTTGTTTACTTACTCTTATGCCGCTAACGAGCCCGTTGTCAAATAGTAAATTCACAATCGACCAATTGTCGGGTTACTTTCTTGCTTTCAAAGTCATAAGCAAGAGGTCTCGTATTGTCCAACCCTAAACAAGAAGGTCGAATTGAGGTGTAGGGGATGAATGTAGATAGACCATCTAACCATTGACATGATAAATTCTAGTAAATCAAGAACCATTAAGCGATTTCATGCTTTTAATCCTAATTGGGTAAACTGGCTCGTTTCTCACTCTGTCACTGATATTATTCTCCAACGATGCCCCATGGACAAAGGGGATTGGCTATTGTCCTGCTGCCAGCTACCGGTTAAGGAGGTGAAGTGTAGCTATTCCAGCTATAGTTGAAAATTTCAAATCATTTGATTACTTTAACTACTCATGCTATGGATGTGAAAGCATCAACTCCGTTTTTAAGATGAGAGAAAGTTTGTTACATAAATGGTGCTGACGTGACACACATACAATATTTGTGTAACAAACTTTTCAAAAAAAAAAGAAAGAAAGGGGACTATGTGGCGCACACGCTCGATTTGTGTGCACATTGCCAAATGATTAGGGTCATATACATGTTTTCGTATTGCATGTCGAATGGCCGTGGTAAAGGGATTACATATAACACTACCTTAAACTCTTAAGTCTTTCTTGCTAGTCATCCGGACTGCACACGGGTTGATGAGTCCTGACAATGTACAGATACTCAACTGTTGTACTTTTTTTTTACCACGAGCATCCTTAATTTCGTTGTGTGTAATAAATCTTCATACTTCATCCTTTACTAAGGGCGGAATACATACGAAATTCCCATCATATATTAACGTAGATATTTAGATGTGGTACTGCTAACATCGTCGCAAATTGGATTTCCTTATAACGTGTGTGTGAGTGGCATATGATCGCGAAAGTGCTTAAGTCTGTTCAGATTGGATCATAATCAGTGTGCCTCTGTTCGAGATAGACTGCTCAATGTTGGATCATCTGTTTCGGTAACTAACTGCTGGATCAGACCTCCTATTCGACTTGTAGCGAATGAATTGGACGAGTTATCTCAGTTAGTGGCAACAGTGACACTTGATAGTTCGAAGGCAGACTCAAGGAATTGGAAGTTCGACAACAACGGTCAATTCTCTACAAAGAAACTTACTTGCTTGATCGATGAAAAAACAATTAGTGCAGGTACAAATACTTCCGAGACTATACGAAATAATCTTGTCTCGAAAAAGATTGAAGTTTTTGTATGGAGAGCGAGGAAAAAACGAATTTCGGCTTTGATAGAATTAGATAAACGTGGTATCGACCTTCACTCCGTTCGATGCCCGCTTTGTGATGACGACTTGGAGACGGTAGATCGTTCTCTTATTTTATGCAAACACGCTTTCGAAGTTTGGTCTAAAGTATTCGAGTGGTGGGGTATGAATGTTTCATCTTCGTTAAGTGTCAACGAGATTTTCCTTGGTAACTCAAGTGTTGCGATGTCGGATATTGGTGCTAAAATTTGGTAAGCGGTATTGTGGTCGAGTGGATATCTTATTTGGAGCAATAGAAATCAAATGGTTTTTAATAAAAATTGTTGGACTACTCCCGTGACATTGTGCGAAATACAAACAAAAATGTTTGAATGGATTACGAAAAGAAGCAAAGCAAAGACTATTGATTGGCATTCATGGCTTCACAATCCTCAATCCTTAGTTATTTGATTTGTTACCTAACTTCTTGTTAATTAGCGTGTGAGTTTATGTAATTAGCATGAGAGTCTATGTAATGTGTTTTGCTTCTTTTGTTGAGTTCAGCCATGTTTTGTTCATGGGGTTGTAGTTGTATTGTCCTCTTTGAGTTATATATATATATATATATATATATATATATATATATATATATATATATATATATATATATATATATATATATATATATATATATATATATATATAATGTTGAATGTGAAGGATATCAAAACAAAAGGATTCGGAAAAACAGGGGAGGCGCGCCGCGGCCTTGGAAGGTGCGACGCGGCCTAGCACATGAAACAGAGCATCAGATTTGGAAAACGACTGTCCGGAGAATTGACTTGGAGGCGCGGCGCGGGCACAAATGGCCCGGCGCGGCTTCGTCTGGCGAGAAGTTTCCAAATTTATGTTTTTCTTGTTCTGCAAGGTGTTTTTGGCCTATATAAGCATCATAATGTAACCCTCAGTTGTATCTACGAATTATATCAATAAAATCTCTCTAGTTGGTCCGTGGATTAAAGTAATCGATATTCGATTACATATAACCACGTTAAATCTCGCGTCTTTAATTCTTTTATTTATTGTTCTTTCGTTTGTCGATTGTGGAAGGGTAATTCTCTGGAATTACTCTATTGTTTGGGTCCTATAATCCTTACAATTGGTATCTAGAGCTCAAGGTTTGAGTTGGAAACGATGGCGGAGGACGGTAAATTAAAGATCGAGCGGTTTGATGGTAAAGACTTCACCTTTTGGAAGATGCAAATAGAAGACTACTTGTATCAAAAGAAACTTCACCAACCTTTGTTGGAGACCAAACCCGAAGGCATGAACGATGCCGATTGGATGCTCTTGGATCGTCAAGCTTTGGGTGTGGTTCGTCTTGCACTCGCTAAGAACGTTGTAGGTAATATCATGAATGAAAAGACAACGTTTAATTGTTTGAAGGCGCTCTCCAACATGTATGAGAAACCTATGGTGGCGAATAAGGTTTTTCTCATGCGACAATTGTTCAACATGAAGATGAAGGAAGGTATGAGTGCAAAGGATCATATCAACGAATTCAACAATCTTGTTTCAAGATTAGAGTCGGTTGAAATCAAGTTTTTTGATGAACTAAAAGCACTAATCTTGCTTTCATCATTACCGGAAATTTGGTCGGGTACGGTTACCGCGGTTAGTAGCTCTACCGGTACTACTAAGCTTGCGTATGAAGGAATTAGGGATTTAATTCTCGGTGAAGACACTCGTAGGAGAAGTTCGGGGGAATTGTTATCCGGTTCTTTGTTAAGTACCGACAACTGTGGTAGGAAAGTTGATCGCGGTGTGAAGAAGAGTAAAGGGAAGTTCAAGAAGAGGTATCCATCGAAAGACCGAAGTGACATTATTTGTTGGGGTTGCAATCAAAAGGGGCATTATCAAAGATATTGTAAGAATGCTCCGGTTAAAGATGTTAACTTGACCGCGGAAGATACGGAGGATGCACTACTATGTAGTATTGAAAGTTCGGTGGAGTCTTGGGTCTTGGATTCGGGAGCTTCGTTTCACGCTACACCCACTAAGAGCGTGATGAGGAATTTTTGGGCGTATCAAGGTAAAGTTAGATTGGCAAACAACAAAAGTCTCGAGATTAAAGGTATAGGAGATGTTGTATTGAAGACTACTCTTGGTTCTAACTGGACTTTGAAGAACGTGAGGTTTATTCCTAAGTTAAAGAGGAAGTTAATCTCGGTTGGTCAATTAAATGAAGAAGGTAATGAGGTTACTTTCAAGAATCGCCAATGGAAGGTGATTAAGGGTAGTAATGTCATAGCTCGTGGACATAAAAGGGGAACTCTTTATATGGTTGAGGTGTTTGAAGAAGACACGGTGATTGCTACGGTTGATGTTGGGGCTAGTTCTACTCTATGGCACCGAAGACTCGGGCATATGGATGAGAAGGGTATGAAGGTTCTTAGTTTGAGTGGGAGAATTCCAGATTTGAAAAAGACAGAGCTTGGGTTTTGCGAACCATGCACTTATGGGAAGCAAAAGAAGGTAACTTTTGTTAAATCGGGGAATTCACCAAAGTTGAAGAAATTGGAGCTAGTTCATACGGATGTTTTTGGGCCAACGAATGTAGAATCACATGGAGGTTCTCGTTATTATGTCACCTTCATTGATGACGCCACTCGAAAGGTATGGGTTTATTTTCTTAAAGTTAAATCCAAAGTTTTTGGTACTTTTGTGAAGTGGAAAGCTATGGTTAAGAATGAGACCAATTTAAAAGTCAAGTTCTTAAGGTCGGACAATGGAGGAGAATATGGTAGTCTTGAGTTTAAAGACCATTGTGCAAAGTTCGGTATTAGAATGTTGAAATTGGTACCGGAGACACCGCAACACAATGGGGTCGCCGAACGTATGAATCGTACGTTGAATGAAAGGGCTAGGAGTATGAGACTACATGTCGGTTTGCCTAAGATGTTTTGGGCGGATGCGGTTAATACGGCGGCTTATTTGATTAATAGGGGACCCTCAACACCATTGGGTTTCCGAATTCCCGAAGAATAATGGCTAGGTAAAAAGGTTAGTTATGATCATCTTAGAATCTTTGGGTGTAATGTTTATGTGAAGACCAAAGATATTGATAAAGATAAACTTGAAGCTAAGTCAAAGAAGAGTACGTTCATTGGTTACGGTTCGGATGAGATGGGCTATCGTTGTTGGGATAATGAAGCTAGAAAGGTTATTCGATTGCGTGATGTTACCTTTGATGAAGATTCGGTCTATGGCAAACCGGAAACGGGCAGTCAAAAACCGGATCATGTTATTCTTGATGATGTTTCTCTTGATGATCTTGTGGGTTCTAGTGGGAGTTCGGGGAACAATGAATTGCCGATTAATGGTGATGAGTCGGATCTTGACAATGATGGAGATGGTTCGGATAGCGGTAATAATTTCGAACATAGTGCGAGTTCTAGTGATGAGGAGGCTAATGAAACCGGTCCAACCATACCGGTTGCTCCTATACTTAGACGCTCGACTAGAGTGCCCAAACCTAATCCTAGGTATTCTCCATCAACAAACTACTTCTCTATACCGAGAATGGTTGTAACGACCCAACCCGTTATCCAACCAAAAACGCTTAAATTTTTTTTTATATAAACAGCCCAGTTTCAGACAAATGGAGCGCCGCTCCATATAGGGGCGCGCCACTCCAAAGTGGCATGTCCACTTTCTTTTATGCTCATTCATAAAATACACTTCTTAACACTTTTAAATGAAACAAATTGTCATAACACGTCAATATAAGTAAAACTAAGAACTTCCCACAATAAAATTGAGTTTTACAACACCGGGCTCACATCAACCCAAATTACGACAAAGTGACCATTTCGACCCATTTTAGTTTAATACAAACATAGACCGAGCATGGTGATTGGGGATACGCTACCCAATCCTAATCAAATCCAACAGCACGCCTTCTAAAGCAAACCACGCAAGCCCACTAGTCCCCACACTTACCCGAGCCATCACCTCCACGCAAATCTATAAAAATGTAAACAACGAGAGGGTAAGCAAAACGCTTAGTGAATGCAATAATTATACATATACATATATAATGTACCTACTTGCATACACTTACTCACATACCGTATACATGCTAGCAATATAATTAGCAAACCATCTCAAGCATAAAACTAATAACCTCCAATATCGCAAGCTAGCATAACCAATAGCATATACTCAAACAATATAATTTGCTACACTACAACACATACACAAACCATATGGTTAACCATAAACACTATGGTGCTACTGGCTCATGGTTCACACCATACGTAATGCTATGACGCTACCAGCTCCTTGGTTCACGCCACTACGCATTTGAGTCATACTCTTTTATAGTGCTACCGGCTCCTTGGTTCACACTTAGGCGTTACCGGCTCGTGGTTCACACCTCATTTTATAGTGCTACCGGCTCCTTGGTTTACACTTTGGCGCTACCGGCTCGTGGTTCACACCTCATTTTATAGTGCTACCGGCTCCTTGGTTCACACTTTGGCGCTGCCGGCTCGTGGTTCGCACTTTGATGCTACCGGCTCGTGGTTCACATCATGACAATCGTCACATACATGTTATGGTGCTACCGGCTCGTTGGTTCATACCATAACATTCACAAATAAATACACTATATACATACATGCATAATTATTCCACTCACCTTGGAATGCTCGCACAAGTAGTGTATTATGATCTCCGTCCTCATATCCGAGCAAGCAACCACCTATATCACACATAGGCACAATATGCACATAAATAACAATTCTCTAAAAGAGAACCCGACACTCACATCCCTTAGTCGAGGGATCTCACCCTGCTCGCCAAAACCCGCCCATTTAACACCTAATGGACACAAACCAATTACCACTTCGGGTGGTAATTCAAACCCACTCAACAAAGTACAATTTAACCTAAATTGTACTCGACACCAAATAGACCAAACCTAGGTCTTAACACTAAATTAGAACTTAGGTAGTAATCATTTCAAACATCATTTACACCAAAACCCCAACATGCGCAATATTAACCCATATTGCGTTTGACCACCTTTGACTTATGTTAAAATACAATTTTAACCCAAAATCACTGATAACTCCAAAATTATACAGCATTTTTATAACATTTTGAGGAGTTATCTTGTTATTTTAGAGTCATTTTAATACCAAAACACGTTAAAATGGGTAAAAGGGGGAATAGGTAATTCTAATATTTTGTTTGAGTTATGTGCAAAACAGGAACAAAAACAGTGAAAAAAATAAAGAGATGAGAAATGAAGCCGCCGGCCTAAGGACTACAAAGCCGCCGGCTTCCCCATGGATTCTAGAATGTTCCTGTTTCGTTCGTAAAATATGCTAAACTTGGAGCCAAAGGAAAAGTAAAGCAAAGCCACCGGCTTCACCCTGATGCCGTCGGCTTTGAAGACACGGTTTCTCGACTTGCTGATCAAGTTCAAGTAAATAAGGAAACAAAATCAAAGAGATTTGCCAGATAAGTGAAGCAGCTGGCTTAGCAGCAAGTCGCCGGCTTAATGAAGGCGGTTACGTGTTTTTGGCTTAAAGATCACGATTTGCTTGGAGAGAAAGTCACTGACTCAGGGAAGCCGCCGGCTTCACCCTGAAACCGCCTCAATGAAGCCGCCGGCTTGGTTAGCCGTCTTAAAATATTATAAATAGAGGATTAGGTCAGAGTTTTTATCATCCAGTTCAGTTTTTCATATTGTTCAAAATTCAAGAACGAATTAGTTAGGTCTTTACTTGTGACGCCCCGTAAAAAACCATCGTGTACGATTTGTCAACAACAGGATCTTTACACGGTCGAATACTACATGCTATTTGAAAATCAGTTTTGCATTGATAAAAGATAGCGTTTACAAAAGATAACGTGACACCAAGGTCGTTACAAAGTCATTATTTGAAAATAACATAAACTACGAATGCAAAAGAAAAGTTCCATGATTGAGACATCTATAAGTAATGCAGTGGAATTCTAGCACAGCAGGTCCTTAACAGCAAGTTTAAACACCAAGACAGCAAGTCTAAACAGCGGAAGCAACAAACCTCTAAGCACCTGAGAAAACATGCTTAAAAACGTCAATAATAATGTTGATGAGCTATAGTTTAAGGTGTAACAGTAATGTAAGGTAGGCCACGAGATTTCAGTGCTCCAAACAGCTTTTCAAAATAGTATGAAAAGTATATGTTTAACCGTGGGAACTTGGTAACTAACTTAACGTTTATTACCCCCTAAAAGTACACTTGGCGAGTGCGTATGTTTACGAAGTATTAAACACCCGTTAAATGCTAGCGCGACTAGCCCGAGTGGGGATCTCAAACCCTATGGATCCATATCTAAGATTCACGTTCACCGGTTCAAAAACCAATGACTAAACGTTACCGAGCTAAGGGGAAAGTTTATGCCGTTATATAACCCACACATATATAAAGTTTAAGTACTCGTGCCTAGTATGTAAAACGTAAAAAAAAAAAAAGCGCATGTATTCTGATAATGCTAAAAATGAACATATATTTCATAGCATTATTCCTTAAGAAAGACAAGCTTTTAGTTGCAATTGTCCTATTTACAAGTGATATTCTGTTAAATAATAAAAAGTGAAGACAAAAGACAGATTCGACGAATTGAAGACGCAAACGACTAAAAAGCTCAAAAGTACAAAATACAATCAAAGAGGTTCCAATTATTGATAAGAAACATCTCGAAATTACAAGAGTACAAGATTCAAAACGCAAAGTACAAGATATTAAATTGTACGCAAGGACGTTCGAAAATCCGGAACTGGGACCAGAGTCAACTCTCAACGCTCGACGCAACGGACTAAAAATTACAAGTCAACTATGCACATAAATATAATATAATATTTAAATAATTCTTATAATTATTTATATATTATATAATATATTATAAACCGTCGGCAAGCTAGGAGCCAAGGCTGTGTGAGCTGGAAATACGAACTCCGCGTGTTGCGGAGTTTGAAGGCCAAAAATGCCGCGAGTTGCGGAGCTTCCCTGGACGAAAATTCCTATAAAAGGCAACGCATTTTGATCGTAAAAATATCATATAATCTATCTCTCTCTCAATATATGTAAACGTATATATATATATATATATATATATATATATATATATATATATATATATATATATATATATATATATATATATATATATATATATATTATATTTTAATTTTAATTTTAATTTTAAATCCTAATAATAAGGGTATGTTAGCGAATGTTGTAAGGGTGTAAGTCGAAATTCTGTCCGTGTAACGCTACGCTATTTTTAATCATTGTAAGTTATGTTTATATTATTTTCATTAATGTCTCATAGCTAAGTTATTATTATGCTTATTTAATACCGAAGTAATCATGATGTTGGGCTAAAAATACTAAAATTGGGTAATTGGGCTTTGTACCATAATTGGGGTTTGGATAAAAGAACGACACTTGTGGAAATTAGACTATGGGCTATTAATGGGTTTTATATTAACTAAACAATACCTTGTTAATTTAATATACAAACTTATAATTCGACGTATTTATATATAACCACATACGCTTGACTGGGTACGGTGGGCGGGATATCTATAAATACCAATAATTATTCATTTTACCGAACACGGAACTGGATTAATAGTTAATAGACTTGTTGAAACAGGGGTGAATTACATTCAAGGGTAATTGGTGTAATTGTTAACAAAGTAGTAAAACCTTGGTTTACACGCAGTCGATAACCTGGTGTATTCATTAAACAAAGTATTAAAACCTTGTTACAATTCGAATCCCCAATTAGTTAGAATATTTGACTTCGGGAATAAGAATAATTTGACGAAGGCTTTCGCTCTTTATATTTATAACTGATGGACTATTATGGACAAATCCGTATGGACATATTAAATAATCCAGGACAAAGAACAATTAACCCATGGGCATAAAACTAAAATCAACACGTCAAACATCATGATTACGGAAGTTTAAATAAGCATAATTCATTTATTTTATATTTAATTTCCTTTATTTTATATTTAATTGCACTTCTAATTATCGCACTTTTATTTATTGTTATTGTATTTAATTGCACTTTTAATTATCGTACTTTTTAATTATCGCAATTTTATTTTATCGCACTTTTATTTATCGAAATTTCATTATCGTTATTTACTTTACGCTTTAAATTAAATCTTTTATTTATTTAATATTTTACATTAGGTTTTAACTGCGACTAAAGTTTTTAAAATCGACAAACCGGTCATTAAACGGTAAAAAACCCCCTTTATAATAATAATAATATTACTTATATATATTTGTATTTTTATAAATTAAAAGTAATATAGCGTTAAGCTTTGTTTAAAGATTTTTCCCTGTGGAACGAACCGGACTTACTAAAAACTACACTACTGTATGATTAGGTACACTGCCTATAAGTGTTTTAGCAAGGTTTAAGTATATCCATTCTATAAATAAATAAATATCTTGTGTAAAATTGTATCGTATTTAATAGTATTTCCTAGTAAAATTTAATAGTATTTCATATACACCTCGCATAACTATCAAGTATTTTTGGCGCCGCTGCCGGGGAACTTAAAATCTAGCTTAAACGCCGGTAACGCAACGCTAATATATAAATAAAAAAAAGATTTTTATTTTTAGTTTACTTTTATAAAAATACGTTTCTGTAAAAATACGTTTTAAATATTCGAAAACATAAAAAGAAAACAAAAATATAAATATTTTTAAGAGTTTGTTAAATATTTAAGTTTTATAAAGTTTCTTTATTTTTATTTTATAAAAATATAAGTTTTATTTAAATATTTTGTGTTTATTTAAAACGTAAAATAAAAAACCAAAAAGAAAAAAAATATATATATAAATCTATTTTTAAGATTTTTATAAAATTATAAAGTATCTTATTTTTTTTAAAACATAAGTTTTTATTTCATTTATATAAATATTTTATTTAATTATTAAAAAAGAAAATAAAAAAAAAAACGAAACCTGTCGAAACCAGCCTGTCATCTGAATTTTCATATCCCGCGACTCGCGGAGTTTGAAGAAGAAAATACCGCGACTCGCGGAGCCGTCTGACACGGGCACACAGCAACCCTAATTTGGCATTTATTACGGAGTTTTAATTATTATTATTAATTAATTAATATTTAGGGTTAATTAATTTATTATTTAGTTTAAGATTTAATTAATTTGTAATAATTATTTTTAATTAGTTTTATTTATATATATAAAATTAATAGTTTTATAAAATAAATTAAATAAAAATAATATTTTTTATAAAAATTGTACTTTTTACAACTTTTAGTATATTTTTATATTTTGTCCCTTTTTATTCGTTTTAGCGTAATTTTTGTATTTTTCGCTCGTTTTTAGTTTTAAGCTTAGTTTTTGCCATAGTTATTTTTACTTTTAGATTTTTAGGCTTTGCCGTAAAATCTCTTAAGTACTTTTTCTTTAGACTAAGATTTAGGTGCTTTAGAATTTTGCGACGCCTTTTTAAGTTTTAATACCTTTTTAAGTTATTGCCATTTGGGATATAGTTTTACTCGTAAGCTTTAATATTTTTAGACGCAACTTTTAATTTTTAGTTTTTAGTTCCTTTTTAAGTTTCAACGCACTACTTTCTTATTTCTTATTTTTATTTTTCGACGCCTTTTACCTATGTATCAATTATCACTCCAATTAGTAATCTCAATTTGCAATTTTAATTTTAAATTAGTGATTGTAATAACGTTGGGTTAGTCGAGTATTTTAAAGTTTCATAGTCACTCTTTTTCTTTCTTATTTTTCGACGCCTTTTATTTTTCAACCCTTTTCTTTTTCGACCTTTTTCGACGCACTCTTTTTCTTTCTTATTTCTCGCAATTCTAGTTTTAGGACATAGATTTTTATTCTATTTCTTATCTAAATTTCTTAAAATTACGAAAATTTATTTTAAGTGGTTAAATTGATAGACATCAAAATTTTCTGGTTCGTAGTAATAGTTGGATTTGTACGTGGACCGGGTTATTGGAGCCAAACAGTACTCAATTATATTGAGACCAAACGAATCCTGCCCCTCTTCTGCATCTTTTGGCTATTCGAAACGTGGGCAAAATCAGAAAAGTCTATTAATTGGATAACTTATATAATTTTTCTTTCCTTTTAAAAACTAATAGGATATTCAGTGAATGCACCGAGCAAGACGTTCACCACCTTTTGTACGTTCACCACCTGTAACTCGATCAAGACATCTAGCTAATATTACCGCCATTGATTTTTCTTTAGAATCGTCATCCAGTCGACCAAGTACTCCAATTCAAATTTTCGATAATCCATTTTTTGAACCCGACCTCACAATTGAGAATCCGGAGAATATTCAGGGACAATTCATAGATCCTGAACCATTATTTTTTCCTCCGGAACCACCAATCATTCAAATAGAGATTGTTGAGGAACGAACCATTAAATCAGAATCCTCTAGTGATTCAGATTCAACAAATTCAATTATGGAGAATCTGGAACCTTTAAGTATGGAAGACCGAATGAGAGCTAAACGCACTAGCCAAGGTCACGCAATTACTCATCCAGACATTAATGCGCCAGATTATGAAATCAAAGGACAAATTCTACATATGGTGACTAATCAATGCCAATTTAGTGGTGCGCCGAAGGAAGATCCAAATGAACATCTTCGTACCTTTAATAGGATCTGCACACTATTTAAAATCCGAGAAGTTGAAGATGAACAGATATACCTCATGTTATTTCCCTGGACTTTAAAGGGAGAAGCCAAAGATTGGTTGGAATCGTTACCTGAAGGGGCGATTGACACATGGGACGTTTTAGTTGAAAAATTTCTTAAACAATTCTTTCCTGCATCTAAAGCCGTAAGACTTCAAGGAGAAATTGTTACGTTCACACAGAAACCGAATGAAACTCTATATGAGGCGTGGACTAGATTTGGAAAGTTATTAAGAGGATGTCCGCAACATAGTTTAGACACCTGTCAAATAGTACAAATATTCTACCAAGGATGCGACATCACTATAAGGAAAGACATCGATATAGCAGCTGATGGTTCTATTATGAAGAAAACCGAAAATGATGCTTATAAAATTATTGATAACACAGCTTCCCACTCACATGAGTGGCACCAAGAAAAAGATATCGTTAGATCATCTAAAGCAGCTAGAGCCGATTCTAGTCATGACTTAGATTCCATTTCCGCAAAGATAGATGCTGTCGAGAGACAAATGGAAAAGATGACTAAAGATATCCACTCAATACGAATTAGTTGTGAGCAGTGTGGAGGACCACATTTGACAAAAGATTGTCTTAGTATTGAACTAACAATGGAACAAAGAGAGAATATTTCATACATAAACCAAAGGCCTGGAAATAATTATCAGAATAATTATCAACCGCCAAGACCGATTTACAATCAAAACCAGAATTATAACCGAAATGTTCCATACAACAACCAACAAGGTCCTAGCAATCAATAAGTATCCAATAATACTTACAATCAGCAAAGACCTAATTTTCAAAACAAACCACCACAACCCGATGATAAAAAGCCGAATTTAGAAGATATGATAACGAAGCTAGTTGAAACTCAAACGCAGTTTTTCACATCTCAGAAACAAACCAATGAAAAAAATGCTCAAGCATTTAGAAATAAACAAGCTTCTATTCAAAACTTGGAACAACAAGTAAGTAACCTAGCAAGGTTAATAGGTGAAAAAAAACCGGGAAGTTTACCTAGTGATACAAATGCAAACCCCCGGAATGAAACAGCTAAAGCCATTACCACAAGAAGTGGTACAACACTTAAACCACCTGAAATACATGTAATTTCTGATGAAGCTATTCCTGCTCCACAAGAACCACAACCTGATCAAGATAAGGAAAAAGAACCGGTAGTCGAAAAGGTTAATGAAGATAACACAGTTAAGGATAAACCTTATGTTAAACCATACCAACCACCACTTCCTTACCCGAGTAAAATGAAAAAAGAGAAACTTGAAGCCGAGCAATCCAAATTCTTGGATATGTTTAAACAGATAAATGTAAATCTTCCTTTCATTGATGTGATTTCAGGAATGCCTAGATATGCTAAATTTCTAAAAGATCTAATCACAAATAGAAAGAAAATGGAAGAACTCTCGGCCGTTACTATGAATGCTAATTGTTCTGCAGTGCTGTTGAATAAGATACCAGAAAAACTATCTGATCCAGGAAGTTTCACAATTCCATGTTTTCTGGGTAGTCTTAGTTCAATAGAAGCATTGGCAGACTTAGGTGCTAGTATAAATTTAATGCCGTATTCACTATACGCTAAACTA
Organism: Rutidosis leptorrhynchoides; assembly: GCF_046630445.1. Taxonomy (NCBI): domain Eukaryota; kingdom Viridiplantae; phylum Streptophyta; class Magnoliopsida; order Asterales; family Asteraceae; genus Rutidosis; species Rutidosis leptorrhynchoides. Next base: position 57,588,680 of record NC_092339.1, read on the forward strand.
GACCTTGGAGAATTGAAACCAACAAGAATAAGCATACAACTAGCCGATAGATTAATAAAATATCCTAGAGGGATAATGGAGAACATGCTAGTTAAAGTTGGTACTTTAGTATTTCCAGTAGATTTTGTTGTTCTGGACATGGAAGAAGATTCTCAAGTTCCTCTCATATTAGGAAGGCCATTCTTAAACACGGCTAAAGCAATGATAGACGTGTTTGGTAAGAAACTGACCCTAAGTATAGAGGACGAGAGTGTTACCTTTTCAGTTGATAGAGCAATGCAACAATCGCAATCTGCAGATGATACATGTTATTATATTCAAACTATAGATTCACATGAGAACTATTAGAAGAATTTCCAGAATTACAAGGAACAGGAGAATGTTCTTTAGGAGAAGGAACTGAACAAATTGATGAAACTGAAATGTTAGCTACACTAATAGCTAATGGATATGAACCAACAACAGAAGAAATTCAAATGCTAAAAGAAGAAGACAGATATCGATATAAATCATCAATAGAAGAACCTCCGACATTAGAGTTAAAGCCACTTCCAAACCATTTGGAATACGCTTATTTACATGGTGAATCTGAATTACCTGTAATAATATCGTCTTCTCTTACTGAAAATGAGAAATCTCAACTCATTTCTGTGTTGAAAGCTCATAAACCAGCCATTGCATGGATGATTCATGATATTAAAGGCATAAGTCCTTCGTATTGCACACATAAAATCCTTATGGAAGAAGGTCATAAAACGTATGTGCAACGCCAACGAAGACTAAATCCTAATATGCAAGATGTTGTTAAAAAAGAAATAATTAAACTGCTAGATGCAGGTTTAATTTATCCAATCTCTGATAGTCCATGGGTAAGCCCAGTTCAATGCGTACCTAAGAAGGGTGGCATGACTGTCATTACAAATGAGAAAAATGAGCTTATTCCTACTAGGACTGTAACAGGATGGCGTGTGTGTATTGATTATAGAAAATTAAATGACGCCACCAGAAAAGATCACTTTCCCTTACCTTTTATTGATCAAATGTTGGAAAGATTAGCCGGAAATAGTTACTATTGTTTTCTTGATGGTTTTTTCGGATATTTTCAAATTCCAATAGCACCCGAGGACCAAGAAAAAACCACATTTACGTGCCCTTATGGTACTTTTGCTTACAAACGCATGCCATTTGGACTTTGTAACGCCCCTGCAACCTTTCAAAGGTGCATGATGGCGATTTTTCACGACATGATAGAAGAATGCATGGAAGTTTTCATGGATGACTTTTCAGTCTTCGGTGATACATTTGAAACATGTCTAGCTAATCTTGAACGAATGCTTATTAGATGCGAACAATCAAATCTAGTATTAATTGGGAGAAATGCCATTTCATGGTTAAAGAAGGCATCGTTCTTGGACATAAAATTTCAAAGGAAGGAATTGAAGTGGATAGAGCTAAAGTAGATGTAATTGCTAAACTTCCACATCCCACCAATGTTAGAGGAGTTAGGAGTTTTCTAGGGCATGCCGGTTTTTACCGACGTTTCATAAAAGATTTTTCTAAAATTGCCACTCCTATGAATAATCTCCTAGAAAAGGATGCTCCATTCATCTTTTCAGATGAATGTATCAAATCTTTTAATATTCTTAAAGAGAAACTCACTAATGCGTCGATCATGAGAACACCAAATTGGAATCTACCGTTTGAACTTATGTGCGATGCAAGTGATTTTGCAATGGGAGCTGTTTTAGGACAAAGGATTGAAAAACGATTTCAACCTATATATTATGCTAGTAAGACGTTACAAGGAGCACAAACGAACTATAAAACTACTGAAAAAGAACTCCTTGCTATTGTCTTTGCTTTTGACAAATTTCGATCATATCTCGTTCTAGCTAAAACGGTAGTCTATACTGACCATTCTGCTCTTAGATACCTATTTTCGAAACAAGATGCCAAACCACGATTAATCCGTTGGATCTTACTCTTACAAGAGTTCGATATTGAAATCCGAGATAAAAGAGGAGCAGAAAATCTCGCCGCTGATCATCTTTCTCGTCTTGAAAATCTCGAATTAGAAGTTCTAAATGAATCGGCCATACAAAACAACTTTCCTGATGAATATCTATTGAAGATAGATTATAATGAAATACCATGGTTTGCAGACTATGCAAACTACTTAGTATGTGGATTCCTTGAAAAAAGATTATCGTACCAAAAACGAAAGAAATTCTTTAGTGATATAAAACACTATTTCTGGGAAGATCCACATCTGTTTAAAAGTTGTCCAGATGGAATAATACGCCGATGTGTATTCGGAGATGAAGCTAGTAAAATCTTAAACCATTGTCACACAGGACCAACAGGAGGGCATTATGGTCTCAACTCACAGCAAGAAAAGTTTATGATGCTGGATTCTATTGGCCTACAATTTACAAAGACGCACACCTTCTTTGCAAATCCTATGATGCTTGTCAAAGGGCCGGAAAAATAAGTCAACGTGATGAAATGCCACAAAATGTCATTCAAGTATGTGAAGTATTTGACATTTAGGGTATTGACTTTATGGGTCCATTTCCAAAATCTCATAATAATCTCTACATTCTCGTAGCCATTGATTATGTATCTAAATGGGCGGAAGCACAAGCTCTCCCAACTAACGATGCGCGAGTTGTAGTCAATTTTTTAAAACGTCTTTTTGCAAGGTTTGAAACACCGAAAGCTTTAATAAGTGATCGGGGAACTCATTTCTGTAACAATCAACTTGAGAAAGTTCTTAAAAGATATGGAGTAACTCATAAAATCTCCACCGCATATCATCCACAAATAAGTGGACAAGTTGAAAATACCAACCGAGCTTTAAAACATATTCTAGAAAAAACCGTAGGATCAAATCCAAAGGAATGGTCCATTAAGTTGGAGGATGCACTCTGGGCTTTTAGAACAGCCTACAAAACTCTAATTGGAACCACACCTTTTAGACTCGTTTATGGAAAAGCATGTCATCTTCCAGTAGAAATTGAACACAAAGCATTTTGGGCTTTGAAGACATGTAATCTTGATTTACATGATGCTGGACGTCTACGGTTAAGTCAATTAAACGAATTAGGAGAATTAAGACATGAAGCATATGAAAATTCGTTAATCTATAAGGAAAGAACAAAGAAATGGCATGATAAAAGAATAAGAAGTTCAAAAGAATTTAAAGAAGGAGACAGAGTTATTCTTTTCAATTCACGATTCAAGCTATTTCCTGGAAAATTGAAATCAAGATGGTCTGGACCATTCATAGTCAAAAGAGTTTTCCCATACGGAACAGTAGAATTAATAAATTCAAATGGGATTGAATTTAAAGTTAGTGGTCACAGAGTTAAACATTACATACATGGTCCGATGGAAGTTGACACTGAAGTTAATCATAATTTCACCACCCAAGAAAACCTTCAAAATGAAAACATAAATATGTTATCAACAACATATGAAAAATCAAAATTGGAATATAGGGAGGAGTCAAATTTGAGTGATGAAGAAGAATTCTTATACAAACCTCCCATTCCAAGAAACGAAGAAAAATGTGAACAAGAAGTTCAAATAGAAGTGAAAGAACCAAGAAAAGAACACCCGAAAAAGGTTTACAAACCAACTCGACTTACTAAAGCAGGAGACCCGGGTGAATTTTACATTTCTTGCTTGCTTAATGATGGTGCTCTATATAATGGACTCGCAGATTTAGGAGCAAGTGCAAATATTATGCCTCTTTCCTTATACAAAAGATTAGGCATGTGTAAATTAAAACCAACCAAAATAGGTATTCAATCATTTGACCAAACCATTAAACACCCGGTTGGAATAGCAAATAATTTACTTGTTAACGTAGGAAGTTTGACCTTTGTTGCAAACTTCATAGTGATTAATATGGAGGAAAACCTTGATATTCCTCTAATTCTAGGTCGCCCATTTTTAGCAACCACCGAGGCATTCATTGATGTAAGAGAAGGTAGAATGACACTTCGGGATGGTGATACATCGATCACCTTTGTGAACCGAAAGTTTAGATCTCTACCAACCAAAACTGTTAGACTAATAAAAACGCATAAGTGTGGGGAAGATGAAGAAACACTTAATAATGATCCAATCACAAAGAATACCGTTGATGATACGAAATTAGATGAACCCATTTTTAACAGTTCAACGAAGAAACTTTATAAACGGATTCACGATGCTAAGATTAAGGGAAACTTTAAGTTATGTAACCAATTAGTATCCAATTTATCGCCAAAACAAAAGGCGATGTTAGTTGAATTTGTGAAAGTTACGAAGGAAATCAGCAAATGGATTGAAGTAAAAGTCAAAGATATACAAGTTGTTGATGATTCAATTGAAAATAATGTTAATCACAATTTCAACTAAGTGTAGGGAGGTTTATGTATTTCTGTTAGAGTTAGATTTTCTATTTTCGTGTATTTCTCGAAAATGGAACCCGAATGGTCTTTCCCTAGCAGACCCTAAAGAACTAGTCTTCTCCCCCCATTCTGAATTTTTATTTTTTTTAGGTTTTTACGAAATGAAGACTTCCTGTGAACTAAACCATGGTCTAATGCTACACGCTTTGATCACTAAACGTAATAATGACACACTTCCGAGTGAAATAGTATCATTAATCAGAGGTAAATTGGACGGAGTAAGAAAAGAATCCAGATGCGAAGATAATAAGTCACAATTTGGTAAAGGAAAATCAAAATCCGCAGCGAAAAGAAGAGCACGACACCTTGAAAAATGTCACAAATGCGGAAAATGGTCACACGAAGGTAAATGTTCAAATAATCAAACCTATTCAAACACCGAATTTGTTACTTTATGCAGAGATGGACCGTTCATATGTTTAGAAGAAAAAACATTAAATGCTCGAGGTTACGCCTATGTAGCCATGGAAAATCAATTAGTCCGACTATCTTATGAGTGGGCTAGAGCATATCACTAAGAATACTATTTCACAGGTAAGTATGTACAGTTTTTTTATTTTTATTTTTATTTTTAACCTTTTGATAATAAACGCTAATTTGTTCGCTATAAAGTATTAAATTGGTATTTGATGAAATTAGGTCTTGCGACCGAAATTGTTAATATCATACAAAAATTTATTACATCACTGCGAAATTTAACGTTTATTCTTAAGGTATAAATATCTTTAATCAATCAACCCAAAATATTTTAAAAATTCGTCATGAGTTAAATTAGGTCATGGAACCGAAATTACTTTACCGAAAAGAGGGGCGCATATTTTTGATAATATTTGATTGATTAAAGTGGGATAAAAGCCAAAAAGATTTTTAATTTTATTTTTACCATGTTTTTAAAATTAATATATAAAAATTAAATTAATATTGTAAACTTCTTTAAAATTGTAAATATTTGAAAAATTAATCTTTTTAATATAAGTTTGTATGTATAAAAACAAAAATATAATATAAGTTTGGTGTGAATTTTTAATTTTATGCATTTTAAATTTAAGCTTGGTGTGAATTTTTAATATTAATTTTGAATTTTATGCATTTTTAATTTAAGTTTGGTGTGAATTTAAAAACAAAAATTTACTTTATTTCGCTAAATTAAAAATATGATTTTTAAAAATTCGTCGTGAGTTGAAGACTAGGTCTTTGAACCGAAATTGCTTTACCCAAGGGAGGGATGAGAACTTTTATTATCATTATTTTTAATCTTATTGAATTAAAGTATGCCAAAAACATTAAAAAAACCCAAAAATCTTAGCTTTTAAAACAACCGCTACAAAAAGATAAATTTTAAAATTTTATCGAGGAACGGACTAGGACATCGATCCGAAATGACCTCGTCCTAAATAACAAAGGAAACAAAATTTTAAAATTAATTACTTAATTATTTTATAAGTTAAAGATTGTTAAAAAAAATAAAAAAAATAAAAAATAAAAAAAATAAATTGCCGCGACTCGCGGAGTTTGAAAGAGTTAAGTGCCGCGACACGCGGAGCTTGCAAAATCCAGAAAAAATAATAATAAAAGGGCCAAACAGATCAGTCCCCAAACACCCACACCAAAATATACTGCGAAAAAACCCGAAAAACACACACAAAAATCGAATTTTTTGGCCATTTTTCATCAAATCTTTTATAAAATCATGTTGAGAAGGATGCTATCAAGGAATTACTCAAGGAAAACGGTAAATTTCTACATCAAAACACCCTTTAATCCGAAAATTAGTGTTCTTGAGCAATTTTATACCCAATTCGATTTTGATGCTTTTTAGTGTAATTATACTTAAATTGTTTGTGTATTATGCTTGTATAACCTAGATTGATGCTATTTAACATGATTAGAAGCCTTAAACTTCAAATTTTGAGTAATCTAGGGTTTGTGTTCTTGAGCAATTTGGGGCTTTTTGATATAAAAAGGTTATGGCCGATTTTTGTCATGAATTATTGCTAAATTAAGTAGTGTAACATGTTTAGGTAGTTAAATGATCCAAACTTTGAGCCTAAACATGATTTTTGAGAATTAAAGTGGACTTTTTCAAGTCTAAAATTCATGAACTTGATTTTTGAGAGATAATGCCATTTGAAACTTGTTTAATTGCTAATAATGATTATTTTGACATGTTATTTGAGTTGAATGCTTATGAACTTGACGAACATTTTCGTATATGCTTATTTGAAAAAGTGTAGATTTGATAAAAATATGAAAATGAGCATAAGTTTGATATAAATTGAACATGTCATTGTAATTATTTTGATTGATGATTTTGCTGACACTAATGCATATTTGGATGCACAAAAATTTTGTTTGACGTGTTTTGCAGACTGAAAGGGGTGAATCTTCATCCCAAGCTCGCAATGCTCCTCCTGAGAATGCGGAACAACAGGATGTCGATAACCATTACAAACAAGATATACATCATCCAGTTATGATATTTTCAGATATGCACGTGGAAAATTTGCACCCGAACTTGAGATTAGACAGACGTTGGATAGATTATCCAAAATACCAAAGGGGCTTGCATACTCTTCATTCTAAAGTTGTTGAAGTACCTAGGGTAATAGAATGGGGACCATTAGAAGCTGTAGAATTGGTCGAGCCAATTAGAGAATTACTTACACAGAGGTATGGTAATTCTACTTTTAACGATTGGGTACGATTATTCAACATGCGTAGACCTGTATATAAAGTATGGTGTGAAGAATTATTGTGTAGTATAGAAATAAATGATCGGGTAGCTAGTTTAACCGATCGATCTTTTATTAGATTTTTGTTAGGAGGTTCGATGCGCCACATGTCTCTACTAGACATGGCTCAGGCCTTACGTATATATACGCCTGAGGAGCTAGCATCTGCCGATTGTCGAGGGTTGATATTAAATGGTAGGAGGATAGACGAAAGTTTTGATACGCATGGTGTATGGAGTCAAATGACTAGCCATCACCGATTTAAAGGGGGAAATTACTCTTATTTGGATATAGATAGAGCTGAGTTAAGAGTAATTCACAGGTTTCTAGCGAACTCGATTACACAGCGAGGTAAAAATAAGGAAAAGGTAAATGAGCAAGATTTATTTTACCATATGTGTATTCGAGACCCACAAAGCGCTGTAAGTATACCTTATTGTGTGGGTTATTATTTATCAGCTATGGTTAGGGGGATGAGACCGCACAGTATAATAGGAGGTGGTATATTTATTACATTAATTGCTGAGTATCTCGATGTGGATATAAGTAGGGGGGATTATTAATCGAAGAACCAGAACCGCACGATACAATTGGTTTAAATGTATATCATGGTGCTAAGGTTTTGAAGAGGAGAAATAACGCCGCAGTAGCATATAATGGAAGGCATCCACAGGTTGAGAGAAATCAACAGCCAGGTAATGTGGGAGGGGGAAATAAAATGACAGAAATGCAAAGGTTTATAGCTTCGCAAGAGTATGAAAATGCTAGACATCGAGCATTTGAAGATTGGCAAGTTCATCAAAACCAAATCATAGCTCATTGCCAACATATAGGTAGAAACTATATTCCTACTCCAATTCCCATATTTCCTCCCTGGTCTATAGAGATGCAACCACCGTATCCTACTTATAACCCAGCTGAAGCATTTTATAACACATACGGTTATGCATGGAACCCCTACTGGTACCAGTAACAACCCTTGTTTATTTAGTTTTATTTATTTTATTTTTGTAATGTTACTACATTTAACACTTATGTTAATATTGTAACAGTTTTTATAATTTTCTAACTTTTATTTTTAGATTTTAATAATTTTTGAATGTGGGGTAATATACCAAACTTCAAAAATATGTATATATGTTTGCAGTTTATCTTATGTACACAACAGGGTAAAACAACGCATTTTCAAAGACTGGCATTAAGTTCAGCAAAAGCAACTAATTTTGACGACAAGATTAAAAATAAATGTGATGTAACAACAAGACGGAATGAACAAATGATGTGTACCATTTCTCATTCAACACAAACAACGATATGTTTGGAAACTTTGGTAAAATTTAATCATTTTTCTATGCTAATCACCCTCAATAATTCAAATTGTTACTGATTTCTTGCAAATGAGGGCATTGCAAGATCTTAAGTGTGGGAAGGGGTTAAATTCTTTCGGATTTTTAAAATTTTTACTTTATACACTTGGTTACCATTAGAAATACTAGTAAAGCAGTAGTTGTATTAGAATCTAGTGCTCTCTGATAATAAAGAACAGCCCTAGTCTTATATACTGACTACCCAATTCTAGTAAAATTTTTCAAAATTTTCAATTAAATGAACTCAAAATCATGTTTATACATATTTATGAATGATAAAACTAGGTGTTAACACCGAAATTATTGTTACCTCGGAAAGGACATAAATTGAGAAACAAACCAAAATGTTAGAATTCATTTAAAATGGAATAGAGGACAATAAAAAGGAAAATAAAAGCCAAGTGTGGGAAAATTTACTAAGTTATTTTAAACATATGTCACATATTTTTAAAGATACAAAATACTTTTGCTTTGGACTAAACTAAAATTTTTTACCCGATTTACTGTAAGAAAGATGGATCTACACAATGAATCAATTCCATCATTAAAAGGAAGTAAAGTCTTCCGAAAAAGAAACGCGCTTTTTGATTTAGGTCATGAAGTTATCGTCCAGACCAGCTGTAGGTTGACGAAAAATCTAGAAAAGTCATCACTAAAATCAGCAGGAAATCCACGGACCTCAGCATAAAACAGGGTCACCAAGTGGTCAGACTTATCCTAACCATGAGAGGATCTTTCTCGTAAAATGGGGAGGACGCCGTGCAAATTAGCTAGATAAGACTAATGAATCAGATCCCCAGAAAGGATAATCTCCTTAAAGATCAAAAATCAGCTTTTAAGACTGATATTACTCAATCCTTGAGATTGACCTTAAAGATTGAGAATTCAAACTCATGGAATTCAATGATATCTAAACTCGAGCTTGAACGAGAAAATATTTTGATCAAAATTACAAACCGATTTGTTTTCTAAAAACCCATTTTCAATGCGTTCATTACCATTGAACGTAAAATCCTAGGAATTCACCTGGAATTCATTAGGTCATCTGAACCAAATCGGGTGTCAACTGTAAGAACGTTGGTTGCATAGTATGGTCAAAGACAGGACCTTGTGCCAGACCGAAAAATTATAAGGGTGAGCTTTACTATTGCTCCTACCAAGGATAGTAATTGCGTCCGACACGTTATAGACCATAATTAAAAGCATGTCAGGGGACATTGCCTTAACAGTTGCTTGTTCAACGCTTTCCTTTATAACCGGACGGTAGTTTATCGAAAGGTAATATACGGAGCAAGTATACTGGACGTGTTGTTTTCCTAATACAAGGTTAGCAAGTGGGTGACACAAAACCATAAGTTTTGAGCTAAAATTTTCAAATCTGAAACCCACAAAACCTACAAAAATATTTTGCAAACACCCGTGAAGGGTTATTCCGGAAAACTTATCTAGGGTAAAAGCTAGATTTAATTTTCAAAAGATCAAATGTTTTCATAAAGATCCAATTTCCTTAATGGATCTAAATTTTTATAGTCATGTGGGACTGTAAACCACATCGTTACTACCATTGTTTATACCGCCGTAAAGAAATTACTGATGTACAAAGTGTGAAGAATAAAGAAGTGATTCTAGTATTTCAAAGACTATATTGCTTGAGGTCAAGCAACGCTCAAGTGTGGGAATATTTGATAATGCTAAAAATGAACATATATTTCATAGCATTATTCCTTAAGAAAGACAAGCTTTTAGTTGCAATTGTCCTATTTACAAGTGATATTCGGTTAAATAATAAAAAGTGAAGACAAAAGACAGATTTGACGAATTGAAGACGCAAACGATCAAAAAGCTCAAAAGTACAAAATACAATCAAAGAGGTTCCAATTATTGATAAGAAACGTCTCGAAATTACAAGAGTACAATATTCAAAATGTAAAGTACAAGATATTAAATTGTACGCAAGGACGTTCGAAAATCCGGAACCGGGACCAGAGTCAACTCTCAACGCTCGACGCAACGGACTAAAAATTACAAGTCAACTATGCACATAAATATAATATAATATTTAAATAATTCTTATAATTATTTATATATTATATAATATATTATAAACCGTCGGCAAGCTAGGAGCCAAGGCTGTGTGAGCTGGAAATACGAACTCCGCGAGTTGCGGAGTTTGAAGGCCAAAAATGCCGCGAGTTGCGGAGCTTCCCTGGATGAAAAACGCATTTTGATCGTAAAAATATCATATAATCTATCTCTCTCTCAATATATGTAAACGTATATATATATATATATATATATTTATATTTTAATTTTAATTTTAATTTTAAATCCTAATAATAAGGGTATGTTAGCGAATGTTGTAAGGGTGTAAGTCAAAATTCTGTCCGTGTAACGCTACGCTATTTTTAATCATTGTAAGTTATGTTTATATTATTTTCATTAATGTCTCGTAGCTAAGTTATTATTATGCTTATTTAATACCAAAGTAATCATGATGTTGGGCTAAAAATACTAAAATTGGGTAATTGGGCTTTGTACCATAATTGGGGTTTGGATAAAAGAACGACACTTGTGGAAATTAGACTATGGGCTATTAATGGGTTTTATATTAACTAAACAATACCTTGTTAATTTAATATACAAACTTATAATTCGACGTATTTATATATAACCACATACGCTTGACTGGGTACGGTGGGCGGGATATCTATAAATACCAATAATTATTCATTTTACCGGACACGGAACTGGATTAATAATTAATAGACTTGTTGAAACAGGGGTGAATTACATTCAAGGGTAATTGGTGTAATTGTTAACAAAGTAGTAAAACCTTGGTTTACACGCAGTCGATAACCTGGTGTATTCATTAAACAAAGTATTAAAACCTTGTTACAATTCGAATCCCCAATTAGTTGGAATATTTGACTTCGGGAATAAGAATAATTTGACGAAGGCTTTTGCTCTTTATATTTATGACTGATGGACTATTATGGACAAATCCGTATGGACATATTAAATAATCCAGGACAAAGAACAATTAACCCATGGGCATAAAACTAAAATCAACACGTCAAACATCATAATTACGGAAGTTTAAATAAGCATAATTCTTTTATTTCATATTTAATTTCCTTTATTTTATATTTAATTGCACTTCTAATTATCGCACTTTTATTTATTGTTATTGTATTTAATTGCACTTTTAATTATCGTACTTTTTAATTATCGCAATTTTATTTTATCGCACTTTTATTTATCGCAATTTCATTATCGTTATTTACTTTACGCTTTAAATTAAATCTTTTATTTATTTAATATTTTACATTAGGTTTTAACTGCGACTAAAGTTTTTAAAATCGACAAACCGGTCATTAAACGGTAAAAAACCCCTTTATAATAATAATATTACTTATATATATTTGTATTTTTATAAATTAAAACTAATATAGCGTTAAGCCTTGTTTAAAGATTTTTCCCTGTGGAACGAACCGGACTTACTAAAAACTACACTACTGTACGATTAGGTACACTGCCTATAAGTATTGTAGCAAGGTTTAAGTATATCCATTCTATAAATAAATAAATATCTTGTGTAAAATTGTATCGTATTTAATAGTATTTTATACCCCTTAGCTTTAACCATCATATTCTCAGTCCCAAAATAGTTAAAGTAAAAAGGGATGCTATAACTCACAGTGATAAGAGCGGTAAAGTCGATAATGAAAGTATGCAAGTAGTAAGTCGGTCCGAAAGGTCGTTGAAACGACCCGTCCATATTACTATAAACGCAGTACATTATTCATTGGTCCCATAGCGAGGTATTTGACCTCTATATGATACGTTTTAGAAAAATATTGCATTCATTTCATAAAAATCAAACCATTATTATACATAATGCATGTTTTAAACAAGTGAGCGATTATTTAAGAAATAATCCCCATGATACATCGGTTTCCAAATACTACATATGTGACATAACAATCGAATATAATACATGACAAGGGTTTTATTGAATGCAATACTTCATTTAAATAAAAGCATGAGACTCCATGCACAGCTTGCTCAGATAATGCAACAGCGGAAGACTTTCTTAAGGACCTGAGAATAAACATGCTTAAACAGTCAACACAAAGGTTGGTGAGATATATAGGTTTAGCATCGATATAAATATAGACCACAAGATTTTCATAGTTATAAATATATGTACACTGACAAGTGTATAAAAGTATTCTATAAGTTGTTGAGCGCTTCGGTAACCATACTTAACCATTAATGTGGCATATTCCCTTTATTATGAAATCTCCCTACACTGTACCAAGTGTAGTAAAAATGAAGTACTATGCAACCGTTTACGATACTAGAGCGACTAGCCCGGTTGGGGTTGTCAAACCCGATAGATCTATCAATAGGATTCGCGTATACATGTTCTTACAACATGTAAATATTAGTTACCAAGCTATTAGGGAAGATATGCAAAGTGGTACAACTCAACGTAGAATATATTTTAAGTACTTGTGTCCATGGCGTAAAACATAAAATGCATGTATTCTCATTCCAAAATATTTGTAGAGTTTAAAAATGGGACTATATACTCACGGTAGTAAAAGTATATTAATAATAAGTTTTTAAATTATTAAAAATATGGTCGTCGTCCTTGGATTCACGAACCTATAATAATAATAACGATTCAGATAATAATACATGTGAACAAAATTAATATAGCAAGTTCATATCATATATTCAATCACATGTGATTGTTTAAGTTTATATTTTCAATCACATGTGATTATTTATATTTTCAATCACGTGTGATTATTTAAGTTTATATTTTCAATCACATGTGATTATTTAAGTTGTCAAATTTAGTAGTCCAAAATAGTCCGAAAAGTCCAATAGTCCAATAATCGATATATATATATATATATATATATATATATATATATATATATATATATATATATATATATATATATATATATATATATATATATATATAATCTTAGAATTACCCCACGGCGTATTGTGTACGTATTGTCTTGCATCAATCCAGAGATGTATTGTATATGTATTGTCTTAGAATTAACTAAAACGTATTATGTACGTATTGTCTTAGGATTTATCAAAACGTATTGTGCACGTATTGTCATGGAACGTACCAAGATTATTATATATATACAATCTCGAAATTAATCAAGATTATAATATTTTGTTATACTAATGATAACATGTCCAAATATATATAGGATATAGGAAAAGTTAACAAGGATATGGTTAATATAGTTTTTATAATATAAATTTCATCCATACCACGTTAATTTTAGCAGGTTTTGTTTTGCTCGCCAAATATTTATTACAACTCCGTTTAAAGTGAATCAAATTGCTATGGATTCCTTAAGAAGTAAATTTTACAAAACCAATTCGAAAAGTTCATCCCAAGTAGTAATTTTTAGAGCTTTACCCTCTTTTTGTGTCGATGGACAGATTTGGAAAAATCCCAGCATCCACCCCATATACGATTTTTGATAAAATACTTCCACTTTGTCTAAAATCATGAAAAAAATACTGGAAATCTTATTTACATATATTAACATATTCCAAAGTCTTAGTCTCGAACTCAAAGTCTGAGATAGGTTTTTAATTCCCAACCCAAAACAGCCCGCTTTTTACTGAATGGAGATTAAAAGATATATGTTAAGTTTCAAGGTGTTCTTCATATGTACAAGTTATAAGTTCTTATATTAACTTAATATAACATCATAATACATATAAATAAGTATTATTAGAGTTAAGTTAGAAAGATTAGATTAGTTTTTCAAACAAGTTTAGAATCAACTAAACTATGTTCTAGTTTATAAACTCTTATATAGATAGCTATAAACATATGAATTGAACAAGAGTTGAAGTAGAGTTTTTACCTCAAGTTTAGAATATAAAGTTGCTGGAAAGAAGTAGTAGAACAAAACTTGAGAGAGTTCTTGCAAGTGTGTGTGAAAATTGGAAGTAAAATTTGAAAAATGAATGTGTAAAAATGAGTTAGAAATGGTGCTTATTTATAGGCTTGAAAATTTGGCTTTTAGTGAAAATATCTAAGATAAGTTAAAATGTATTAAGTCATGGATGACATATTAAATTGATTATATCATGGATGACATATTACACAAATAATTGCAGATTTCTATTGGTATATACTAATAGTAAATACTTCTAGAAGCTGTGTATAATACGGGTAAAAATACCGTATGAATGCGAGTAGAATTCTTGAGAAAATTGAACTGAAATACGAGTATAGCTATCCTTTATATGTATTGGTATATTATAAAGTGTATTCAATACTTGTAAGGATGTATTTACACTCGTAATACATTATATGTAAATACATTTTAACATAAGTTAATTACGTCGTTTAAATAGTAACATATATATTGTTCAAAAACTCTTTAAATTAGTAGTATGAAAATATATATACAATACTTTGTTAATATACTTAATGAGATATTTAATTATCATATTTTCAAGTTAAATATATATATAAATCCATATATATACACAATAATTAAACAATTAAACAATTAAATCAAGTTATGACGTTCGTGAATCGTCTGAATAAAAGGGTGAACAAAAGCTTGTGTAAAACTCTTTCCGAAGGTTCAAGATTTATTAAAAATTCATTCCTTATCAAGTCGGAATTATATAAAGATTAAGTTTAAATTTGGTCGGAAATTTCCGGGTCGTCACAGTCGTCAACCTAAGTCAAAGGTTACTAGGTCAGTATGTTATCCTCATAAGTTCTAATAGTGCATAAAATAAGTTTAAGTGTCATCATCATCATCATTCATCATCATAAAAGCTAAGTAAGTTTGACAAGAATAGAGATCGAAACAATAGGCTGACTTCGGTCAGCTGCTACGAACTCTATAAAAAACTAAAAGACGCATAATCAGTGGCTATGGCTCCGTATATGAGTCCCCTAGTTGCTGACCAATATCCAGAACCAAACTCATCTTCGTTTGACCGTGGCGACGGTTTAAGTGCGAGTAGGTCAGAAATTTCAGCACAACGTTAATAGGGTGTAGTGACTTTCGGAAGGCCATAAATCCTAAACCGTAACTCGGATTAAGACGAGGTCTAAACGGAAAATCATCTACTCGAACCGAACTAACTGAAAATTAACTTTCCAGTAGACCAAGTGGTCTGATCAGATCCCGAAAACAGTAAGCAAGGTGCTCCAGTGGGGTTCTTAGTGCTTGATGCTCATCACGGTTCTCATCCTTGATGATTGTAGCTTCAAGTGTACAACTCGTTGATGGGTTAGCATCACCTTGACCAAGATTCTACCATCAACATACAATATGTTAAGACCAAGTAAGAACACAACTCATTTAAGAGTCTTAGATGGATGATGAACCAAGGTTACATCATATTCTTAGTCTTAACACAATTACAAGTTACATTTACAACTAAAGCTACAAACTTTACTTCAATCAAGCAAGTATGAACATAATCTAAGTCAAATGAAGTAATGGAACCCTAAGCTAGAGAGCTTGGATCCCTTTCACACAAGTTATAAGGTCACAAAGCTAGAAAGCTTGAACCTTTAGTGTTCTTGAAGAACTTGAAGCATAAAGATTAGATCTTTAAGTTACATGAAGACCATAAACACAAGTTTTGATCTTTATAACAAAATAATGAGATCATAAGCTAGGAAACTTAGATCCAACAAAAGATATGAAGATTCAAGCTATAAAGCTTGCATCTTGGTTGTTCTTGAAGATCTTGAAGCATAAAGCTTGGATCTTTAAGTTACATGAAGATTACAAACACAAGTTTGAATCTTTATAACAAAATAACAAGATTAAAGTTAAAAGATATAGATCTACAAAGTAGGTGAAGATTCAAAGCTAGAAAGCTTGAATCTTCCATGTTCTTGAAGGATTCAAATCAAAGTTTGAATCTACAAGATGTAATCAAGATCAAAGCTAAAAAGCTAGACCCATGATGATGATGATGATGAATTTGTGAGAAAGAGAGGAAGAAGAAGAAGAAAAATCAATACTTACACTTTTTAGAGAGAGAAAGAACTAGAGAAAGAATTAGAGAGTGAGTGTGTGTGAATTACAAATGAAAGCAAGTGTAAAATGGATGGAATAAGGCTTGTATTTATAGGTGAATGAGGTGAGGGGAGGGGGGTTTGGCCGTGATTTTTAGAGGGGGACAAGGGAGACCAACTTTTGCTTTTTGGTTAATGGTTGTCTAAAGTTGGTGCTTATGTTAGGATCCCATGCAACATTAAGGATAATACTTGACATAAATGCTAGCATGTTCCCTCTAATAAATGGAAATTTGTCTTACATAATAATGGGTCACTAGCTATTAATAATTGGGCTAATTAAATAGTCCACTAACTAGTGTAGGGTGGGCTAAGGCCCAACAAGGTAGAAAGTCCAACAAGACTAACTAGTAAGCATAAGAAAATTACTACGCGTAATTAAGCATCTAAAAACCCAAGTAATTATTATTATGAAATAATAATTAAGATTTCGTAGTCATAATATTCCGATTATGACAAAAATTAAACGTGTACGCAGTACGCAGTTTGTTCGTAACGTCAAGTGACACTAACGGTCATAAAGGCTTCCGGTGATCAAGTTAAGTATCCTACGTACTTAAAGGTACGTTTTAATATAAATGAAATAAGCCATGTGTATAAAGATTCCAGAGTATAAAGTAGCACAGTACGCACAAATACGTAGTTTCGCAAAAACACAAGGCACAAAAGCAAGTCGAAAAAGTCGGGTCGTTACATTACCCACCTGTTAATAGAAATTTCGTCCCGAAATTTAAGCTGAGGCAGGTGTTGGAGTCGGGAAAAGGTGAGGATACTTCTGCATCATTTGATCCTCTCGTTCCCAAGGAAACTCGGGTCCATGTTTGGCATTCCATCGGACTCGGACAATTGGAATTTTATTGTGCTTCAAAGTCTTAACCTCACGGTCCATGATTTTGACAGGTTCTTCCACAAAGTGGAGTTTTTCATCAATCGTAAGTTCCTCCAGTGGTATAACAAGTTCCGGTTCAGCAAGACATTTCTTCAAATTCGACACGTGAAAAGTAGGGTGAACTGCGGTCAACTGAGTCGGAAGATCCAAATGGTAAGCAACGGGTCCAACACGCTCCAAGATTTCTAAAGGACCAATATATCGCGGGTTTAACTTTTCGCGCTTTCCAAAACGGATCACACCTTTCCAAGGTGCGACTTTCAACATTACACGGTCATCCACGTTGAATTCGAAGTCTTTACGTTTAAGGTCGACATAACTCTTTTGGCGATCACGGGCCGCCTTAAGTCTCGCTTGAATTTGGACAATCTTCTCGGTTGTTTCATGGACTACCTCGGGTCCGGTGATTTTCTTTTCGCCTACTTCGGCCCAACAAATAAGATAACGGCATTTGCGACTATACAACGCTTCAAAAGGTGCGGCATTAATACTCGAATGATAACTGTTGTTGTAAGAGAATTCAGCTAGCGGAAAATATCTCTCGCAAGCCTTTCCGAACTCAATAACACAAGCACGCAACATGTCCTCTAAAGTCTGAATCGTTCATTCGCTCTGACCGTCGGTCTGTGGGTGATACGCGGTGCTCATGTCGAGACGAGTTCCCAAGGCTTCTTGCAAAGAACGCCAAAATCTGAAGGCAAAACGGGTATCGCGATCTGAGATAATCGATAAGGGCACACCATGACGGGATACAACCTCTTTGATGTATAGTTGAGCGAGTCTCTCCATCGTATCCGTTTCCTTCATGGCTAAGAAGTGTGCTGATTTAGTAAGTCGGTCAACGATAACCCAGATGGTATCATAACCGCCTACCGTCTTTGGTAACTTTGTAATGAAGTCCATCGTTATCCTTTCCCACTTCCATTGCAGGATTTCCGGTTGTTGAAGTAATCCAGATGGCCTTTGATGTTCGGCCTTAACTTTCGAGCAAGTCAAATACTTACCAACGTAAGTTGCAACATCCTTCTTAAGATTAGGCCACCAATACTGTTCCCTGAGATCGTGGTACATTTTACCAGCTCCTGGATGAATCGAATACCGTAACTTGTGGGCTTCGTCTAGAATAAGGCTCCGTAGATCCCCATAACTAGGTACCCAAATCCTTCCGACAAAGCATCGGAGTCCAGTCTCCTTAACCTCGAATCGTGAAACGAGAATTTTCAAGTGTTCTTTAGAAATATTCTCCTCTTTGAGAGCCTCATCTTGGGCTACTCGGATCTGGCTATTGAGATTTGAATGAATGATGATGTTCAAGGCGCGAACACAAAGAGGTACCATCCTCTCCTTCCGGCTCAGGGCATCGGCTACAACATTTGCCTTTCCAGGATGGTAACGAAGTTCACAATCATAGTCGTTCAATGTCTCGATCCATCGTCGCTGCCTCATGTTCAGTTGTTTCTGATCGAATATGTGCTGGAGGCTTTTGTGGTCGGTGAAGATGGTACTTTTAGTTCCATAAAGATGGTACTTTAGTTGACAAGAAGCATAGGCAATAACCTTCGATCTTTGCATCAATACGCAACCAAAACCATTTTTCGAGGCATCACAATATATGACGAAATCATCACTGCCTTCAGGAAGAGATAACATAGGTGCTGTAACACCCCGCCAAAATCGCCACTGACGCGGATGTTAACTCTGGTCCGAGTGTTCGGTTTGACTTCTAAGTATCAGCAGAGTTCTACAGCGGAAGCAAAGTATCTAAGTACCTGAGACAAAACATGCTTAAAAGTGTCAACCAAAATGGTTGAGTGAACAACATAGGTTTAATAATCATAACAAGTTTTAGACCACAAGATTTAAATAAGCGGTTTAATCAGTTCGGTAGTAGTGCTGGTGTATATGATATCCATACTAACCATAAGTTACCCTAAACACATCACGTTCGTGTCATTCATCGTTATTATGTATCCATTGACCAGCGGTCATCCGGATAGAGACATCACCCTCAATAGCGCTATCATAATAACTAAGCTTACCAAATTCTAGTAATTAACGATATCATGGTAGGGATTAAGCATGAATCAAAGCATGTTAGCAACAGTTTGAACTGATCAAAATAAAGTTTGAGTACTTGTGTCTAAGCGTAAAACAGTTTAAAAGCAAGCATGTGTCTCACCCCAAAGTTATAAAACAGTTAAGAAATAGTAAAAAGAGGGGCTATGAAGTTCACCTTAATAGCAGATAGATATTCCACGCAAGTTATATGATCGGAGGGTTGAACACGGAGATCTCAACCTAGAGATATTATGTTCGATTAGTTAATGTCTAATAGACATAAAGTTTGTTTATTAATATAGCAAACTATATTAACAGTGACCGTTTTCGAGAAAAGTTATATTTATATAAGTGATAATATACTTAGTGTACTTTAGTGTTACTATGTAATTAGGTGTGTAAGTTATAATAGTATTAGTATCTAGTTAATCAGCTATTATGTATACTTGCTCATTATATGTTACATAGATAATATACACCTATGTGATACATACATATATATTCTTTATTCATTATTATTCATGTATGTATTCATAACTATATGGTATATACGTACTAGGTGTAGGTGTTACATATAGATCAGTGTAAGATGATACGTATATATACATACTTATTACTTTTATTATTATGTTTACTAATCGCATATAACTTACATAATGCACATTCATTCATTCTTACACACGTACATATACATACATATATACATATACATATACACGAATGTATATATTTACATATACACACACACATATACCTACAATGTATACATGCACACACGTATGTATGCATGCATGCATGCACGTATACCATGATCATAAATATTTTACTAATCCATAATCATAACCTTTTATCATAATCTTAACATAGTAACATTCACATGAGATCATAAGCCTAATAATTATTCATAACCTTCATTATATCTTTAATCAAAATCTTTATCTATTTTCATTAACTAGCTTATTAGCTTTTCACATAAAATCATAAACTTCATTATCTTTTATCCATATTTCATTAATTCTCCTACCTTCACCTACATAAAATCATAATCATAATACTAGTTCATACCTTTTTACCATCACCATTATCTTTATTACTAATAATCATAATCTTACAACTATTATCATTTTCTAGCTTATTAATCAAAACACTAATCTTTCATTATAACTAATTAATCTCCTAGCTTACTTACATAAAATCATAATCCTTTAATCATAAATCTTTATCATAATCAAATTCTTATAATTACACTTTTATCATAACATCATAACCTACTTCTATCATTATCCTAATAACATTACCCATCACTATATCATAATCTTCTTGTTAACTTGACATGATTAACATCATTAACAATACATTTATATTCTTATTATTATGATCATGCATCCTTTATCTTTAACCATATCCATATCAATATTTACTCATGATCTTAACTTATTAATCATATTCATTATCATTATCCCCATTCTTATTAATCTTCAACACAATCTCATTAATCAACTTTTATCAATCTTTTTAACTTATTCATAATACTTCATAATCATACATAGTTCATAATACTTTTAATCTTATTCATACATAAATATTTTAACTAACTCATGTCATTATTATTATTATTCATTAACTTATTCTTATTAACAATGATACTTAAAGTAAATAAATTATGAGTAACATGAAGCTAGGGTGTAGGGCTACCTTATGAAGATTAAGTCTAAGATTGATGATGAATGTGGTGCGAACAGGAAAACAGAAACCAGCTGCAACTTTTGACCCAAAACAGATGGGTTTTTGAGCTCATTACACACGACAGCAGTAGCAAGAGATCAACAGAAAAATGCAGCAACAATAGCACTTCTCTTGGGCTGTTTTGTTCACGCACACAGTAAGGAAAACCAGTAAGAACCAGGCAGCAAAAACAGCTACACAGGTCGATCTTAGGGCTGTAACAGGTGGTGACACAGCTGCAATATTGCAGCCTGCTGGGTTTTTAAAAAAAAGAGCAAGAAAACAGCAACAAATTCGACCCAATTGGGTATGTTTTACTCGACAGAAACAGCAAGAAAAAGCAGCAAAACAGGAGATTAAAGGGACTGTTTGGGTGTCGAGTTTACAGCAGAAAACAAGCAGGTTTAATGGAGGTTTAGAGGCTGAGTTTGGTGGCGAAACAACAACAGGAGAATAACAGGTATTTTAGTCGATTGCAAGAGGTTGTTTTGAGGGTTTATCTAGTCGACAAAAAGCAGACTGGATGGTGTCTGATTTAGTCGACACAATTAGAGGGAAAACAGGAGATTTAGTCGACAATGTACAGGCTGGATATTAATTAGTTTGTGATGCAGTTTAGGGAATTCATGAGGGTTTATATAAGCTATTTGAGTTTCCTAATCCTACCCAAATTACTTGAAGATTAAGGACTTGAATTAGTATTGAACTAGGATTGTTAATGCTTAAAGATCAAGTTGTTTCCTATTTTATTTCTTTTAATTCTATTTTATATGTCCTAGCCGAGATTTTATGCTAATACATATTGTTTGCTTATTTTTTTTTATAAAAAAATGGCATTTTTATTTATTTATGTATTTTATATATATATATATATATATATTTTTTATAATTAATATTAGGGTTACATTTTATTTAATTACTAACCCCTAACTTTTATTAATTTTCTTAAGTTCCAATTAGTTTACATAAATTCTTATTTGTTTAAATCTTATAAATATTGTCACATTTTAATTTATTATATATTATTTATATTATTTATTTAGTATTTGGGTTAGGGTTTAATATTCAATATTAAATGCTATTAGGGTTTCGTATTTAATGTATAGGGTTAGGTTTAGGGTTTTATATAATATTAGGGTTTTAACAATACTTACGATCATCTAATGAAAGCATAAATGTTCGTTTGTCGAAATGGATAACAACCCTAATGATGATGCACAAAATATGACATTGAAACCCTAAGGATAACTTGGTAAATTCAGATGGGAAAAGTGAGGGTTGTTATAGGTGCGGTGGTCAATTTCTGCTTCAAGTTTTGTAATGCTGATTCGTGTTCTTTTTCCCAAACGAACTTCTTCCCTTTGTGAGTCAGCGCAGTCAAAGGACACGCAATCAGGTAGAAACCTTCAATAAATCTTCGGTAGTAACCGGCAAGACCTAGAAATTGGCGGATGTGAGTCGGAGTAGTGGGGGTTTCCCACTTGCTGATAGCTTCGATCTTTGCAGGATCAACTTTGATACCTTGATCACTCACAATATGACCCAGAAATTGGACTTCCTTCAACCAAAATTCACTCTTGGAGAATTTGGCATAAAGTTGCTCTTGTCTCAAGAGTTCCAACACTAGTCGAAGATGTTGTTCATGTTCTTCTTCACTTCGAGAATAGATGAGGATATCATCTATAAAAAACGATAACGAACTTGTCCAGATATGGCTTGCATACTCGATTCATGAGATCCATAAACACGGCAGGTGCGTTGGTTAAACCGAATGGCATCACGAGAAACTCATAATGACCATAACGGGTTCTGAACGCAGTTTTCATCACATCGCTCTACTTCACCCTCAATTGGTGATAACTGGATCGCAAATCGATCTTGGATTAAATGCTGGATCCTTGCAGCTGATCGAAAAGATCGTCAATTCTGGGGAGGGGATACCGATTCTTAATCTTCAATTTGTTCAGCTCACGATAATCGATACACATGCGGAAAAATCCGTCCTTCTTCTTCACGAATAAAACAGGTGCGCCCCAAGGCGAAGAACTCGGTTGGATAAATCCACGATCTAGCAATTCCTGCAGTTGACTCTGCAACTCTTGCAGTTCGGAAGGTGCTAGTCGATAAGGTGCGCGAGCTACGGGTGCAGCTCCTGACACTAGATCGATCTGGAACTCCACTGCTCTCGGTGGCGGTAATTCAGGCAATTCTTCCGGAAAGACATCGGGAAATTCGTTCACAATTCGTACATCATTGTAACACCCCGCCAAAATCGCCATGGATGCGGATGTTAACTCTTGTCCCAGTGCTCGGCTTGACTTCTAAGTAACAGCAGAGTTCTACAGCGAAAGCAATATATCTAAGTACCTGAGACAAAACATGCTTAAAAGTGTCAACCAAAATGGTTGAGTGAACAACATAGGTTTAATAATTATAACAAGTTTTTAGACCACAAGATTTAAATAAGCGGTTTAATCAGTTCGGTAATAGTGCTGGTGTGTATGATATCGATACTAACCATTAGTTACCCTAAACACATCACGTTCATGTCGTTCATCGTTATTATGTATCCATTGACCAGCGGTCATCCGGATAGAGACGTCACCCTCAATAGCGCTATCACAATAACTAATCTTACCAAATTCCAGTAATTAATGATATCATGGTAGGGATTAAGCATAAATCAAAGCATGTTAGCAAATAGTTTGAACTGATCAAAATAAAGTTTGAGTACTTATGTCTAAGCGTAAAACGGTTTAAAAGCAAGCATGTGTCTCACCCCAAAGTTATAAAACAATTAAGAAATAGTAAAAAAGAGGGGCTATGAAGTTCACCTTAATAGCAGATAGATATTCCACGCAAGTTATATGATCGGAGTGTTGAACACGGAGATCTCAACCTAGAGATATTATGTTCGATTAGTTAATGTCTAATAGACATAAAGTTTGTTTATTAATATAGCAAACTATATTAACAGTGACCGTTCTCGAGAAAATTTATATTTATATAAGTGATAATATACTTAGTGTACTTAAGTGTTACTATATAGATAAGTGTATAAGTTATAATAATAGTAATAGTATTATTCTTTAATTAATCAACTATTATGTACACTTACCATTATATGTTAGGTATATATTTATACCTATGTGATATATACATATATATATTCTTTATTATTATTATACATGTATGTGTTCATAACTATATGGTATATGTATATATTAGGTGTAGGTATTATATAGATATATATAAGTGTAGGATGATACATATATATACACTTATTACTTTCATTATTATATGTACTAACCTATTATAATACACATTCATCATACATACACACGTACATATACACACATATATACATATACATATACATATACACGTATGTATATATTTACATATACACACACACACACATATACCTACAATGTATACACGCACATACGTACGTATGCATGCATGCATGTATATCATTATAACCAACATCACATAAAATCATAACCTAATAACTTCATCATAAACAATGATTATAACCATAATTTATATCCAACGTCCTAATCTTATTAACCTTATTATCTAGTTTCTTTTTAAATACATCATATCCAAAACCTATGATCATAGTTATATCCATACATAAAATCATAGCTTTTATTCACTAAATATTTTCTAATTTATCTCATAATCTAAATCACAATAATAATTATCCATATTCATGCTCTTTAACCATAACTTTTATCATCACCTTTTTAACTTATTAACATAACTCATAATTCCTAATCCTTTTAGCCATAATACTTTCGGTTTGGCAAATCTTAATCTTATTACTAATCATTATTCACTCACATAAAATCATAATCATAATCTCATACTAGTTCATACCTTTTTATCACCATCATTATCTTTATTACTAATAACATTCATGATCTAGTTTATTAATCACTAATCACACATA
The DNA here is from genome assembly GCF_046630445.1 of Rutidosis leptorrhynchoides. Lineage (NCBI taxonomy): Eukaryota > Viridiplantae > Streptophyta > Magnoliopsida > Asterales > Asteraceae > Rutidosis > Rutidosis leptorrhynchoides. Next base: position 57,613,976 of record NC_092339.1, read on the forward strand.
AAAACCATTATTAATTTACTTATCCATACCTAATCATAATTCAACAGGAATTCATTAACTAGTTCAACATAACCTAATGCTTTTATTTCATTATTCACGTTATACATAATACTTAATCAAAATCTTATAATAACACTTTTATCATAATACTTGTAATTATTATTTAAGAGGTTTAAGTAGGATTAAACTGGGGTTTATAGGATACCTTAACAAGAGATTGAGATCAAGAAGATGTTGAATGTGAACTGAATCTGAAACAGAAAACTAGCTAGGAAAATTCGACCCAAAAGCTTGTTCTTGGGTCTGTTTTATCTCGACAGAAAAATAGCAAAACAGCAGCAACAATGACGACCCAATTGACACGTTTCTTGGACTATTTTCAACACGCAGAAGCAGCAACTAACAGGAAGAAAAACGCAGCAACTAATCTCAATCAAACAGCAGCAGAACCAGTCGATTATGGTGCTGTTTAGGTGGCGAAACAGCAGCTGTAATAGCAGCAGGATGTCGACTATTATGGCTGTTTTGGAGTGCTGAACAAAGGAGAGAAGTGCAGGCTCGTGGAGGACTGTTTTGGAGGAGTTAAAGTCGACTGCAGGCTGAGGGTTTAGAGGTGATGGTTGTCGATTAAAAAGGCTGCAGGAGGGCTGTTGTGAGGCTGCTTTTGGTAAACAAAACTAGAGGGAAAGGCTGCAATATAGTCAACCAAAAATAATGGGAATGGAAGGGTTTTGTTTGTGGTTTATTTTTGGAATGCAACATGTGGGTTTTATAGATGAGTGTACATGAATTATAATCTTATTAGGATTCTAGGAAACTTGATGCTTAAGAACTTGAGTTAGATTAGGATGCAAGTAATTAGGAATGGTTTAGGATTTGTAAAAGCTTAATGACCAAGTTTATATTTCTATTTCTTTTATTTAATCTAGCCAATTTTTTTTATTTAATTATACATGTATTATATATTTTTTTCTCGAAAATTATGTATTTATAATATATATATATATATATATATATATATATATATATATATATATATATATATATATATATATATATATATATATATATATATATATATATATATTTATATATATATATATATATATTACTTTTTTTTTACTTTTATTTATTTATTTATATTTTATCCATGACCTTTAATTAAATGTTATATAAATGTCAGATTTTATTACATATAGTTTATAAAATAAATTTAGTATTTGAACTGGTGTTTATAAGATTAGGGTTAATATTATTAATTTATTATTAGGGTTAGGGTTTAAGTAATAAATACGATTATTTAATACAAGTTTCAATTATGGTTCATTAATCGTATATGGATAACAACCCTAATTCGAATACACAGGATCAGACAATGAACTCTAAAGGAAATCTGGTACATCCGGAATGGAAAAGTGAGGGTTGTTATAGTACCTCCCCGTTAATTAAAACTTCGTCCCGAAGTTTCAGGAAGACTTCTCGAATGCATCAGCGGGTGAGAATAGATGTGGATATTTCCGTTTCATCTGGTCTTCACATTCCCAGGTATACTCGGGGCCTCCTCGTGAATTCCAACGGATCTTAACAACAGAAATAGAGCTTTATTTCAAACGTTAAATCTTACGATCCATAACTTCTTTAGGTTTTTCGGTGAAGTGCAATTTATTATCAATGCGGAGGTAATTTCAAAGGAATAATATGAGTGTCATCTGACTAGGTTTTTCTTAAAAGAGATTGTGATAATTTAGTCGTGCAAGCATTTCGGTAAGTTAGACACCTGAAATGTGCAACAGACATTACTAAGTTTATTTGAAACCTTGAGCGTTTATGTCGCCATTAGGGCAGACAGTCATAGAGGAGTACTTGGAGATCACAGTCATAAAATTTGATTTATGGCTTGTGTTTGTTAGATATGTTACCGACTTCAAATTCCGGAACATAACCATAGACATGATACCTTTGGTTTTCAAGAAATATCTAATGTGAATAGACGAAACCAGATTCCAGCTGAGGAGTTACTAATCAGGCTTATATGCAAAGTAAGCCATAATTATTAAGATGCCCTCAAAAATGGTCTTGTGGAAAAGATATTGTCCAATATATTACCATACATGTGAACTTATCCTTGGAAGAAATCTTGGAGGCACACAGTCGAATGTAACTTTATGATTATGATTTCCGTTAAGTCAAAACAGAGGTCGAACCCTTATCTAGGATAATCATCTAGTTGCAACCAACGAAGGGAGATATTTGGAGTACACAAATAAATGTCATATACATTTAAGGTAACTCCTTTAAAGAAGATAGCGAGGATTATAAATTATATTTCTGACAGGAAACTGCACGAAGGGTGTGATATTTTAACGAGGAAGAAGTTCTCGCACAGATGGCAAGTCAATCTAGGATTCACTTATGAGTTTAAGTGCGGATGAGAAGAAATGGGAATCATTGGGTATAAGAATAGTTTTCACTTGGTGAGAAAATCTCAAAAATGATTTCTTCTACCACAAAATATAGAATTATAGAATTGATGTTCACGAGGGTGTGGTGGTTTAACCGTGAGATATTAGAAGTAAAATCTTCTCAACGGTCAACCTCAAAAAGGGAAAAGTTACTGAGAACATAGAGTTTTAAATGATGAACTCAATGGTAAGTTTCGATGGGCAAGGGGAATTGTGATTACTACATGGTGTAGAATAATACGAAAAATTTTTATATAAATAAGCAATGAAAAATTTATAGAAGTTCGAGTCGTTTAAGGTGACAATTTAAAAAGGAAACGAAGTTCTTAGTAAAACTAGAGTTATGTACAACATGTACTATTTTAATTAAAATATCTTTTGAATAAAAGAATTGATTTGGAAAAGTGAAAGTATAATTTTATATGTACTAGTCAAAAATAAGTAAAGGTACATTTTATTTATATAAACATATAGGATTTATAAAATTTACATGAATGGAAGTAAATAAATTTATTCTATAAAATTTTGAGAAGATCGCACAGTAAAACAGTGTGTGTAAAATTTTGGTAACAGAATTTTCATGTGTCGGAGGTTACGAGTGGAAAAAAGATCGATGAAGATCGGGTGAAGGTATTTTGAAAATTTTGAGTTACTTTTAAGCAAAAATGTTGTGTGGTAATGAAATCTATTGTATTTAAATGCGGTTGTTGGCATAAGTTTTTGGAATTTAAAATGTTCATGTGTGAAGCTATTGCTGTCAAGTGAGATATGAAATGTAGAGTTTGAGAACGTGATAATGTCTTCTTTTGAATATTCAAATGAAAATCTTGAGAATGGTTGTCACTTATCTTCGACAGGTTTCCTAATGGGTTTATGAAAATCTATACTAGGATCGTAATTGCAGATAACACGAGGCATGCTTCGAAAAGTTTCGGGGGTGACACTTCAGGTCATTTAGGAACATGCATCCTTCCTTCCAGCAGGGATGTGATAATTAGGCGTCAAAGAGATAAGTTGCTTAAGAAAGAAAGAATGCTAAGCTTTACAATTTGTATGGCATAGGAGAATTTGTTAATCTACTCATGAGTATGAGATAGATAGTTTGGTTGAAACGATCTCTTCGTATATCTATAAATCAGATGATAATTACCCTTCATGTAATAACATCGAGATGTATAGAAAATTTTTATTTGATTCACTTTCTATTCCATATTTCATGATATTGGAATTTTTATATGAATTACCATAATATAATCACGTCGGCCAAGCGTCATTATATTTCACTAATTCATATTTCCATTCCAAGGTCACTCCATAAGGTCAGGACACGTGATCAAACTTAGATAGTTGACGTGGGATGGTTGAGTCGTGAGTGACATCCCTTCGCGTGAGTCAAAGAATACTTTGAATCACAATGGCGAAGTTGGGTCATAAGGTATATATGGATATGATAACAATCACATACTAACCGATCCTTTAGAGTCGAGATCCGGCAAGATGATAGGGTTTTGGCTTGACATCCTTAGGAAAGGATACAGAATATCAACAGAGGTAAAAGCAAGTAGTAAGATGGATTGGCAGTATAAGGGAAAGCACTTAAAACTAAGGCAGGAAAGGTTATAGACCTAAAGATTGCTAAGGTACCCATATAAGGCACACGTAGAATACAATCCTGGTTCTTTATAACAAGCCTTGGCTATCCTAAATTACATAATGAGATAGGTAAAGATTTTGAATGGTATAGGAGTTCTAGGCATAACAAATATAAGTGCACATAATCTAGAATGTAATGCAAATAATCAATGCAAATGAACAACTCGGTTATAGACTAGACTCACTAATGCATCCTAACTATTCATGTTAGTCACACTAATGTAACCTAGTACCCTATAACCAGAGCTCTGATACCAACTGTAACACCCCGCCAAAATCGCCATGGAAGCGGATGTTAACTCTGGTCCCAGTGCTCGGCTTGACTTCTAAGTAACAGCAGAGTTCTACAGAGGAAGTAATATATCTAAGTACCTGAGACAAAACATGCTTAAAAGTGTCAACCAAAATGGTTGAGTGAACAACATAGGTTTAATAATTATAACAAGTTTTTAGACCACAAGATTTAAATAAGCGGTTTAATCAGTTCGGTAGTAGTGCTGGTGTAAATGATATCGATACTAACCATTAGTTACCCTAAACACATCACGTTCGTGTCGTTCATCATTATTATGTATCCATTGACCAGCGGTCATCCGGATAGAGACATCACCCTCAATAGCGCTATCACAATAACTAAGCTTACCAAATTCCAGTAATTAACGATATCATGGTAGGGATTAAGCATGAATCAAAGCATGTTAGCAAACAGTTTGAACTGATCAAAATAAAGTTTGAGTACTTGTGTCTAAGCGTAAAATGGCTTAAAAGCAAGCATGTGTCTCACCCAAAAGTTATAAAACAGTTAAGAAATAGTAAAAAAGAGGGGCTATGAAGTTCACCTTAATAGCAGATAGATATTCCACGCAAGTTATATGATCAGAGTGTTGAATACGAAGATCTCAACCTAGAGATATTATGTTCGATTAGTTAATGTCTAATAGACATAAAGTTTGTTTATTAATATAGCAAACTATATTAACAGTGACCGTTCTCGAGAAAATTTATATTTATATAAGTGATAATATACTTAGTGTACTTAAGTGTTACTATATAGATAAGTGTATAAGTTATAATAATAGTAATAGTATTATTCTTTAATTAATCAACTATTATGTACACTTACCATTATATGTTAGGTATATATTTATACCTATGTGATATATACATATATATATTCTTTATTATTATTATACATGTATGTGTTCATAACTATATGGTATATGTATATATTAGGTGTAGGTGTTATATAGATATATATAAGTGTAGGATGATACATATATATACACTTATTACTTTCATTATTATATGTACTAACCTATTATAATACACATTCATCATACATACACACGTACATATACACACATATATACATATACATATACACGTATGTATATATTTACATATACACACACATATATACCTACAATGTATACACACACATACGTACGTATGCATGCATGCATGTATATCATTATAACCAACATCACATAAAATCATAACCTAATAACTTCATCATAAACAATGATTATAACCATAATTTATATTCAACGTCCTAATCTTATTAACCTTATTATCTAGTTTCTTTTTAAATACATCATATCCAAAGCCTATGATCATAGTTATATCCATACATAAAATCATAGCTTTTATTCACTAAATATTTTCTAATTTATCTCATAATCTAAATCACAATAATAATTATCCATATTCATACTCTTTAACCATAACTTTTATCATCACCTTTTTAACTTATTAACATAACTCATAATTCCTAATCCTTTTAACCATAATACTTTCGGTTTGGCAAATCTTAATCTTATTACTAATCATTATTCACTCACATAAAATCATAATCATAATCTCATACTAGTTCATACCTTTTTATCACCATCATTATCTTTATTACTAATAACATTCATGATCTAGTTTATTAATCACTAATCACACATAAAAACCATTATTAATTTACTTATCCATACCTAATCATAATTCAACATGAATTCATTAACTAGTTCAACATAACCTAATGCTTTTATTTCATTATTCACGTTATACATAATACTTAATCAAAATCTTATAATAACACTTTTATCATAATACTTGTAATTATTATTTAAGAGGTTTAAGTAGGATTAAACTAGGGTTTATAGGATACCTTAACAAGAGATTGAGATCAAGAAGATGTTGAATGTGAACTGAATCTGAAACAGAAAACCAGCTAGGAAAATTCGACCCAAAAGCTTGTTCTTGGGTATGTTTTATCTCGACAGAAAAATAGCAAAATAGCAGCAACAATGACGACCCAATTGACAAGTTTCTTGGACTAATTTCAACACGCAGAAGCAGCAACTAACAGGAAGAAAAATGCAGCAACTAATCTCAATCAAATAGCAGCAGAACCAGTCGATTATGGTGCTGTTTAGGTGGCAAAACAGCAGCTGTAATAGCAGCAGGATGTCGACTATTATGGCTATTTTGGAGTGCTGAACAAAGGAGAGAAGTGCAGGCTCGTGGAGGACTATTTTGGAGGAGTTAAATCGACTGCAGGTTGAGGGTTTAGAGGTGATGGTTGTCAATTAAAAAGGCTGCAGGAGGGCTGTTGTGAGGCTGCTTTTGGTTGACAAAACTAGAGGGAAAGGCTGCAATATAGTCGACCAAAAATAATGGGAATGGAAGGGATTTCTTTGTGGTTTATTTTTGGGATGCAACATGTGGGTTTTATAGATGAGTTTACATGAATTATAATCTTATTAGGATTCTAGGAAACTTGATGCTTAAGAACTTGAGTTAGATTAGGATGCAAGTAATTAGGAATGGTTTAGGATTTGTGAAAGCTTAATGACCAAGTTTATATTTCTATTTCTTTTATTTAATCTAGCCGATTTTTTTTATTTAATTATACATGTATTATATATTTTTTTCTCAAAAATTATGTATTTATAATATATATATATATATATATATATATATATATATATATATATATATATATATATATATATATATATATATATATATTACTTTTTTTTACTTTTATTTATTTATTTATTTATATTTTATCCATGACCTTTAATTAAATGTTATATAAATGTCAGATTTTATTACATATAGTTTATATAATAAATTTAGTATTTGAACCAGTGTTTATAAGATTAGGGTTAATATTATTAATTTATTATTAGTGTTAGGGTTTAAGTAATAAATACGATTATTTAATACAAGTTTCAATTATGGTTCATTAATCGTATATGGATAACAACCCTAATTCGAATACACAGGATTAGACAATGAACTCTAAGGGAAATCTGGTACATCCGGAATGGAAAAGTGAGGGTTGTTTTAATCATTCACACTCTTCACCTCAGCTTCTAACGTTTTCACATGTGCTAAAATAGCAAGATATCCTTTCTTCATGATCTTTTGTGCTTTCATGCAACTAATGAGGTTCAGCTTCGAACTAAATCTCTCTCCATAAATAATCAGTGGCTCACCATCTCCATGGGGTATACGAAGAGCTTTATCTCCACAGATAATGTCAGCCCTTACTTTGGTCAACCAATCCATACTGACAATCACATTAAAGCTTCCTAATTTGATGGGTATCAAGTTAATCTCGAAATCCACACCAGCTATATTGATAATAGCTCCTCGGCCAATTTGGTCAACTTTCTCAAGTTTTCCATTGGCAACCTCAACAAGCATACTCTCCTTTAAAGGAACTAACAACCAATCTATCTTAGAACAAAAGTGTCTACAAACATAGCTTCTATCGGCACCAGTATCAAATAGGACAGAAGCTAATAGATTGTTGATAGTGAATATACCTGTTACCAACTCGGGGTTCTCACGGGCATCCCTTGCGTTCACATTGAAAGCTCTTCCACGCACTGGCCCACCATCCTTCTTCTTGTTGGGACATTCATTCCTGAAGTGGCCATGTTGTCCGCACTCATAGCACTGCCTTGGCCCAGTAGGGTTTGTCTTCACCGTTGGGGTGGGAATCTTGCAGTCCTTACCAATATGCCCGGTCCTTTTGCACTTTTCACAGACCACATTACAGTACCCAGTATGGTGCATGTAGTACCTTTTGCACTACGGTAGAGTACCCTTGTAGTTGGGGTTCGAGCTAGGGGTCGGGTTGGGGTTCCTCCAGTCGTTGTTTCCCTTGAAACCCTCATGCCTCTTAGCTGGGTTTTGATCAAAGACCTTTCCCTTGTTTCCATCCCACTTACGCTTCTCATGACTAGTCCCCGATTCTGATTTCGCCTTCTCAGGTTCCTTTTGGGTGATCTGGTTCATCAGAGTGTGCGCCATGCGCATAGCTTCCGGGACGTTGGGTGGTTTAGAAGAGGTGACATTTCCCCGAATGGACTTGGAAAGTCTCCACAAGTATCATTCCATTCTCTTAAACTCCGGGGTAACAATCGAGGGACACATCAGCACTAATTCCATATACCTACGATTGTAACCATCAAGATCGTTTCCCACAACCTTCAACTCCCAGAACTAAGCCTCCATTTTCTGTATCTCTGTTCTGGGGCAGTACTCTTCGATCATGGCTCCCTTAAATTCTTCCCAAGGAGTAGCATAAGCCTCGTCAATACCTTTGGCATGAGCAAGTGTGTTCCACCAGGTTAGGGCGCTGTCCGATAGCGTACAGGAGGCATACTTGGTTTTATTCGTCTCTGAGCAGTTGCTTACACGGAACACAGCTTCTAGTTTCTCAAACCACCTAGTCAATCCAACTGGCCCCTCAGTACCACTAAAGTTGTGGGGCTTGCAGCTTTGAAACTCCTTATAAGTACACCCGTTACGAATGGGCTGGTTAACTGGTGGGGCTTGTGGGTTGATTTCCGTAATAGCTGCGGCTACTCTTTCAGCAATCATTTCCTCAATTTGTGCTACTGTGGGCGCTGCTCTTCCGTTCGCCATTGCTCTTCTAAACAAAATTTTGACTTAAGTCAAAATTCAGCATTTAATAAATAATAATATAGTATATGGCAACCAACATGAAATCAACGCAACACATGTGAACTAAGTAATGCAACTAGATACAGATACCACAGAATCAACATACAGTAATGTAATTAGAACACCGTACAAAAAGTAAACAACACTAAGTTCCATTCATTAATAACACCGTACAAAAAGTAAACAACACTAAGTTCCATTCATTAATAATAAGTTGCATACATCCGCATAGGTTCATACAATACATGAGTAAAACATGAAACTACAAACGAGATTACATAATGAAATCTACTACAATGCCCTATGGTGACGGTGGGTAAAGGATGTCCATTACGTGGGACATCTGGTCCTCGAGCTCAGTTACCCGAGCACGGAGGATCTCCACTTCCCTCGTCAGTTCCTCGACGGAGGGAGATGGTCGGGCAGGTGGTGCAGGTGGAGCAGACGGTCCAGCGCCAGAAGTAGATGGTGCGAAACGGTAAGCCTTACACACGAATGGATCGGCAGGATACCGCACAACCCGCTTGCTGGCGGTGACCCTAGTCCTCAGTCTATGTGCGTTAACGAACGACCTACCTCCGTTAACCCCTGAAATAATGGTACCATCGAAACGATACCGCTTCTTCGGCGGGGTAGAGGGTGGATGCACGGGCGCCTCCTCAGGGTCCTCGTCGGAATCCTCGTCACTGGAGTCATCAGAGGATGAGTCGTCGGATGATGAGTCATCGAAAACAGCTGGAGGTGGCTCTGCTTGGTCGGTAGTCATAATCTGATATCTGAAAGGTGGAATCGGCACGACACGCCCATCAGGAAGGCGTCCAGGCCAATGGTTATGCTCGTTACGGAACGTCCCCATATTCCCCCGGAATCACAACACCATCGGAATGGTGCTGTGGCTCCGAGGGTCCTGGGATGAGTGGATCTGGAATCTCCGGTGGATCCTCGTGTCCGTCTGAGATGATCACTGGGTCGAGTGCATGGCTATTGGCTCCAGAGTACGAAGCGCCAGAGTCACTAGAGTGTGTCGACGACGGGATCTGTGAATCGGCAACAATGGCAGGCGAGGTGGAGGGTGAGTCTGAGTCGCTCTCCAAAATGATAACGGGCGGGACATCCGACATCTGAACAGGGAAAAATAACTTTTTCCATGTCAGTAAGTCATAAAGCAAGCACGTATTAGGCAAAATAACTACGACAGTCTAGATCATCTATAGCAGTAAATAGCATGGCAATAATAGCAAATCGTACGGAAGTATCATGCAATCAAAAGCAGATAATATCATGCAGTAGTGAAAATCAAGTAGCAGTATACGTCATATAGCAGTAAAAGTAAGCAGCAGCATGCAGTAAGTTTCGCGGAAACAAGTAAACTAGCAAGTTGTAGATTAGTCCTATTAGTGAATCCTACTCGGTCCGGTCTAGACTCACTAATGCAACCTAATTCCCTACAACCAAGGCTCTGATACCAAATGTGACGCCCCGTACAAAACCATCGTGTACGATTCGTCAACAACAGGATCTTTACACGGTCGAATACTACATGCTATTTGAAAACCAGTTTTGCATTCATAAAAGATAGCGTTTACAAAAGATAACGTGACACCAAGGTCGTTACAAAGTCATTATTTGAAAATAACATAAACTACGAATGCAAAAGAAAAGTTTCATGATTGAGACATCTCTAAGTAATGCAGCGGAATTCTAGCACAGCAGGTCCTTAACAGCAAGTTTAAACACCAAGACAGCAAGTCTAAACATCGGAAGCAACAAACCTCTAAGCACCTAAGAAAACATGCTTAAAAACGTCAACAATAATGTTATTGAGCTATAGTTTAATTTGTAACAGTAATGTAAGGTAGGCCACGAGATTTCAGTGCTCCAAACAGCGTTTTAAAACAGTATGAAAAGTATATGTTTAACCGTGGGCACTTGGTAACTAACTTAATGTTTATAACCCCATAAAAGTACACTTGGCGAATGCGTATGTTAACGAAGTATTAAACACCCGTTAAATGCTAGCGCGACTAGCCCGAGTGGGGGTGTCAAACCCTATGGATCCATATCTAAGATTCGCGTTCACCGGTTCAAAAACCAATGACTAAATGCTACCGAGCTAAGGGAAAAGTTTATGCCGTTGTATAACCCACACATATATAAAGTTTAAGTACTCGTGCCTAGTATGTAAAACGTAAAAAAAAGGGCATGTATTCTCAGTCCCAAAATAGTTAAAGTAAAAAGGGATGCTATAACTCACAGTGATAAGAGCGGTAAAGTCGATAATGAAAGTATGCAAGTAGTAAGTCCGTCCGAAAGGTCGTCAACCTAAGTCAAAGGTTAATAGGTCAGTATGTTATCCTCATAAGTTCTAATAGCGCATAAAATAAGTTTAAGTGTCATCATCATCATCATTCATCATCATAAAAGCTAAGTAAGTTTGACAAGAATAGAGATCGAAACAATAGGCTGACTTCGGTCAACTGCTACAACCTCTATAAAAAACGAAAAGACGGGTAATCAGTGGCTATGGCTCCGTATATGAGTCCCCTAGTTTCTGACCAATTTCCAGAACCAAACTCATCTTCTTTTGACCGTGGCGATGGTTTAAGTGCGAGTAGGTCAGAAATTTCAGCACAACGTTAATAGGGTGTAGTGACTTTCGGAAGGCCATAAATCCTAAACTGTAACTCGGATTAAGACGAGGTCTAAATGGAAAATCATCTACTCGAATCGAACTAACTGAAAATTAACTTTCCAGTAGCCCAGGTGGTCTGATCAGATCCCGAAAACAGTAAGCAAGGTGCTCCGGTGGGGTTCTTAGTGCTTGATGCTCATCACGGTTCTCATCCTTGATGCTTGTAGCTTCAAGTGTACAACTCGTTGATGGGTTAGCATCACCTTGACCAAGATTCTACCATCAACACACAATATTTTAAGACCAAGTAAGAACACAACTCATTTAAGAGTCTTAGATGGATGATGAACCAAGGTTACATCATATTCTTAGTCTTAACACAATTACAAGTTACATTTACAACTAAAGCTACAAACTTTACTTCAATCAAGCAAGTATGAACATAATCTAAGTCAAATGAAGTGATGGAACCCTAAGCTAGAGAGCTTGAATCCCTTTCACACAAGTTATAAGGTCACAAAGCTAGAAAGCTTGAGCCTTTAGTGTTCTTGAAGAACTTGAAGCATAAAGCTTAGATCTTTAAGTTACATGAAGACCATAAATACAAGTTTTGATCTTTATAACAAAATAATGAGATCATAAGCTAGGAAACTTAGATCCAACAAAAGATATGAAGAATCAAGCTATAAAGCTTGCATCTTGGTTGTTCTTGAAGATCTTGAAGCATAAAGCTTGGATTTTTAAGTTACATGAAGATTACAAACACAAGTTTGAATATTTATAACAAAATAACAAGATTAAAGTTAAAAGATATAGATCTACAAAGTAGGTGAAGATTCAAAGCTAGAAAGCTTGAATCTTCCATGTTCTTGAAGGATTCAAATCCAAGTTTGAATCTACAAGATGTAATCAAGATCAAAGCTAAAAAGCTAGACCCATGATGATGATGATGATGATGAATTCGTGAGAGAGAGAGAAAGAAGAAGAAGAAAAATCAATACTTACACTTTTTAGAGAGAGAAAGAACTAGAGAAAGAATTAGAGAGTGAGTGTGTGTGAATTACAAATGAAAGCAAGTGTAAAATAGATGGAGTAAGGCTTGTATTTATAGGTGAATGAGGTGAGGGGAGGGGGATTTGGCCGTGATTTTTGGAGGGGGACAAGGGAGACCAACTTTTGCTTTTTGGTTAATGGTTGTCTAAAGTTGGTGCTTATGTTAGGATCCCATGCAACATTAAGGATAATACTTGACATAAATGCTAGCATGTTCCCTCTAATAAATAGGTATTTGTCTTACATAATAATGGGTCACTAGCTATTAATAATTGAGCTAATTAAATAGTCCACTAACTAGTGTAGGGTGGGCTAAGGCCCAACAGGGTAGAAAGTCCAACAAGACTAACTAGTAAGCATAAGTAAATTACTACGCGTAATTAAGCATCTAAAAACCCAAGTAATTATTATTATGAAATAATAATTAAGATTTCATAGTCATAATATTTCGATTACTACAAAAATTAAACGTGTACGCAGTACGCAGTTTGTTCGTAACGTCAAGTGACACTAACGGTCATAAAGGCTTCCGGTGATCAAGTTAAGTATCCTACGTACTTAAAGGCACGTTTTAACATATAAATGAAAGTAAGCCATGTGTATAAAGATTCCAGAGTATAAAGTAGCACAGTACGCACAAATACACAGTTTCGCAAAAACACAAGGCACAAAAGCAAGTCGAAAAAGTCGGGTCGTTACATTACTTCCTTTCAACGTTCAAGTTCATTAATTAATCTTTTAGCTTTCAATCTCTTCTATGTCGGTATGACTCTTTACTTTATTTCTTGTCTTTTAATTGTTTTTACTTTAGTTATGGGCTAATAGCCTTACATATGCTTGAATCACGTAACACTTTGTGATCAGTTGCCTAAACTATTAAACTGTATGAAAGAAAACAGAAATCTGGAGGTGGAACATGAAGCCGCTGGCTTCATGGACCAAAGCCATCGACTTCATCCAGATTGTTTAGAATTCATATGTTATTTATACTCAGATCAAAATAAAAAGTATTCGACGGAGCTATTCAGAAATCTCAATGAAGCCGCCGGCTTCATTGTTAAAGCCGCCGGCTTTATTTGATGTAAACAGAACTTATATTTTGACAGAATCTCTGAAATTCTTGCTATGTTTTATGTCTGATTAAAATACCACCGTTAAATTAATCTGATTTGGATAAATCAATTATTAAGTTTTAACTAGAACATCACTATGCTTAAAACTTGATAAAACTTAAATATAATCGGATTAGCTTAGTTGTGGGTTTGGTTAATCACACTAAATCCATTATCAGGTCTTAATGCAAGCAGGAAATTTAGCCATCTATTTTAGAATTAACTTGATCAACTAATCTTGAAATATATATTTTTAGGTCAATTATCAATCTGAGTTCGATCTTAATTTAAAAAGGCAAATGTGAACAAGGTGTGAAAGATTCAAGCATGTGTTTTATTTATTACTGCTTATTTCTCTTAAGTTATTTATTTGCAATTTAATTGTTTCTTGTCATTCAAAGTTTAAAAACCAAAACCTATATTCTTAAATCCACTCGTTCTCTTGGGACGAACCTTAACTTACAAAATATTAAACTACATTTGATCAGGTTTTGTTGCTCGTTAGGGTGTTGAAAGTAATTAGTAAATTAAGAATTTATAAATTTAAAAGTAGATTAAAAAGGCACGCATTATTGCACACACTTTTGACACATCAACTTTTTGGCGCCGCTGCCGGGGAATCGCAGTGGAATCAAAAGAATATATAGATTTAAGCACCTATATACGAGTGGTGACTGTCTTCCTGTAGGGAAAGGTTGCTGGGCTTCCAATTTAAAGGGTTCTGCCGGAACCTAGACGCTGACGGCTATTTGTTGGTGAATAACATACTTAAAACACTTAAAATACACAATAAATGATTTAAAACTCTCTATGGAAGATCACTTAAGAGCCTCAAGACAAATTCATGGAACTGCTATAATTCCACCAACTAATAAAACTAGTTTCACTATTGAAAAACAAATATTAGATCTAATTAAAGAAGAATGTCATTTTAATGGAACTATTGAAGAAGATGCTTATCAGCATCTCCGTAACTTTACTAGTATGTGTACGCTTTTTAAATATAACCAAATAGAGGATGAACACATTTATCTTATCCTTTTTCCCTGGATACTCAAGGGAGAAGGTAAAGATTGGTTTAATCAACTCGCTGAAAGAAAAATTGCAACATGGGATCAAATGGTTGAAAAAATTTTAAAAAGATTCTTCCCACCTTCCAAAATGATAAGATTACAAAATGAAATAAATCAATTTAAACAAGAACCTCAAGAAACTTTATATGATGTTTGGAGCAGATATGAAAAATTAATAAAGTCATGTCCTCAACACGGATTAAATGATGTTCAACGATTAATGCAATTCTACAATAACATTACTATAGCCACTAGAAAAGAAATAGACACCGCCGCTGGAGGTGCCGCCCTTTCTAAAACCCCCCGAGGATTTACAACAATTAATTTCTGATCTAGTTGTTCAAACGTATGACTGGTACCAGTTGAATAAAAATCAACAAGAACTTAAAATTGAAGCTAGAAACGAGATAATCTCATTACAGAAAAAGATATAGGCTCTGGAAAAAGAATTAAAAGAATTAAAGGAAATACCTATGATAGAGGATGTCTTCCAGTTATCACAAGAAGAAACATTGAGTAAAGGATTAGCAGATATAATGAGAGGATATATTTATAACTAAACTGAACTAAATAACGTTATCTTATATAAGATCTCTGAGTTATACCATAATCATCAAAATTTGATACTAAATTTAGAAAAGGAACTAGGAACCTTGTCTAAACAAGTAGTTGTTAGGGAAACTGGAATATTACCATCTAACACCTTAGAAAATCCAAGAGGAAATCTAGAAGTACAAGCTATGACTACGAGGAGTGGTAAAACAACACAAGACCCTGTCACACTTAGCCAAGAGGAACCACTTAATGAAGCTAGTACTACAAAAAGTAATGATGAAACTCCCTTGAAGACAGATGTACCTTTTAAGATTGACAAACCTTTGGAATCCGTTCCATACCCTCAACAATTAAGGAAGGCCAAACAACAGAATCATATAGAGAATTTCGCTAATATGTTTAATAACATAAATGTTAACATTCCTTTAATAGACTTATTGAGAGAAAATCCACATTATGGTAAATATTTAAAAACCCTGTTGTCAAACAAAGGAAAAGATGCCAAAAATTCTTCTAGGTTTATTATCAAAGAATGTAAAGCCATTTTTCAAAAGTTAGATGTACCCAAAAAACTACGAGATGCAGGAAGTATTATTGTCCCATGCTCATCTAATGATTCTAGAGTATATCAAGCATTAGCGGATACCGGAGCTAGTATAAATTTGATGCCCTATTCATTATATAAAAGACTAGGTCAAGGAGAATTAACTCCCACTAGAATGTGTATTTTCCTGGCCGATAGTTCTTTTAATTACCCAATGGGAATAGCCGAAAATATACAAGTGAAAATTAATAAATTTACTTTTCCCGCTGACTTTGTTGTCCTAGAAATGAAAGAAAATGATAAAATCCCAATAATATTAGGACGGCCCTTTTTAAGAACTGCTGCTTTTGAATTTCAAATGCAGACTAAGACATATAGTCTAGGGGTAGGAAATGACAGAATTACTTTGAATAATAATCTTGAATTAGATCTCTCTTGTCCAACGATAAAATATATAGAAACTTGTATTGAAGAAGAAGTCAGTGAATTTCTGTTAACTGATATAGCTGAATTTGTGTGTGAAATAAAAGAGGAAAGTCTTGATGATGAATTTGAAAAATTAATGAGAGATGAGTTTGTAAAAGAAGAAGAACATGAACCTATAACTGATGAACTAAGAATAAAACATTCACTTGAAGTCCCACCAAAATTGAAACTTAAAGAATTTCCTTCTCACTTAGAATACGCTTTTCTAAAAGATAATTCTGAACTTCCTGTTATTATATCTTCCGAGTTATCTGCAAATCAAAAAGAGCAACTCTTGGAAGTATTAAGGAAACATAGGAAGGCCTTCGCCTGGAAAACCTCTGATATTCCAGGAATTGACCCCACTTTCTGTACTCATAAAACTTTATTAGAAGAAAACGCAAAACCTGTAATTCAAAGACAAAGACGTTTAAATCCTAATATGGCTGAAGTAGTAGAAAGGGAAGTTTTAAAATTATTGTACGCAGGAATGATTTATCCTATATCCGATAGCCAGTGGGTTAGTTGAAATGTCCCGTTCATATTGATTATAAACGTTCCATATTAATTGATTTCGTTGCGAGGTTTTGACCTCTATATGAGACGTTTTTCAAAGACTGCATTCATTTTTAAAACAACCACAACCTTTATTTTATCAATAAAGGTTTCAAAAGCATTACGTAGATTATCAAATAATGATAATCTAAAATATACTGTTTACACACAACCATTACATAATGGTTTACAATAAAAATTTATTACATCGACATATGTTTCTTGAATGCAGTTTTTACATAATATCATACAAACATGGACTCCAAATCTTGTCCTTATTTTAGTATGCAACAGCGGAAGCTCTTAGTATTCACCTGAGAATAAACATGCTTTAAACATCAACAAAAATGTTGGTGAGTTATAGGTTTAACCTATATATATATCAAATCGTAACAATAGACCACAAGATTTCATATTTCAATAAACATCCCATACATAGAGATAAAAATCATTCATATGGTGAACACCAGGTAACCGACATTAACAAGATGCATATATAAGAATATCCCCATCATTCAGGGACACCCTTCGGATATGATATAAATTTCGAAGTACTAAAGCATCCGGTACTTTGGATGGGGTTTGTTATGTAGTGACCCGAACTTTTCCATGTTTATATATATATTAAATAAAATTGTTATTTACATGATTAAGTGTTTCCAACATGTTAAGCAATCAAACTTGTTAAGACTTGATTAATTGAAATAGGTTTCATATAGACAATTGACCACCCAAGTTGACCGGTGATTCACGAACGTTAAAACTTGTAAAAACTATACGATGACATATATATGGTTATATATATAGTTAACATGATTTTATTATAAGTATGTATCTCATTAGGTATTTTAACAATGAGTTATATACATAAAAATGAGACTATTAATTTAAGAAACTCGAAAATGATATATATATAACGATTATCGTTATAACAACGTCTTACTAGGTACATATGAATCATATTAAGATATTGATACACTTGGTTAATTATGTTAAATGATAAGTAAATATATTATTAAGTGTATTAACAATGAAATACATATGTAAAAATAAGACTACTAACTTAATGATTTCGAAACGAGACATATATGTAACGATTATCGTTGTAACGACATTTAACTGTATATATATCATACTAAGATATATTATATATCATAATATCATGATAATATAACAATTTAACATCTCATTTGTTATAATAAATAATGGGTTAACAACATTCAACAAGATCGTTAACCTAAAGGTTTCAAAACAACATTTACATGTAACGACTAACGATGACTTAACGACTCCGTTAAAATGTATATACATGTAGTGTTTTAATATGTATTCATACACTTTTGAAAGACTTCAAGACACTTATCAAAATACTTCTACTTAACAAAAATGCTTACAATTACATCCTTGTTCAGTTTCATCAACAATTCTACTCGTATGCACCCGTATTCGTACTCGTACAATACACAGCTTTTAGATGTATGTACTATTGGTATATACACTCCAATGATCAGCTCTTAGCAGCCCATGTGAGTTACCTAACACATGTGGGAACCATCATTTGGCAACTAGCATGAAATATCTCATAAAATTATAAAAATATGAGTAATCATTCATGACTTATTTACATGAAAACAAAATTACATATCCTTTATATCTAATCCATACACCAACGACCAAAAACACCTACAAACACTTTAATTCTTCAATTTTCTTCATCTAATTGATCTCTCTCAAGTTCTATCTTCAAGTTCTAAGTGTTCTTCGTAAATTTCAAAAGTTCTAGTTTCATAAAATCAAGAATACTTCCAAGATTGCAAGTTTACTTCCAAGTTTTCTAAATCCATTCCAAGTAATCATCCAAGATCAAGAAACCTTTGTTACTTACAGTAGGTTATCTTTCTAATACAAGGTAATAATCATATTCAAACTTTAATTCAATTTCTATAACTATAACAATCTTATTTCGAGTGGAAATCTTACTTGAAATTGTTTTCGTGTCATGATTCTGCTTCAAGAACTTTCAAGCCATCCAAGGATCCTTTGAAGCTAGATCTATTTTTCTCATTTCCAGTAGGTTTATCCAAGGAACTTGAGATAGTAATGATGTTCATAACATCGTTCTATTCATACATATAAAGCTATCTTATTTGAAGGTTTAAACTTGTAATCACTAGAACATAGTTTAGTTAATTCTAAACTTGTTCGCAAATAAAAGTTAATCCTTCTAACTTGACTTTTAAAATCAACTAAACACATGTTCTAAATCTATATGATATGCTAACTTAATGATTTAAAACCTGGAAACACGAAAAACACCGTAAAACCGGATTTACGCCGTCGTAGTAACACCGTGAGCTGTTTTGGGTTAGTTAATTAAAAACTATGATAAACTTTGATTTAAAAGTTGTTATTCTGGGAAAATGATTTTTATTATGAACATGAAACTATATCCAAAAATTATGGTTAAACTCAAAGTGGAAGTATGTTTTCTAAAATGGTCATCTAGACGTCGTTCTTTCAACTGAAATGACTACCTTTACAAAAACGACTTGTAACTTATTTTTCTGACTATAAACCTATACTTTTTCTGTTTATATTCATAAAATAGAGTTCAATATGAAACCATAGCAATTTGATTCACTCAAAACGGATTTAAAATGAAGAAGTTATGGGTAAAACAAGATTGGATAATTTTTCTCATTTTAGCTACGTGAAAATTGGTAACAAATCTATTCCAACCATAACTTAATCAACTTGTATTGTATATTATGTAATCTTGAGATACCATAGACACGTATACAATGTTTCGACCTATCATTTCGACACATCTATATATATTTCGGAACAACCATAGACACTCTATATGTGAATGTTGGAGTTAGCTATACAGGGTTGAGGTTGATTCCAAAATATATATAGTTTGAGTTGTGATCAATACTGAGATACGTATACACTGGGTCGTGGATTGATTCAAGATAATATTTATCGATTTATTTCTGTACATCTAACTGTGAACAACTAGTTGTAGGTTACTAACGAGGACAGCTGACTTAATAAACTTAAAACATCAAAATATATTAAAAGTGTTGTAAATATATTTTGAACATACTTTGATATATATGTATATATTGTTATAGGTTCGTGAATCAACCAGTGGCCAAGTCTTACTTCCCGACGAAGTAAAAATCTGTGAAAGTGAGTTATAGTCCCACTTTTAAAATATAATATTTTTGGGATGAGAATACATGCAGGTTTTATAAATGATTTACAAAATAGACACAAGTACGTGAAACTACATTCTATGATTGAATTATCGAAATCGAATATGCCCCTTTTTATTAAGTCTGGTAATCTAAGAATTAGGGAACAGACACCCTAATTGACGCGAATCCTAAAGATAGATCTATTGGGCCTAACAAACCCCATCCAAAGTACCGGATGCTTTAGTACTTCGAAATTTATATCATATCCGAAGGGTGTCCCGGAATGATGGGGATATTCTTATATATGCATCTTGTTAATGTCGGTTACCAGGTGTTCACCATATGAATGATTTTTATCTCTATGTATGGGATGTGTATTGAAATATGAAATCTTGTGGTCTATTGTTACGATTTGATATATATAGGTTAAACCTATAACTCACCAACATTTTTGTTGACGTTTAAAGCATGTATATTCTCAGGTGAATACTAAGAGTTTCCGCTGTTGCATACTAAAATAAGGACAAGATTTGGAGTCCATGTTTGTATGATATTGTGTAAAAACTGCATTCAAGAAACTGATTTTGATGTAACATATTTGTATTGTAAACCATTATGTAATGGTCGTGTGTAAACAGGATATTTTAGATTATCATTATTTGATAATCTACGTAAAGCTTTTTAAACCTTTATTTATGAAATAAAGGTTATGGTTTGTTTTAAAAATGAATGCAGTCTTTGAAAAATGTCTCATATAGAGGTCAAAACCTCGCAATGAAATCAATTAATATGGAACGTTTTTAATCAATAAGAACGGGACATTTCATGTTAGGCCCAATAGATCTATCTTTAGGATTCGCGTCAATTATGGTGCCTGTTCCCTAATTCTTAGATTACCAGACTTAATAAAAAGGGGCATATTCGATTTCGATAATTCAAGCATAGAATGTACTTTCACGTACTTGTGTCTATTTTGTAAATCATTTATAAAACCTACATATATTCTTATCCCAAAAATATTAGATTTTAAAAGTGGGACTATAACTCACTTTCACAGATTTTTACTTTGTCGGGAAGTAAGACTTGGTCACTGGTCGATTCACGAACCTATAATAAATATGTACATATATATCAAAGTATATTCAAAATATACTTACAACACTTTTAATACATTTTGATGTTTTAAGTTTATTAAGTCAGCTGTCCTCGTTAGTAACCTACAACTAGTTGTCTAACGTTAGATGTACAGAAAAAAATTGATATATATTATCTTGAATCAATCCACGACCCAGTGTATACACGTCTCAGGCTAGATCACAACTCAAAGTATATATATTTTTGGAATCAACCTCAACCCTGTATAGCTAACTCCCACATTACTGCATATAGAGTGTCTATGGTTGTTCCAAATAATATATACACATGGGTCGATATGATATGTCAAAACATTTACATACGTGTCTATGGTATCCCAAGATTACATAAATATTAGAATACATGTATAATACAATATAAGTTAGCTAGGATATGATTAATATAGATTTGTTACCGATTTTCACGTTGCTACAACAAGAAAAATTATCCAATCTTGTTTTACCCATAACTTCTTCATTTTAAATCCGTTTTGAGTGAATCTGATGATGTAGCGTGAGGGTACGAAATAGTATTATTTTTACTAGGAAATACTACAAAATATGACACAAGTTTTATTAATTTACGGATGGGATATACCTAAACCTTGCTACAACACTATAGGCAGTGTACCTAATCGTAGAGTAGTGTAGTTTTTAGTAAGTCCGGTTCGTTCCACAGGGAGCTAGTGATTACGTACTATATTTTTATAAAACTATATTTATGTAAATATATATATATATATATATATATAAGTAGTAATATTATTATAAAAGGGGGGTTTTTACCGTTTAATGACCGGTTTGTCGATTTTATATTTTTAAGCGTAAAGATAAATAACAATAATTAAAGTGCGTAAAATAAATAAATGACGATAAATAAAATAACAATAAATAAAATTGCGATAGAATATGAAATAAAAGGATTATGCTTATTTAAACTTCCGTAATCATGATGTTTGACGTTTTGATTTTAATTAATTGTTACTCGGGTTAATTGTCCTTTGTCATGGTTTATTTGATACCTATCTAGTTTTTATCCATAAAAGTCCATCGGTCATAAATATAAAGTGCGAGTGTCCTCGTCAAATTACCCTTATACCCGAAGTCAAATATTCTAACTAATTAAGGATTTAAACTGTGACGCAGTTATCACTTCTGTCAACAATTACACCAGTTATCACTGTATGTAATCTACCCCTGTTTTGATTAGATATGAATATTAATTTACCCACTTGATCAGTTTGAATAATCAATTACCCAACCTGAATAATTAATTAAATGATTATAATAGATTCCATATGAACGTCACTAAATAGGACAACCATAATCATTATTAATTATTAGGATAATTAATTTGAAGATAGGTTCGACAGACTCCAATGAGTTGTCACTCAATTAGACAATACCCCCCATCTATTAATAGTCAATAGTCCAATTTCCACAAGTGTCGGTCTTTTGCCCAAACCTTAATTATGGTACAAAGCCCAATTACCCAATTTTAGTAATTAGCCCAACATCATGATTACTTCGTTTTAAATAAGCATAATAATAACTTAGCTACGAGACATTAATATAAAAAGGTTGAACATAACTTACAATGATTAAAAATAGCGTAGCGTTACACGGACAGAATTTCGACTTACACACTCAAACGATCTCTATCATAAATCTTATTATTATCATAATTTAAAATTAAAATTAAGATTATTGTTATATCTTATTACATTAACATTATGATAGAGATTTTTAGATATTGATATTGATAATAGATTTTTAGGATAGAAAAAGGGATGCCTTTCAATTGATCGATAATCATCGCCTTTTATAGGCAAAATATGAAATTAAATTTTCATTTACGACCCCTGAACTATGCTAAATTAACAACTTTTTATTATTTAATATTATTCTTATTATGAATTATTTAAATATTATATTTTATTCTTGTGCATAGTTGACTCGTAATTTTTACACCGTTGCGTCGAGCGTTGAGAGTTGACTCATGTCCCGGTTCCGGATTTTCGAACGTCCTTGCGTACTATTTTATATCGTGTACTTTGCGTTTTGTAACTTGTACTCTTGTCATTTTTAGACGTTCTTCATCAATAATTTGAACCTTTTTAATTGTATCTTGTACTT
This sequence comes from Rutidosis leptorrhynchoides, assembly GCF_046630445.1. Lineage (NCBI taxonomy): Eukaryota > Viridiplantae > Streptophyta > Magnoliopsida > Asterales > Asteraceae > Rutidosis > Rutidosis leptorrhynchoides. Next base: position 57,637,523 of record NC_092339.1, read on the forward strand.
TTGAGCTTTTTGGACCTTTTTGTCTTCAATTTGTCGAATCTGCCTTTTGTCTTCGCACTTATTTAATATAAACGAATATCACTTGAAAATGGAACAATTGCAACTAAAATCTTGTCTTTCTTGGGGGATAATGCTATGAAATATATGTTCCTTTTTAGCCTTATCAATATCCCCACACTTGAGCGTTGCTTGTCCTCAAGCAATATAGTCTTGAAATACTAGAATCACTTCTTTATTCTTCACACTTTGTACATCAGTGATTTTGATATGGCGGTATAAACAATGGTAGTAACGATATGGTTTACAGTCCCACATGACTATAAAAATTTAGATCCATTAAGGAAATTGGATCTTTATGAAAACATTTGATCTTTTGAAAATTCATTCTAGCTTTTACCCTAGATAAGTTTTCTGATTTGATCCATCATCGGTGTTGCAAAATATATTTGTGGATCAATATTTTGGCTAAAACTTTTAGGTTCGTGTAATCCACTGCTATCCCGGTATCGGAAAGCACACATCCAGTTTACTTGTTCCGTATATTACCTTTCGGTAAACTACCGTCCGGTTGTAAAGGAAAGCGATGAACAAGAAACTGTTAAGGCAATGTCCCGTGACATGCATTTGATTATGGTCTAAAAACGTGTCGGATGCTAGTACTATCCTTGGTAGGAGCAATAGTAAAGATCATCCTATAATTTTTCGGTCTGGCACAAGGTCCTGTCTCCGACCATGCTATGCAACCACCGTTCTTACGGTTGACACCCGATTTTGTTCAGGTGACCTAATGAATTCCAGGTGAATTCCTAGGATTTTACGTTCAATGGTAATGAACGCATTGAAAATGGGTTTTCAGAAAACAAATCGGTTTGTATTTTTGATCAAAATATTTTCTCGTTCAAGCTCGAGTTTAGATATCATTGAATTCCATGAGTTTGAATTCTCAATCTTTAAGGTCAATCTCTAGGATTGAGTAATATCAGTCTTAAAAGCTGATTTTTAATCTTTAAGGAGATTATCCTTTCTGGGGATCTGATTCATTAGTCTTATCAAGCTAATTTGCACGGTGCTCCCCATTGTACGAGATAAATCCTTCTCATGGTTAGGATAAATCTGACCACATGGCGACCCTGTTTGATGCTGAGGTCCGTGGATTTCCTGCTGATTTTAGTGATGACTTTTCTAGATTTTTCGTCAACCTACAGCTGGTCTGGACGACAACTTCATGACCTAAATCAAGAAGCGCGTGTCTTTTTCGGAAGACTTTACTTCCTTTTAATGATGGAATTGATTCATCGTGTAGATCCATCTCTTCTTTTCTTTCATCGGGTAAAACAGTTTAGTTTAGTCCAAAGCAAAAGTATTTTCAGTTATTTGTTACAAAAATATGTGACATATGTTTAAGATAACTTGGTAAATTTTTCCACACTTGGCTTTTATTTTCCTTTTTATCGTCCTCTATTCCATTTTAAATGAATTTCAACATTTTGGTTGTTTCTCAATTTATGTCCTTCCCGAGGTAACAATAATTTCGGTGTTAAAACCTAGTTTTATCGTTCATAAATATGTATAAACATGATTTTGACTTCATTTAATTGAAAATTTTTCAAATTTTCACAAAATTTGGCAAATAAACCAAGTATAAACCTGAGAGAATTTATAACCCTTCCCCACACTTAAGATCATGCAATGCCCTCATTTGCATGAAATTAGACTATAATTTAAATTCATGAGGGTGATTAGCGTAGAAAAGTGATTAAAATACCGAGTTTGTAATTACAAAGCTCGTCGAATGATAGATGGCGCCTCATCGTTCATTCCTTCATTTATTATATCACATTTGTTGTTTTGCATCTTGTCGTCAAAATCAGTAGCTTTTGCTGAACTTAATGTTAGTCTTTGAAAGTGCGTTGTTTTACCCTGTTGTTTACATGATAAAATACAAACATATATACATATTTTTAAAGTTGGGTTTATTACCCCACGTTCAAAAATTTATAAAATCAAATATTTTTTTGGCATACTTTAAATCAATAAAATTAAAAATAATGATAACAAAATTTGTCGTCCCGCCCTCGGGTAAAGCAATTTCGGCTCAACGACCTAGTCTTCAACTCACGACGAATTTTAGAAATCAATTTTTTTAAACTTAATGAAATAAAGTAAATTTTGTTTTTAAAATCACACAAAAACTTAAATTTGAAAAGCATATTAATTTCATATAAAACCTATAAAATAAAAAAAATCAGAATGGAGGGAGAAAACTAGTTCTTTAGTGTCTGCTAGCGGAAAAGACCAATCGGATTCCATTCTCGGAACTACACGAGAACAGAACAACTAACTCTAGATAGCATTTTCTTTTTAGAACACTTGAATCTCCCCACACTTAGGTAGCTGTGGTGTCGAAATTGTGATTAACTTCATCGTCAATTTCTCTTGGTCCATAATCAACTTGCATATCTGTGACTTTTTCTTTAAGCCATTGATCGGATTCCTGTGTAATATCCACAATTTCAACTAGTTTCTCCTTTTCTTTAGGTGATAGATTGGATACTAACCGGTTACATAACTTAAAGTTCCCCTTGGTTCTAGCATCGCGAATCCGTTTAATAAGTTTCTTCATTGAACTATTAATAACGGGATCATTTAATTTCGTATCAACAACGGGGTTCTTTGTTATCATGTCATCATTAGGTGTTACTTCATTTTCCCCACACTTAGGCGTTTCATTATTGCTAAGTATTACCGTTGGAGTTGGTAAAACAACATGGTTCTTACCAATCGTTTTTGCTGGTTCAACGGTTTTTGTGACGACCCCGTCAAAACACTTAACAGATCCGTCAGTTGGTCCCACAGCTTGATCGGACTTAAATGAATTAAATAAACAAAGTTGCATTCTTTTATTTCAAAATGTTGCCCAAAAAGGAAACAAACCCAAATAAGTAGTTTAAATCAACCAACCATAGTAATGAACCAAAAGTTGACACAAAACATTGCCAACAAACCCACAATTTAAATTATTCAAAATAGAATGCAAACTTAAGTTTCATAAATAGTTTCATAAAATCTGCCCAAATGCATGCAGACTCTTCTAACGACAGCGGAAGCATCAAATAACTCAAGTACCTGTGAAAACATGCAAGTAAACTGTCAACACAAAGGTTGAGTGAATTATAGGTTTAAATAAATAAGTAAACTTTAGACCACAAGATTTAAAAAATGTTAGAAAACATTAAACATTATTCCATTATCAATGAGCCACCTGGTAACCACTTAACCCTTTATTTACCCTTGCCAAACACAATAAAAATATACACTTGGACAGTGTATCTACAACAAATTACGAAGTACTAAACATTCCGATTATAAATTGCTAGCGCGACTAGCTCGAAATGGGGTTGTCAAACCCGATAGATCTATCCTTAGGATTCGCGTTCACCGGTAGAAACCAATGATTACAGTTACCAGACTAGGGAATATTTTTGTCCAACTCACAATGAATAATTAAATTTAACTGTTACTTGTGTCTAAACATAAATAAAAATCTGCATGTAATCACATCCCAAAAATATACTTTGAAAAGTATGTAAAAACGGGACTATAACTCACCTTAAATAGCAACTGAAGAAATATCACAAACAAGCAAACAGCACGTAAAGTAAAATGATCAAGAAAGATCACAACGCCGACCTATAAATAAAGCAGGTCGAAATAAATAACTAACTTAGGCCAAGTCTTAGTATGATAGCTATTGTACATGTTGCAAGTAGACATAGAACATTACTCAGCAAGCATCGGTTTGATTGGAACAGCATAAGGACACACACTTTCTATTTTTAGAAAGTTTCTATTTTTAGAAGGTTTCCATTTTTGGAAAGTTATCTATTTTAGGAAAGTTTCTATTTTTGGAAAGTTTCTATTTTTGGAAAGTTTCTATTTTTGGAAAGTTTCCAAATTTAGAAAGTTCTATTTTTAGAAAGTTTTGAAGTTAGGAAAGTTTCCTCATTTAGAAAGTCAACAGAAGTCAACTGAAAGTCAAAGTCAACCGAAAGTCAACTCAAAAGTCAACCTTGGTCAAACATAGTCAACATTAATTTTAAAAGTGTAAGTTATAATAATAACATAGGTTATAACGTTATTTAAAGTCAAAAGTGTATAATAATGTCTTAACATAAGTTTAATTAAATAAAATGAATTATTAAAGTTAATATAAGTTGAAATGTTATAATTAGTATAACATAAGTATTTAATTAATTAATTAAATGTCAATCATAATATAAATATTATTAATTTATAATAAATTTTAAATCATATCATAAGTATTATTAATTAATAATGAATTATTAATCATATCATAAGTTTCTAATTAAAATTATTAAATCATAAGTATTTAATAATTAAGTCATAATTAAATAATAATTAAGTCTTATAATAATTAAATAATTATTTAATCTTTATTATAAGTCTTATAATAATTTCTCATAATTAAATTTAATACTTATCATAAGTATTTTCCTTTAATAATAAAAGTATTACTAATCATAAGTTTAATTAAAATGTTAATTAAATTATAATTAATAATTAAATGATATAATAAATATTTATATCATAAGTTTTAAATAATAATAATTACTTCTTTTATCTTAAGTAATTAATTAATAATGAATTCCATAAATTTTATCATAAGTTTAATCATTAACCATAAGTTTTAAGTTTAAAAGTTCGCCGGGTCGTATCTTGAGCCCCGGGTGTCGGTTTCGGGCAAGCCACATATGTAACTTCACCTACTCAAACCACCCGACACATTTATGAACTCAAGAACACTCCAAGAACAGTCCCTAAGTCGTGCATATCAGCCATGACTTCAATTAGGAAAACATTTTACTCAAAACCCTAATTCGGGCAAAACGGGTGAACCGTGGCTCGGATTTAGGTGACCCGAACATGAATATTCGTCTCACCATCAGTCCTAACCAAATAACACACCCTAAAGACACCAAGGATGGTCACAAAGTCGGACCCAACCTTGTTCATGCCAAGAACACCTTTCAATCTTTAACAAAAACCAAATTAAGCGTATCTAGGGCTCCGGGAATCGAAACGACATGAATCCGGAGTCTAAAATTAATGTCTTGATGAGAGGAACTCATTTATGTACTTTATTTTAACATTCATATCAGTTATATAGTCAGAATATACGAATCAAACTGCTGTCCAAAATTTACAAACCGAACACATGAACAAACGAGTAATTCTACGCATTCAAACAACATTACAACAACTTATACATATCATACTAATCATATAACATCAAAATACAGAAAAATAAATAAAAATGGAAAGTTCTAGGGTTAGGGTTTATACCCTAATCGAGAATCAAAGAATATAGACGTGTAGAGGACGGAGAGAGGAACACGATGGTGTTAATTGATCCTTGATCCAAGTAATGAAATTTGATGAAGATGGTGGTGTAAGGTGGTGGTGATGTCGGCCTAAAAGGGAGAAGGGAGGAGGAGAGCAAGCTAGGTTTTAATAAAATTAGAAAAGTGAGGAAATAATCAAAAAAAATTGGAAAAATGGGGGGTATACTCCCTCCCCTTGGTTTCGGCCGATGGGTTGAGTGGGGTGGGCCCCACAAGCCCGTCTTGCTAAATAATGAAATCCTTGTGGCCCGAGATCCCGTACGAAGCCCGAAACGCGAAAACACGCTTACGCGATTAAAAATCCGGAAAGATAACAAACGCGCGACGAAAAATAAATATAAATACACCTATTAATAATATGACCTTAAAATATCATATTTAAAATATTTAGGATTTAAAAATCCCGAAAGCTCGACCGTTGGTTTAAAAACCGAAAAGATTCGCCGGATGGAAATCCGCGGAACGTAGAAACGTATAATTTAAAATATGAATACATATATCCACATAACACATAATAATTATTATATATATATTATTACAAAAATAATAATATAGGTCATGGAAATGACGTGGCACACTAACAGTTAACGGTCGTTAAATAATTAACGGAAAAAGATGACGGAAAAAGTAGGGTCGTGACAGTACCTCCCCGTTATGGAAATTTCGTCCCGAAATTTAAGCAGGCGCAGGGGTTGACTCGGCATCTGAGAACAAATGCGGATACTTCTGCTTCATTTGGTCTTCACGCTCCCAAGTGAACTCGGGACCGCGTCTAGCGTTCCATCGGACCCGAACAATAGGAATTTTGCTCTGTTTAAGAGTCTTAACCTCTCGGTCCATGATCTCAACTGGCTCCTCAATAAAATGCAATTGCTTGTCAACTTGAAGTTCCTCCAAAGGAATAGTCTGATCAAATTCAGCCAAACACTTCTTTAAGTTCGAAATATGGAAAACATCGTGAACAGCACTGAGTTCTTGTGGCAACTTCAAACGATAAGCCACCGGTCCAACTCTTTCAATGATCTCAAACGGTCCCACGAAACGAGGACTTAACTTCCCTCTTTTACCAAAACGAATAACACCCTTCCAAGGCGAAACTTTTAACATAACACAATCACCAACTTGAAATTCAACATCTTTCCTTCCTTTGTCGGCATAACTCTTTTGCCGACTTCTAGCAGTTCTCAACCTTTCTTTAATTTGAACAATCTTCTCAGTAGTCTCGTGGATAATCTCTGGACCTGTAAGTTGAGCATCCCCAACCTCATTCCAACAAATAGGAGATCTACATTTCCTACCGTACAAAGCTTCAAACGGTGCGGCTTTAATACTTGCGTGATAACTGTTGTTATAAGAAAACTCAGCTAACGGGAAATACTTATCCCACCCATTCCCAAAATCAATCACACAAGCTCGTAACATATCTTCTAATGTCTGAATGGTCCTCTCACTTTGACCATCCGTTTGAGGATGATAAGCGGTGCTCATATCCAATCTAGTGCCCAAGGCTTCTTGCAACGATTGCCAAAATCTAGATACAAATCGACTATCTCTGTCGGAAATTATAGAAACGGGAACACCATGCCTCGAAACAATCTCTTTCAAATACAAACGGGTGAGTTTCTCCATGGAATCGGTTTCCCTAATCGGAAAAAAGTGAGCCGACTTAGTGAGTCGATCTACAATCACCCAAATCGCATCGTAGCCACCCGAAACTCTTGGTAACTTAGTGATAAAATCCATAGTGATACCTTCCCACTTCCACTCGGGAATTTCTGGTTGTACCAACAATCCGGACGGTTTTTGATGTTCAGCTTTGACCTTAGAACAGGTCAAACACTTAGCCACATACGTAGCCACATCACCTTTCAAATTTGGCCACCAATACAGCTCCTTAAGATCATGATACATCTTTCCTGAACCAGGATGAATAGAGTACCTAGACTTATGAGCCTCATCCAAAACAAGTTGTCGCAGTTCACCAAACTTCGGAACCCAAAGACGTCCTACAAAGTACCTAGTACCATCTGCTCGAATCTCAAATTTCTTAGCCATACCTCTTACGTTCTCTTTCACAAAATTCTCTTCCTTTAAGGCTTCTTGTTGTGCCTCAAGAATCTGCCTTGCGAGGTTTGATCTAACTGTCATATTCAAGGCCCTAACCCTGCGAGGTTCAGTCCTTTCTTTACGACTCAATGCATCAGCCACAACATTGGCCTTACCCGGGTGATACAAAAGGTCACAATCGTAATCATTCAACGTCTCAATCCATCTTCGTTGTCTCATGTTCAACTGTTTCTGATCGAGGATATGTTGAAGACTTTTGTGATCTGTGTACACAGTACTCTTGACCCCATACAAATAATGTCTCCAAATCTTAAGTGCAAAAACAACGGCCCCCAACTCTAAATCATGAGTTGTATAGTTCTGCTCGTGAATATTCAACTGACGTGATGCGTACGCAATAACTTTCTTTCGTTGCATCAAAACACAACCAAAGCCTTGACGCGAAGCGTCACAATAAACAACAAAATCATCATTACCCTCCGGTAGAGACAATATCGGAGCGGTAGTCAGTTTCTTCTTCAAAATCTGAAAAGTATTCTCCTGTTCATCCTTCCACTCATACTTTTTCCCTTTATGCGTTAAAGCAGTCAGAGGTTTCACTATACGAGAGAAATCCTGGATGAACCTTCGATAGTAACCTGCCAATCCTAAGAACTGACGAATTTGAGTAGGAGTTTTCGGGGTTTCCCACTTTTCAATCGCCTCAATTTTAGCAGGATCAACTTGTATTCCTTGTTTGCTAACAATGTGACCAAGGAACTGAACTTCTCTTAACCAAAAAGCACACTTAGAGAACTTAGCGTACAACTCTTCTTTCTTTAACAAATCAAGCACTAACCTCAAATGTTCCTCGTGCTCATCATCACTCTTAGAATAGATAAGGATGTCATCGATGAAAACAATAACGAACTTGTCCAGATAGGGTCTACACACACGGTTCATGAGGTCCATGAATACAGCAGGTGCATTTGTCAATCCGAACGGCATAACAAGAAATTCAAAGTGACCGTAACGGGTGCGAAAAGCAGTTTTTGAAACATCAGATTCTTTAACACGCAACTGATGATAGCCAGAACGAAGATCAATTTTTGAATAAACAGAAGAACCCTGAAGCTGATCGAACAGATCATCAATTCTCGGAAGAGGATAACGATTTTTAACAGTGAGCTTATTCAGTTCACGATAATCAATGCATAAACGAAAAGAACCATCCTTCTTCTTAACAAACAGAACAGGAGCTCCCCAAGGGGACGAACTAGGACGAATAAAACCTTTGTCTATCAACTCACGGAGTTGACTTGACAATTCTTGAAGTTCAGAAGGCGCAAGACGATAAGGAGCACGTGCTACAGGAGCAGCACCGGGAACAAGATCAATTTGAAATTCTACCGCGCGTTGCGGCGGAAGGCCAGGTAAGTCATCGGGAAACACCTCGGGAAAATCCCTAACAATATGAACGTCATCAACGTTCTTTACTTCCTTACTAGGATCAACAACATGAGCAAGGATAGCATGACAGCCCTTACGGAGATGTTTACGAACTTTCATACAGCTAATAAGGTTTAACTGTGTGCATTTCTTATCTCCAAAGACCATCAGTGGCTCTCCAATCACATCAGTAATACGAATAGCCTTATCATAACAGACAATCTCGGCACGGTTCGCGGACAACCAATCCATACCAATAACAATATCAAAACTACCAAGTTCAATCGGTATCAAATCTATCTCGAAATTCCTACCACCCAGATTAATGTTACACTTACGATGTACAGTCTTAGCAGTAAGTTCCTTACCATTAGCTACTTCAACAACATAAGTATTGTCTAAGAGAGCTAACGGCGTTTTGATTCTCGGACTTAATTTACTCGACACGAAACTTAAATCAGCCCCTGAATCAAATAACACATAAACTGATAAATCATCGACTGAGAGCGTACCAGTAACAAGCTTAGGATCTTCCTCCGCATCCTTAGCATTAATGTTGAACGCTCGGCCGCGTGCAGTCTCTGCAGTCTTCTTGTTGGGACAAGCATCTCGGAAATGCCCCGGCTTCCCACACTCATAACAAACCCTCGGATTACCTCCATTATTCGATTTCCCATTACCGTTACCGTTACCACCTCTATTACCAACATTATTATTATTACCACCAGTCGCGGGAGTAGCAGACCCCGGCAAAAGCACTGTACAATCTTTAGCAATGTGCCCTTGCTTAGAGCACCTCTTACAAGTAACTGTGCAGTATCCATCATGAACTTTATAGCAACGAGGACACACACGCTGATTTCTGTTGTTAGCACCTGAGGTATCCTGTTTCTTCTGCTGATTTTGGTTTTGATTGCGGTTGTTATCCCACTTTCGTTTCCCATTATCAGCCTTCTTGACAACCTCCTCACTACTTTCAACAACTGTAGTCTTGCTTCTTCTCAACACCTTGTCATTAAGTTTGTGGGCCATAGACATAGCTGCCTCAATAGTCTGGGGTTCACTGGACTCAACCCCGTGTTCAATCTTCTCGGACAAACCATCAATGTAAGCCTCAATTTTGCGGTCCTCATCCGCATAAACCCTAGGACACAGCAAAGTTAACTCGAAAAATCTTCGTTCATAGGCATCTAACTCGGTGCCATGCATTTTCAAATTCTTGAGCTCAACCTCTAGCTTCTTAAGCTCACCCCGAGGTCTATAGCGGGTGATCAATCTTTCCTTAAAATCATTCCAGGCCAAACCATAAGCTACATCGCTTCCCAAACTACTAACCAGATTGTTCCACCATGTCAAGGCACTATCCTTGAGAGTGCAACTAGCGAAACTAACTTTGTCCTCTTCACGGACCCGACTGACCCTGAAAATAGATTCGATTTTCTCGAACCAACGAGTAAGCCCTATTGGTCCTTCCGTACCACTGAATTCTTGAGGTCGACCAGCCATAAAAGTTTTGTGGGAGCATCCCACGTTGTTGTTCGCATTGGCGTTAACATTAGCATTTGCTGCCATAGCAGCAGCAATTCCTTCATTGATCAGGCGTTGCATACGCGCTTCAGCGGACTCTCTTGGAGGCATGATCTTCAAAATAGAATAACACATCCGTTAGTACCAAGAATAATACTAGTGTCATAAAGGAATAGATCAAAACACGAAAAGACTAACCATTAAGATATTAGTCAACTAACACTATGAGTAATAACATGACAGTTATGATTGTTATAGAAATAACCATCACATGCATACATATTTTATGATAACATCATACAACATACATAGCACCTAACATACATGAACATATATTACGCATAATATAACATGCCAAGAGCCACAACATCAGAAATAAAACATGATAATGATAATAGATGTCATAAAAATAACCATCCATACATAATGAAAAATATCCCATAACAAAATCTTAATAAAATCCTCGGCAAAACGCCGTACATAACCCAAAATGTATGTATAAAAAGGACATTAAGTCTGATGAAATAGATAATCAATATGAATAATCACATCACATTCGCTTAGAGCGGGTGTGATAAGCTGGTCCAGCATGAGTCTCAGCAGGATCCTCATACTTACGCAACTTCCCTTTCACAACATCCAACTCTTCCTTCAACACACGAACAGTGCTCTTGAGAGCCTCGAACTTAGCATTAACTTCTCGATCACGCTTGCGGTTCGCATCCTCAACCCTATGCTTGAAAGTGATAAAGTTACGCATGTCGGCACGGATCTCGTCCATAACTTCATTATGTGGCAAGGTGCGCAAACAATCACTAAGGGCGTTAATACGTGTCACCTCATTATAAGCCCGGTTCATATGAGTAATGGTAGAAAAATAGTAATGAACAGGATCATCGATCTCCGGTTGATTAGCACGACGTCTAGCAGGAGACGGTGGAGCAGGAGCAGCAACAGAGTTATCGCTCGAAGTCGACATCTGCAAACAGCAAAACCGCAAACCATATACCAAAAGATATGAAAGCTAATAATATAACATATACGAAATGAAATGCATAATAATGCTATAGCAAAATGGTCGGGCTGTAGACTAGACTCTAATGCACCCTAATAACCACGGGTTGACCACATTAAGACCGCCTAGTTCCCTACAACCAGCGCTCTGATACCACATGTGACGACCCCGTCAAAACACTTAACAGATCCGTCAGTTGGTCCCACAGCTTGATCGGACTTAAATGAATTAAATAAACAAAGTTGCATTCTTTTATTTCAAAATGTTGCCCAAAAAGGAAACAAACCCAAATAAGTAGTTTAAATCAACCAACCATAGTAATGAACCAAAAGTTGACACAAAACATTGCCAACAAACCCACAATTTAAATTATTCAAAATAGAATGCAAACTTAAGTTTCATAAATAGTTTCATAAAATCTGCCCAAATGCATGCAGACTCTTCTAACGACAGCGGAAGCATCAAATAACTCAAGTACCTGTGAAAACATGCAAGTAAACTGTCAACACAAAGGTTGAGTGAATTATAGGTTTAAATAAATAAGTAAACTTTAGACCACAAGATTTAAAAAATGTTAGAAAACATTAAACATTATTCCATTATCAATGAGCCACCTGGTAACCACTTAACCCTTTATTTACCCTTGCCAAACACAATAAAAATATACACTTGGACAGTGTATCTACAACAAATTACGAAGTACTAAACATTCCGATTATAAATTGCTAGCGCGACTAGCTCGAAATGGGGTTGTCAAACCCGATAGATCTATCCTTAGGATTCGCGTTCACCGGTAGAAACCAATGATTACAGTTACCAGACTAGGGAATATTTTTGTCCAACTCACAATGAATAATTAAATTTAACTGTTACTTGTGTCTAAACATAAATAAAAATCTGCATGTAATCACATCCCAAAAATATACTTTGAAAAGTATGTAAAAACGGGACTATAACTCACCTTAAATAGCAACTGAAGAAATATCACAAACAAGCAAACAGCACGTAAAGTAAAATGATCAAGAAAGATCACAACGCTGACCTATAAATAAAGCAGGTCGAAATAAATAACTAACTTAGGCCAAGTCTTAGTATGATAGCTATTGTACATGTTGCAAGTAGACATAGAACATTACTCAGCAAGCATCGGTTTGATTGGAACAGCATAAGGACACACACTTTCTATTTTTAGAAAGTTTCTATTTTTAGAAGGTTTCCATTTTTGGAAAGTTTTCTATTTTAGGAAAGTTTCTATTTTTGGAAAGTTTCTATTTTTGGAAAGTTTCTATTTTTGGAAAGTTTCCAAATTTAGAAAGTTCTATTTTTAGAAAGTTTTGAAGTTAGGAAAGTTTCCTCATTTAGAAAGTCAACAGAAGTCAACTGAAAGTCAAAGTCAACCGAAAGTCAACTCAAAAGTCAACCTTGGTCAAACATAGTCAACATTAATTTTAAAAGTGTAAGTTATAATAATAACATAGGTTATAACGTTATTTAAAGTCAAAAGTGTATAATAATGTCTTAACATAAGTTTAATTAAATAAAATGAATTATTAAAGTTAATATAAGTTGAAATGTTATAATTAGTATAACATAAGTATTTAATTAATTAATTAAATGTCAATCATAATATAAATATTATTAATTTATAATAAATTTTAAATCATATCATAAGTATTATTAATTAATAATGAATTATTAATCATATCATAAGTTTCTAATTAAAATTATTAAATCATAAGTATTTAATAATTAAGTCATAATTAAATAATAATTAAGTCTTATAATAATTAAATAATTATTTAATCTTTATTATAAGTCTTATAATAATTTCTCATAATTAAATTTAATACTTATCATAAGTATTTTCCTTTAATAATAAAAGTATTACTAATCATAAGTTTAATTAAAATGTTAATTAAATTATAATTAATAATTAAATGATATAATAAATATTTATATCATAAGTTTTAAATAATAATAATTACTTCTTTTATCTTAAGTAATTAATTAATAATGAATTCCATAAATTTTATCATAAGTTTAATCATTAACCATAAGTTTTAAGTTTAAAAGTTCGCCGGGTCGTATCTTGAGCCCCGGGTGTCGGTTTCGGGCAAGCCACATATGTAACTTCACCTACTCAAACCACCCGACACATTTATGAACTCAAGAACACTCCAAGAACAGTCCCTAAGTCGTGCATATCAGCCATGACTTCAATTAGGAAAACATTTTACTCAAAACCCTAATTCGGGCAAAACGGGTGAACCGTGGCTCGGATTTAGGTGACCCGAACATGAATATTCGTCTCACCATCAGTCCTAACCAAATAACACACCCTAAAGACACCAAGGATGGTCACAAAGTCGGACCCAACCTTGTTCATGCCAAGAACACCTTTCAATCTTTAACAAAAACCAAATTAAGCGTATCTAGGGCTCCGGGAATCGAAACGACATGAATCCGGAGTCTAAAATTAATGTCTTGATGAGAGGAACTCATTTATGTACTTTATTTTAACATTCATATCAGTTATATAGTCAGAATATACGAATCAAACTGCTGTCCAAAATTTACAAACCGAACACATGAACAAACGAGTAATTCTACGCATTCAAACAACATTACAACAACTTATACATATCATACTAATCATATAACATCAAAATACAGAAAAATAAATAAAAATGGAAAGTTCTAGGGTTAGGGTTTATACCCTAATCGAGAATCAAAGAATATAGACGTGTAGAGGACGGAGAGAGGAACACGATGGTGTTAATTGATCCTTGATCCAAGTAATGAAATTTGATGAAGATGGTGGTGTAAGGTGGTGGTGATGTCGGCCTAAAAGGGAGAAGGGAGGAGGAGAGCAAGCTAGGTTTTAATAAAATTAGAAAAGTGAGGAAATAATCAAAAAAAATTGGAAAAATGGGGGGTATACTCCCTCCCCTTGGTTTCGGCCGATGGGTTGAGTGGGGTGGGCCCCACAAGCCCGTCTTGCTAAATAATGAAATCCTTGTGGCCCGAGATCCCGTACGAAGCCCGAAACGCGAAAACACGCTTACGCGATTAAAAATCCGGAAAGATAACAAACGCGCGACGAAAAATAAATATAAATACACCTATTAATAATATGACCTTAAAATATCATATTTAAAATATTTAGGATTTAAAAATCCCGAAAGCTCGACCGTTGGTTTAAAAACCGAAAAGATTCGCCGGATGGAAATCCGCGGAACGTAGAAACGTATAATTTAAAATATGAATACATATATCCACATAACACATAATAATTATTATATATATATTATTACAAAAATAATAATATAGGTCATGGAAATGACGTGGCACACTAACAGTTAACGGTCGTTAAATAATTAACGGAAAAAGATGACGGAAAAAGTAGGGTCGTGACAGTTTTGGTTGGTGGAGATTTAGTCTTTCGAATCATAAAGGTGATTGATTTGTCATCACTACTAAGTGTCATTCTACCATTTCTTACATCAAATAACGCCCCGGTGGACGCAAAGAATGGTCGACCTAAAATTAGAGGAACGTTTGGGTCCTCTTCTATGTCAATGACAATAAATTCGACTAGAAAGGTTAAATTGCCTACTTGAACGGGTAGGTTGTCAGCAATTCCAACTAGGTGCTTAATGGTTTGATCAAAGAGTCGAACACTCATATCCGTTGGACTTAACTTACCTACACCTAATCTCTTATATAAGGAAAGAGGCATAACACTTACACTTGCACCTAAATCTGCTAGTGCATCATACATGACACAATCACTAAGTAGACAAGGAACAATAAATTCACCCGGATCACCTACCCTAGGTGGAGGTTTTGGTGGAACTGTCTTCACTGGGTTTATATTTACGGCTTTTGTTTCTTGCACTTTCTTATTCTTTTTCTTCTTCTTCTTTCCAGAGGTATCACAATCTTTATTACCTATCACTTGCTCATACTCAACTCCTTTTCTTGGAAACGGGATGGGTGGTTTGTATGGTGTCACCACTGGCTTTACATACTCGGGTGGTGGTGGTGGTGTAACTTCTTCATTGTTACTCACATCTAAAACCTTCCCATCTTCTGGAGCTGGTTTTTCAGAATTTGTTGACACCATATTAACATTCTCTTTCCGAGGATTTACTTCAGTATTACTCGGTAGCTTTCCTTGTTCCCTCTCACTCATCATGCTAGCAAGAGTACCTACGTGTTTTTCTAGATTCAAAATGGTAGCTTGTTGAGTTCTTAATGACTGATCAAACCTCTCATTCGTTTGGGTTTGAGTTTCAATAAATTGTGTTTGAGATTCAACTAGCTTGAATACCACGTCTTCCATATTTGACTTTTTCTCTTCGGTTTGTTGTTGTGGTTTATATAAGCCAGGTCTTTGTTGATTGAAAGTGTTGTTTTGAGTTGGTTGGTTATTCGGACCTTGTTGGTTATACCAGTTATTTTCGGGTCCTTTTGGATTGTAAAGAATGTTTTGATTTCGATTGAAGTTTAGCTTTGGCGGTTGATAATTATTTTGATAATTATTTCCAGGCCTTTGGTTCATATAGAAAACATTCTCTCGTTGTTCCAATGTTGGTTCAATGTGACAATCTTTCAATAAGTGTGGTCCACCGCATAGCTCACAACTGATTCGTATTGCGTGAATATCTTTATTCATCTTTTCCATTCATCTTTCGAAAGCATCTATTTTTGCTGAAACGGAATCAAAGTCATGGCTAGAATCGGCTCTAGCCACTTTAGATGAACGAAAAATATCTTTTTCTTGGTGCCACTCATGCGAGTGGGAGGCTGTGTTATCAATAATTTTGTAAGCTTCAGTTGCGGTTTTCTTCATAATGGAACCACCAGCTGTTATGTCGATGTCTTTTCGTGTAGCAACGTTGACACCTTGGTAGAATATTTGTACTATTTGGTAAGTGTCTAAACCGTGTTGAGGACATCCTCTCAACAACTTTCCAAATCTTGTCCACGCCTCATATAGAGTTTCATTTGACTTTTGTGTGAACGTAACAATTTCTACTTGAAGTCTCACGGCTTTAGATGCCGGAAAGAATTGTTTAAGAAATTTTTCAACTAAAACATCCCATGTGTCAATCGCCCCTTCAGGTAACGATTCTAACCAATCTTTGGCTTCTCCCTTTAAAGTCCAGGGAAACAACATGAGATAGATCTGCTCATCTTCCACTTCTCGGATTTTGAATAGTGTACAAATTCTTTTAAACGTACGAAGGTGTTCGTTAGGATCTTCATTCGGTGCACCACTGAATTGGCATTGGTTAGTTACCATGTGTAGAATTTGTCCTTTGATTTCATAATCTGGCGCATTAACTTCTGGCTTAATAATGGCGTGACCTTGGTCCGTGCGTGTGGCTCTCATTCGATCTTCCATACTTAGAGGTTCCGTTACTTCCATAATTGAATTTGTTGAATACGAATCACTAGAGGATTCTGATTTAATGGTTTGTGGCTCAGGAGGAATAATTAGTGGTTCAAGATCTTGGAATTGTCCTTGAATATGCTCCGGGTTCTTAATTGTGAAGTCGGGTTCAAAAGATGGATTATCGGAAATTTGAGTTGGAGTTCTTGTTCGACTAGATGACGATTCTAAAGAAAAATCAACGGCGACAATATTTGCTAGATGTCTTGATCGAGTTACAGGTGGTGAACGTATGAAAGGTGGTGAACGTTTTGCTCGGTGCATTCACAGAATATCCTATTAGTTATAAAAATAAGAAAAACTTATATAAGTTGTCCAATTAATAGACTTTTCTGATTTTGCCCACGTTTCGAATAGCCAAAAGATGTAGCAGGTAGCCAGGACCCTTTAAATCGGAAGCCCACAACTAGCCACTAACAAATCCAACTATTACTACGAACCAGAAAAATGTCAACGTCTATTAATTTAACCGCTTAAATAATTTTTCTTTCCGTTTTAAGATTTAGATAAGAAGTATAGAAAATTCTAAGTCCTAAAAACTAGAGTATCGAGAAATAACGAAGAAATAGATTGCGCGTCGAAAAATGTTGAAAAATAAAAAGGTCGAAAAATAGGCGTCGAAAAATAAAAATAAGAAAGTAGTGCGAAATACGGCGTCGTAAAATTCTAAAGCACCTAAAACTTAGTCTAAGGAATAAGCACTTAAGGGATTTTACGGCAAAGCCTAAAAATTTTAGAAGTAAAAATAACTATGGCAAAACTAAACTTAATACTAAAAGTTGCGACTATAGTCTAAAAATCTAAAGGTAATAAAACTAAAAAAAACATTTTTTTTTTATAGACAAAATCTTAAAAAAATATATTTTTTTTTTAATATTTTTTTTTTTACGTTTTTGTTTTTTTTTTACGTTTTTTTTTTTTACTTTTTTTTTTTTTTAAAACGATTTTTTTTTACAAATTAATAATTTTTTTATAATTATTATTTTTTTTCAAAACTTTTTTTTTAATTCATTTACTATTCATGAATAGTAAATGAAAAAAAATTAATTAATTTACTATTCACATGAAAGCGATAGAAATTATTAATTACAAGTTACATAATATACCCCTGAAGTATTTAATAAATACGACTTTTTAAAACTTTACGTATCAAATTTTGATTCTAAAATATTATTATATTATTATATTCTATTTCAATATTATTATATTATTATATTCTATTTCAATATTATTATAGTATTATATTTTATTTCAATATTATTATAATTAAAAATATAGCGTTTTAGCGCTCCCCGGCAGCGGCGCCAAAAACTTGATGATGTAGCGTGAGGGTAAGAAATAGTATTATTTTTACTAGGAAATACTACAAAATATGACACAAGTTTTATTAATTTACGGATGGGATATACCTAAACCTTGCTACAACACTATAGGCAGTGTACCTAATCGTAGAGTAGTGTAGTTTTTAGTAAGTCCGGTTCGTTCCACAGGGAGCTAGTGATTACGTACTATATTTTTATAAAACTATATTTATGTAAATATATATATATATAAGTAGTAATATTATTATAAAAGGGGGGTTTTTACCGTTTAATGACCGGTTTGTCGATTTTATATTTTTAAGCGTAAAGATAAATGACAATAATTAAAGTGCGTAAAATAAATAAATGACGATAAATAAAATAACAATAAATAAAATTGAGATAGAATATGAAATAAAAGGATTATGCTTATTTAAACTTCCGTAATCATGATGTTTGACGTTTTGATTTTAATTAATTGTTACTCGGGTTAATTGTCCTTTGTCATGGTTTATTTGATACCTATCTGGTTTTTATCCATAATAGTCCATCGGTCATAAATATAAAGTGCGAGTGTCCTCGTCAAATTACCCTTATACCCGAAGTCAAATATTCCAACTAATTAAGGATTTAAACTGTGACGCAGTTATCACTTCTGTCAACAATTACACCAGTTATCACTGTATGTAATCTACCCCTGTTTTGATTAGATATGAATATTAATTTACCCACTTGATCAGTTTGAATAATCAATTACCCAACCCGAATAATTAATTAAATGATTATAATAGATTCCATATGAACGTCACTAAATAGGACAACCATAATCATTATTAATTATTAGGATAATTAATTTGAAGATAGGTTCGACAGACTCCAATGAGTTGTCACTCAATTAGACAATACCCCCCATCTATTAATAGTCAATAGTCCAATTTCCACAAGTGTCGGTCTTTTGCCCAAACCTTAATTATGGTACAAAGCCCAATTACCCAATTTTAGTAATTAGCCCAACATCATGATTACTACTTTTTAAATAAGCATAATAATAACTTAGCTACGAGACATTAATATAAAAAGGTTGAACATAACTTACAATGATTAAAAATAGCGTAGCGTTACACGGACAGAATTTCGACTTACACACTCAAACGATCTCTATCATAAATCTTATTATTATCATAATTTAAAATTAAAATTAAGATTATTGTTATATCTTATTACATTAACATTATGATAGAGATTTTTAGATATTGATATTGATAATAGATTTTTAGGATAGAAAAAGGGATGCCTTTCAATTGATCGATAATCATCGCCTTTTATAGGCAAAATATGAAATTAAATTTTCATTTACGACCCCTGAACTATGCTAAATTAACAACTTTTTATTATTTAATATTATTCTTATTATGAATTATTTAAATATTATATTTTATTCTTGTGCATAGTTGACTCGTAATTTTTACACCGTTGCGTCGAGCGTTGAGAGTTGACTCATGTCCCGGTTCCGGATTTTCGAACGTCCTTGCGTACTATTTTATATCGTGTACTTTGCGTTTTGTAACTTGTACTCTTGTCATTTTTAGACGTTCTTCATCAATAATTTGAACCTTTTTAATTGTATCTTGTACTTTTGAGCTTTTTGGACCTTTTTGTCTTCAATTTGTCGAATCTGCCTTTTGTCTTCGCACTTATTTAATATAAACGAATATCACTTGAAAATGGAACAATTGCAACTAAAATCTTGTCTTTCTTGGGGGATAATGCTATGAAATATATGTTCCTTTTTAGCCTTATCAGAATCAAATTGATATGGTTTTATATTGAACTCTATTTTATGAATCTAAACAGAAAAAGTATAGGTTTATAGTCGGAAATATAAGTTACAAGTCGTTTTTGTAAAGGTAGTCATTTCAGTCGAAAGAACGACGTCTAGATGACCATTTTAGAAAACATACTTCCACTTTGAGTTTAACCATGATTTTTGGATATAGTTTCATGTTCATAAGAAAAATCATTTTCCCAGAAGGACAAATTTTAAATCAAAGTTTATCATAGTTTTTAATTAAATAACCCAAAACAGCCCGCGGTGTTACTACGACGGCGTATGTCCGGTTTTACAGTGTTCTTCGTGTTTCCAGGTTTTAAATCATTAAGTTAGCATATCATATAGATATAGAACATGTGTTTAGTGAATTTTAAAAGTCAAGTTAAAAGGATTAACTTTTGTTTGCGAACAAGTTTAGAGTTAACTAAACTATGTTCTAGTGATTACAAGTTTAAACCTTCGAATAAGATAGCTTTATATGTATGAATCGAATGATGTTATGAACATCATTACTACCTCAAGTTTTCTGGATAAAGCTACTGGAAATGAGAAAAATGGATCTAGCTTCAAAGGATCCTTGGATGGCTTGAAAGTTCTTGAAGCAGAATCATGACACGAAAACAAGTTCAAGTAAAATTTCCACTCGAAATAAGATTGTTATAGTTATAGAAATTGAATCAAAGTTTGAATATGAGTATTACCTTGTATTAGAAAGATATCTTACTGTAAATAATAAAGATTTCTTGAGGTTGGATGATCACTCTACAAGATTGGAAGCAAGCTAGCAAACTTGGAAGTATTCTTGATTTTATGAAACTAGAACTTGTAGAATTTATGAAGAACACTTAGAACTTGAAGATAGAACTTGAGAGAGATTAATTAGGTGAAGAAAATTGAATAATGAAAGTGTTTGTAGGTGTTTTTGATCGTTGGTATATGGATTAGATATAAAGGATGTGTAATTTTGTTTACATGTAAATAAGTCATGAATGATTACTCATATTTTTGTAATTTTATGAGATATTTCATGCTAGTTGCCAAATGATGGTTCCCACATGTGTTAGGTGACTCACATGGGCTGCTAAGAGCTGATCATTGGAGTGTATATACCAATAGTACATACATCTAAAACCTGTGTATTGTACGAGTACGAATACGGGTGCATACGAGTAAAATTGTTGATGAAACTGAATGAGGATGTAATTGTAAGCATTTTTGTTAAGTAGAAGTATTTTGATAAGTGTATTAAAGTCTTTCAAAAGTGTATGAATACATATTAAAACACTACATGTATATACATTTTAACTGAGTCGTTAAGTCATCGTTAGTCGTTACATGTAAGTGTTGTTTTGAAACCTTTAGGTTAACGATCTTGTTAAATGTTGTTAACCCATTGTTTATTAAATCAAATGAGATGTTAAATTATTACATTATCATGATATCATGATGTATTAATATATCTTAATATGATATATATACATTAAATGTCGTTACAACGATAATCGTTACATATATGTCTCGTTTCAAAATCATTAAGTTAGTAGTCTTATTTTTACATATGTAGTTCATTGTTAATATACTTAATGATATGTTTACTTATCATAATATCATGTTAACTATATATATATATATATATCCATATATATGTCATCATATAGTTTTTACAAGTTTTAACGTTCGTGAATCGCCGGTCAACTTGGGTGGTCAATTGTCTATATGAAACCTATTTCAGTTAATCAAGTCTTAACAAGTTTGATTGCTTAACATGTTGGAACATTTAATCATGTAAATATCAATTACATTTAATATATAAAAACATGGAAAAGTTCGGGTCACTACAGTACCTACCCGTTAAATAAATTTCGTCCCGATATTTTAAGCTGTTGAAAGTGTTGACGAATATTCTGGAAATAGATGCGGGTATTTCTTCTTCATCTGATCTTCACGCTCCCAGGTGAACTCGGGCCCTCTACGAGCATTCCATCGAACCTTAACAATCGGTATCTTGTTTTGTTTAAGTCTCTTAACCTCACGATCCATTATTTCGACGGGTTCTTCAATGAATTGAAGTTTTTCATTGATTTGGATTTCGTCCAACGGAATAGTGAGATCTTCTTTAGAAAAATATTTCTTCAAATTCGAGACGTGGAAAGTGTTATGTACATTCGCAAGTTGTTGAGGTAACTCAAGTCGGTAAGCTACTGGTCCGACACGATCAATAATCTTGAATGGTCCAATATACCTTGGATTTAATTTCCCTCGTTTACCAAATCGAACAACACCTTTCCAAGGTGCAACCTTAAGCATGACCATCTCTCTAATTTCAAATTCTATGTCTTTTCTTTTAATGTCGGCGTAGCTCTTTTGTTGACTTTGGGCGGTTTTCAACCGTTGTTGAATTTGGACGATCTTCTCGGTAGTTTCTTGTATTATCTCCGGACCCGTAATTTGTCTATCCCCCACTTCACTCCAACAAATCGGAGACCTGCACTTTCTACCATAAAGTGCTTCAAACGGCGCCATTTCAATGCTTGAATGATAGCCGTTGTTGTAGGAAAATTCTACTAACGGTAGATGTCGATCCCAACTGTTTCCGAAATCAATAACACATGCTCGTAGCATGTCTTCAAGTATTTGTATCGTTCTTTCGCTCTGCCCATCAGTTTCATGTCTAGACGAGTTCCTAATGCTTGCTGTAATGTCTGCCAGAATCTTGAAATAAATCTGCCATCCCTATCAGAGATAATAGAGATTGGTATTCCATGTCTGGAGACGACTTCCTTCAAATACAGTCGTGCTAACTTCTCCATCTTGTCATCTTCTCTTATTGGCAGGAAGTGTGCTGACTTGGTGAGACGATCAACTATTACCCAAATAGTATCATAACCACTTGCAGTCCTTGGCAATTTAGTAATGAAATCCATGGTAATGTTTTCCCATTTCCATTCCGGGATTTCAGGTTGTTGTAGTAGACCTGATGGTTTCTGATGTTCAGCTTTGACCTTAGAACACGTCAAACATTCTCCTACATATTTAGAAATATTGGCTTTCATACCTGGCCACAAAAATGTTTCTTAAGATCCTTGTACATCTTCCCCGTTCCAGGATGTATTGAGTATCTGGTTTTATGAGCTTCTCTAAGTACCATTTCTCTCATATCTCCAAATTTTGGTACCCAAATTCTTTCAGCCCTATACCGGGTTCCATCTTCCCGAATATTAAGATGCTTCTCCGATCCTTTGGGTATTTCATCCTTTAAATTTCCCTCTTTTAAAACTCCTTGTTGCGCCTCCTTTATTTGAGTAGTAAGGTTAGTGTGAATCATTATATTCATAGATTTTACTCGAATGGGTTCTCTGTCCTTTCTGCTCAAGGCGTCAGCTACCACATTTGCCTTCCCCGGGTGGTAACGAATCTCAAAGTCGTAATCATTCAATAATTCAATCCACCTACGCTGCCTCATATTCAGTTGTTTCTGATTAAATATGTGTTGAAGACTTTTGTGGTCGGTATATATAATACTTTTGACCCCATATAAGTAGTGCCTCTAAGTCTTTAATGCAAAAACAACCGCGCCTAATTCCAAATCATGCGTCGTATAATTTTGCTCGTGAATCTTCAATTGTCTAGACGCATAAGCAATCACCTTCGTCCGTTGCATTAATACACAACCGAGACCTTGCTTTGATGCGTCACAATAAATCACAAAATCATCATTCCCTTCAGGCAATGACAATATAGGTGTCGTAGTTAGCTTTTTCTTCAATAATTGAAATGCCGTCTAATAAAGAAATTGAGGTTGATAAAGCAAAAATCAATGTTATTTCCAACCTTCCTGAACCCTCTAATGTAAAAACAATTCGGAGTTTTTTAGGACAAGCTGGATTTTATAGACGTTTTATTCAAGATTTCTCAAAAATTGTCCGTCCATTAACTAAACTCCTAGAGAAGGACGCGCCTTTTGAATTTAACGAAGACTGTAAGAAAGCGTTCTCTATTCTAAAAGAAAAACTTACCAACACACCTATTATAGTATCACCTGACAGGTCGAAACCTTTCGAACTTATGTGTGATGCTAGCGATTACGCTATAGGAGCTGTTTTAGGGCAACGAAAGGAAAAACACTTTCACCCAATTTACTATACTAGTAAAACATTATCAGGAGCTCAGTTAAATTATACAACCACTGAAAAAGAATTGTTAGCTATAGTCTTCGCATTAGATAAATTTCATTCGTATTTAATAATGAATAAAGTAACAGTTTACACCGATCATTCGGCACTTAAATATCTCTTAACTAAACCCGATGCTAAAGCTCGACTCTTACGATGGGTTTTACTCCTCCAAGAATTTGATATGCAAGTTATTGATAAAAAAAAAGGTGCTGAAAATCTGGCAGCAGATCATCTGTCACGTTTAGAGAATCCCGATCTAGACGATTCCATCGAAATTAGAGACACATTCCCTGATGAATGTCTCATGATGATCTCTGATGAGTCATATCCATGGTTTGCTGACTTCGCAAATTATTTAGCTGCAAAAGAATTGAGGAAGGATTTTACATACCAACAAAGAAAAAAATTCTTCGCTGACCTTAAACATTATTTTTAGGGAACTCCTTACTTATTTAAAGAAGGACCTGAACAAGTCATTCAACGTTGCGTATATGGTAAAGAAGCAAATGAAATCCTAATACAATGCCACAGTAGTGCGTCAGGAGGACACTTTGGTCCAAATTACACGGCTCGCAAAGTATTAGATTCTGGATTATATTGGCCTACCATATTTCAAGATGCACATAAATTACTTCGGTCATGTGATGCATGCCAACGAGGAGGAAATCTCTCAAAACGCGATGAGATGCCCCGTCAAAATATTCAAGTATGTGAAGTATTTGATGTGTGGGGTATTAATTTTATGGGACAATTTCCTTCTTCTGAAAGAAACCAGTACATTCTTGTAGCAGTTGACTACGTTTCTAAATGGGCTGAAGCAAAAGCTCTTCCTACTAATGACTCACGAGTGGTAGTTGACTTTCTTAAGAAATTATTTTGTCGATTTGGTTTTCCTAAAACTTTAATTAGTGACCGTGGAACCCATTTCACTAATCAACTACTTGAAAGAGTTCTTAAAAGATATGGTGTTAACCATCATTTTTCTATAGCTTATCACCCTCAAACGAGTGGTCAGGTTGAAAATACTAATCGAGGATTGAAAAGAATACTCGAACGAACAGTTGAAAATAACCCAAAACTTTGGACTCGAAAACTAGATGATGCATTATGAGCTTTCCGAACTGCTTACAAAACTCTTATAGGGACTACTCCTTTTAAATTGGTTTATGGAAAAGCTTGTCATCTATCCGTTAAAATTGAACACCGCGCATATTGGGCTTTAAAACAATGTAACTTAAATCCTAAAGAGTCAGAAAAACATAGATTAATTCAACTAAACCAGCTTGATGAACTTAGACTTTCGGCTTATGAGAACTCAATAACTTATAAAGAGAAAATGAAAAAATGGCATGATGCACGAATTAAAAATATTAAAGTATTTCAACCAGGGGATAAAGTTTTAATTTTTCAATCAAAATATAAATTTTCTCCTGGAAAATTAAAATCTAGATGGATGGGTCCTTTCATAGTTAAGCAATCTTTCTCCACTGGATATGTTGAATTATATAATAAAAAGGGTGAAACATTAAAAATAAATGGTCATAGACTGAAGATCTACTTTGAAAAAGATGTAATGCTTGGAGGGGAAGTAATTTCCCTTAGCCAAGTTAAAACTTAAATTTTATAACTATAAGTACTGTAGAATTTTGTAGAATACTTGTAATTTATTTTTATTTTTAAAAAACTTTAAAAATTGAAAGATTTTAAATAAAGCCGCCGGCTTGTGCTACTGAAGCCGCCGGCCTGTCAAATTCAGAAAAAGCTGTGCGCTGTCATTCATTTAATGCTTTTTGACCACGAAACCGCCGACTTAGCTTTGAAGCCGCCGGCTTTGCACCCCAGACAGTTTTTATCCCTAAACCGCCCCATTTCTTCATTTTTACACTCTCAATTATTCAAAAATGCTCTCAAGAAGAAAAACTTGCTATTTGCTTAATCCAACTTGTAACTACTCATGGCTGATAGGGTAAGTTTCAATTTTTTTAAACTTTACATTATTTTCCTTTTAAGTTCTGCAAAAGTCTGCCATGATTGCTATGACTATCATGAAGCCGCTGGCAACATGATGAAGCCGCCGGCCTCATTTTCCTGATTCTGTGATGAATTTTTACTACTGATTGGATAAATGCTGAGTTATGAGTTTATATAGCATAGGGATCTATTTGATTGATGTTGTGAGTGTTAGAAAACCCTAAAATCTGGAAACTAGTATAAAGTCGCCGGCACGATAGCAAGGCCGCCGGCATCTTCATAAAAATGCCCGATTTAAAAATTATGTTGATTAAACAGGTTTCTGGAAAATATTGTGAAAAATGTTATGCAGGTTATGAAGCTGACAGCCTGGTACAATGAAGCTGCCGGTTTCGTTTGGTTATTGTTTTATTTTTCTAATGTTTATTTGATTTGTGATAAAATAGAGAGTTAGGAACAGGGAGGAGCTTGAGGAGACTGAAATTTTTATTAACTGGGCTGCTTTACATGAGTGGTTGAGGTTTCCTCGAGATGATGACAGGTTTGACACTATGGCACGCAGGCTCAAAAGAATGCTGCGTCAGGAGATGTTGGCTCCGTATACGATTGATTGGCATGCGCTCCATTCGGCTGGTTTGTTTAATACTTATAGGGAGATGCTCCAGACTAACTATTTGGTACCCTTAGCTAATGGAGGGGGATGAGTGTAGTGTTTGAGGATTGGTTCAACTTGTTCATCAGTCAAAAGACCATTTACCCTAGCTTGGTTTATGAGCTGCTTGCTTCTACTGTTTGTTCCCGTCACATTCAGAGTGCCACGGATTGTTTGTTCTTTAGGTTTCATTTGGGTGGACGTGAGCAGTCCATGAGCATGGTTGGTCTTGCTCTAGCTTTGGGTATCTATGGGGAGCGTGTTAATGAGACTTAGTTCGAGGGTTATTTGATGAGTGCTACTAGACAGGGATGATCGAAAACTTGTGAGGGTTTTAACTATGATGCAGCATGGAGTGAATTTGGTGATTCATCTATGGGTTTTCTTAATACTGATGTGAGGAGGAAGCACATTGCCCTTCCATACATGTGATGTTTTCACATTCTGGTTTCTCACACAATCGCTTTGAGGAAGGAGAATACGGAGAAGCTGACTCAGCCTGATTGTTGGTATTTGTCTCAGTTGTTTAGTCGTAATACAGTGAACATTCCTTATTGTGTGGCGGATTACTTGAGTAGCTCAGCGAGGGGTAGGACTCAAGTGAGTGCTGTGTGTGGTGGTCATTTTGTGACCATGATTGCTAGAGCTTTGGGAGTTCCTACTATTGGGTTACAGCTGCTGATGAGTGAGGTTGGTGTGGTAAATGCTAAGATCTGGATGAGTGCTAAGGTTGTTAAGAGAGGAACAGGTGAGAGTTTAATTCCGTACGAGCCGATGATTGGTCAGTTGATGAATGTGGAGCAGCCACATGAGACACCTCATACCGAGGCGTCAAGTAGCCGATTTAGGGGTAGTAGGAGAGGAACCCACGGTGGAGCGAATGACCTGTCTAGGGTAATTGAGATGATGACTGCCCTAAACACTAATCAGGGTCAGATGGCTACTAGGATGGGGGAACACCACTAAGAGTTATTGGCTAATCGCCAGGAGGATAGGACTGAGTTTGATGCGTTTAGGAGGAAGACCACATATGAGTTAAGGCGTATTGATTATTCGGTTCAGTGGGGTGTTCTTAATAATGAGAGGTTCTATAGCCACTATCCGAGTACAGATCCCTTTGAGGCCACGTACTATGAGCCACCACCATATTATGGTCCAGATGTTGCCTATCCACCAGCGCGTTATGACCGCACCTATGCTCTAGCCCAGATCTAGCCTACTGCTAACAGTGATGATGATGATGTGGAGTAGAGGATGATGAGACTCCTGTGATGATTCGATGATTTGGTTCTGTTATGTTTTATGACATTTTTATTATTATTTACACTCTGGTCTGTAATAACTTTAATTATGTTTAATTTCCATATGCATAAGAACCTTTTTAACTATCTGCTTGGTTTATTATCATATATCAATTTGCAATGATGAGTGAAGGACGAACACGTTAAGCAGCAATTTAAGATGCTTCTACGTTTTAAAGGTTCGCCAAAGGGGAGAATTACCTTTTCTCACTTATACTTTATTTCATTTTTATTTAGTTTATACAATGTGGACATTGCAACATTCTAAGTGTGGGGTGGAGGTAATCAATTGATTATTGATTGAGTTAAATTTGTTTAAGTTAAAGTTAAGCGAAAAATGAGTATAATTTTATAATTTTTCAAAAGTATAAATTCTTAGTTAAACTTATGTTTATTTACTAACTTAATCTTAATGTTAATAATAGAACTACTCTCAATTTCGAGATCGGATTACTTGTTTAGATAAGAAGTAAAAGCCAAAAATTGTAAAACGAGTACAAACTTATAGTCACTACCATATGGCATAATGAGCATGGACCACTGAGGCAGCAAAAGAGTCCCAATGAAGGGCCAATTTAGAAAAATTGTCAAGTGTAAAGCTAATGCTAAGCATGAAAGCAAAAGAAATGAAAAGAAAAAAGAGCCCAATGAAGGCCAACAAAAGAAAAGAGTTCCAATGAGAACCATACACTTATAAAAATTCTCTAGAAGACAAAAGAGTCCAATGATGACCAAACTGTATAAATCTGATTTAATAAACATTAGGACTGCTTGTAATCCTTGGTCTGGTTCAGACTAGTTCTTTTAATAACAAAAGCTAACTTATAAATAGACATTTGTTTAACTTTGTAATTTTACTTCAACTTTCTATACCCATTTAAAATTATTTAAATTTACTTATCCCTTTTTAATAATATCATAAATTTACTTGAGGACAAGTAAAAGTTCAAGTGTGGGGCATTTGATAACTCCTAAATTATACAGCATTTTATAACATTTTGAGGAGTTATCTTGTTGTTTTAGAGTCATTTTAATACCAAAACACATTAAAATGGGTAAAAAGGGGAAATAGGTAATTCTAATATTTTGTTTGAGTTATGTGCAAAACAGGAACAAAAATAGTGAAAAAAATAAAGAGATGAGAGATGAAGTCGTCGGCCTAAGGACTACAAAGCCGCCGGCTTTCCCATGGATTCTAGAATGTTCCTGTTTCATTCGTAAAATATGCTAAACTTGGAGCCAAAGGAAAAGTAAAGCAAAGCCGCCGGCTTCACCCTGAAGCCGCCGGCATTGAAGACACGGTTTCTCGACTTGCTGATCAAGTTCAAGTAAATAAGGAAACAAAATCAAAGAGATTTGCTGGATAAGTGAAGCAGCCGGCTTAGCAGCAAGCCGCTGGCTTAATGAAGGCGGTTACGCATTTTTGGCTTAAAGATCACGATTTGCTTGGAGAGAAAGTCACCGACTCAGGGAAGCCGGCGGCTTCACCCTGAAGCCACCGGCTTGGTTAGCCGTCTTAAAATATTATAAATAGAGGCCTTAGGTCAGAGTTTTTATCATCCAGTTCAGTTTTTCATATTGTTCAGAATTCAAGAACGAATTAGTTAGGTCTTTACTTCCTTTCAACGTTCAAGTTCATTAATTAATCTTTTGGCTTTCAATCTCTTCTATGTCGGTATGACTCTTTACTTTATTTCTTGTCTTTTAATTGTTTTTACTTTAGTTATGGGCTAATAGCCTTACATATGTTTGAATCATGTAACACTTTGTGATCAGTTGCCTAAACTATTAAACTGTATGAAAGAAAACAGGAATCTGGAGGTGGAACATGAAGCCGCCGGCTTCATGGACCAAAGCCACTGGCTTCATCCAGATTGTTTAGAATTCATATGTTATTTATACTCAGATCAAAATAAAAAGTATTCGACGGAGCTATTCAGAAATCTCAACGAAGCCGCCGGCTTCGTTGTTAAAGCCGCCGGCTTTATTTGATGTAAACAGAAATTATATTTTGACAGAATCTCTAAAATTCTTGCTATGTTTTATGTTTGATTAAAATACCACCGTTAAATTAATCTGATTTGGATAAATCAGTTATTAAGTTTTAACTAGAACATCACTATGCTTAAAACTTGATAAAACTTAGATATAATCGGATTAGCTTAGTTGTGAGGATTATGGCTAGTAACTATAATTAGGGTTTGGTTAATCACACTAAATCCATTATCAGGTCTTAATGTAAGCAGGAAATTTAGCCATCTATTTTAGGATTAACTTGATCAACTAATCTTGAAATAGATATTCTTAGGTCAATTTTCAATCTGAGTTTGATCTTAATTTAAAAAGGCAAATGTGAACAAGGTGTGAAAGATTCAAGCATGTGTTTTATTTATTACTATTTATTTCTCTTAAGTTATTTATTTGCAATTTAATTTTTTCTTGTCATTCAAACTTTAAAAACCAAAACCTATATTCTTAAATCCACTCGTTCTCTTGGGATGAACCTTAACTTACAAAATACTAAACTACATCTGATCGGGTTTTGTTGTTCGTTAGGGTGTTGAAAGTAATTAGTAAATTAAGAAATTATAAATTTAAAAGTAGATTAAAAAGGCACGGATTATTGCACACACTTTTGACACATCATTTACTTCCCACGATTACATTCATTCAAAAACGCTATTTAACACTTAACAAAAGTGTTTAGCATCCATTTAACCAAAACTAGTGTCATTACCAAATTCGACCCAATCAAAGTCAACCCATTTTGACATAAGTCCCAAAATGCCCAAAATCACTAATGACTAGTGATTATATTTTCAAAACATCAATTAACACCTAAATCAAGTATTTTCATACTTGATTCGCCAAAACTTGACTCGAATCTTAGTTTGACACTAAATCAAAGTCAACACTCATTTTTGGCCAACTAACATGTTCTTATGAACATCTATACACTAACACATTCATAATCTAGTGATTTACACCTAAAACCATAACCAAAATCGTCGTTAAACCCTAACCCACCAATAACGGGTCAAAACCCATCTACTAACCACAACAAACCCACTTCACAACCATTAGGGGGTTTCTAATAAAATCAAGCTCAAACCCTAATTGAAATATAAAAATTAAATAATGAATTTCGGAGTTAGAACTTACCATCACTACCACAACGTAGCCGTGAACGAGGAGAACAACATTAACTCTTGAGACTCGACTTGAATCACCCTTCTTCTTCTCCAAAACCTTAATTCTCTCTCTAGAACCTCTTACTCTCTCACTAGGGTTTCAAGTGAATGGGAAGGAAGAAATGAGAAGGAAATGAGTTAGGATGAGGTTTTGGATCAGTTTTGAGGTCCCCAAAATGTCCATATGCTAAAGGACTATAATACCCATCATTTAAACCCTTTAAAAATGCTGGAAAATGCATCAGGGGCCATTGGAGCGCCGCTCAAAAGGGTGGAGTGCCGTTCCAACCTTCGGGTACTGGCATTCGAGCAAAACAGGTTTCAGCAACTTGTTTTGGCCATAAATTTTCTACCGTAACTCCGTTTTCGATGAATCAAATATCGTTGGAAACGTAATAAGATATTCTTTCCAATGATAAGGCTTTAAACTATCAACTCAAACTTTATTTAGGGTTGAAAACTTAAGTTACACACCTTGTAACTCAAACAACATCCAGAATAACGTGTAACAGAAAAACAGGGTGTTACAATGGTGAACCTGAAAGTTACTTTGAAGCAAGAAAGTCCAAAGAATTCATACAATGGGAGCTTGCTATGAAAGAAGAGATGGGGTCACTTGAGAAGAACAAGACTTGGTCACTAGTGAAATTACCTCATGATAAAAAGGCGTTGCAAAACAAATGGGTGTATAGAATAAAGAATAAGGTGGATGGCAAGAAGAGGTACAAAGCACGGTTAGTGGTTAAAGGGTTTCAACAAAGGAAAGGGGTTGATTACCAAGAGATATTCTCACCGGTGGTGAAGATGACTACTATTAGTTTGGTGCTTGCGTTGGTCGCATCCGAGGACTTACATCTACAACAACTAGATGTGAAGACCGCATTCTTACACAGGGATCTTGATGAGGAGATCTACATGAGGCAACCCGAGGGCTTTGAGGTAAAGGGTAAAGAGAAGTGGGTTTGTATGTTAAAGAAAAGTCTGTATGGATGAGTGTTGCAAAAGTCAGCCGAGTCAGCCGACGCGTCGGCCGATGCGTCGTTGCTAAAAAGAGTCAAAGGTAAAAAGTCGGTCAAAGTCAGAAAAAGTTGGTCAAACTCGGAAAAAGTCAGTCAAACTCGGTCAAAGTCAGTCAAAGTCGGTAAGTTTTTTTTTTTTTTTGTAATATTGTTAATTGTTCATGTTTATTGTAAATATGGTTTATATTTAAAGATTTGATCTATATAATATTATATATAAATATATATTTAATAAAACCATTTTAAAAAGTCAACGTTAGTCAACGCCCGTTGCGTCGCCGTTGCGTCACCGTTGCGTCCGACGCGTCGTTTTTTAGGTATGGCCGATGCGTCCCCGACTCGCGTCTTTTACAACCTTGGTATGGATTGAAACAAGCACCTCGGCAATGGTACTTGGGATTTGATGAGTTTATGAAGAAGGTTGGTATTGTAAAATGTGAAGCGTGTGACGACCCGGAGATTTCCGACCAAATTTAAACTTAATCTTTATATGTTTCTGACACAATAAGCAAAGTCTGTAATATTGAATCTCTAAATTTTTTTGAACAATTTTATGAAATCATTTAATCTTTGACTACTCCCGACGATTCACGAACACCTGTTGTAAATAAATATATACATATAAAAATAAATGTATGTATTGGAAGTAATAAAATATTATTGAATTATTAGAATTAAGTATGTGAAATAAGATACAAAATAATTAATTATAATAAAATTATATATATATATATATATATATATATATATATATATATATATATATATATATATATATATATATATATATATATATATATATATATATATATATATAATAGTTATTAATTATTATTATATTGTAATATATACAAATAAATAAATGATAAATATTCGAAAATGTTATTATATAAAATAAGTAACACATAATTAATGAAAATTAAAGTTAATAGATTATATGTAATTACAAGTTAAAATATAAATGATATATTAATGTTATGATTATTACATTCATAATTATTATTAAAATAAATATTTGTATTATCAATAATATAAATTCTAATGTAAGAGATAAAGTTATTTGTTATATTATTATAATTAATATTATTATTATTATTATTATTATTATTATTAATCTTATTTTAAGTAGTGTTATTATTAGCATTATTAATAATATCAACGTTACCATTTTATTTTGTTTATTATTATTCAATTTATTGAAATTATCATTTTTATGATTATTTGTATCATTATTATTAATATATTTATTATTAATTATTATTAAATTTATTATCTTTATTAAAAAGATCATTTTTGTAATTATTAATATTATCATATTATTATTATTATCATTATTTTTAAATTTATTATTATTAGTATCTTTATCCATACTATTATTTATTATTAATATAATACTAGTAACTAGTACTCCGTATTATTATTATATTTAAAATGTTAGTAATTAGTAATTAGTAATACTAACTAGAATGTAGGGAAATCAGATATTATCGCGTACCATAACAGATATATTTTTTTTATTTTTTTCCTGTGTTGCTCCTGGGAATATGTCGACTACTTCTTCTATATGGGACAATCGATCCTATCAAATTATTGAGAATGAAACCTTTAATCCTTCTATCTTCATTATCAATTACACACAATATTTGTTTTATTTTAATCGTAGGAATTAAACACAGCAGATTTCTTTTCTTTTTTTTCTTCGGTACCTCTGTATATTTTTTTTACCAAAACCAAAATTCAAATTCAATTACAAAATGTAAAAATACAGAGTTGTTAGGAATCATACATTTAAACTTTCTTTAAATTATCAAGTTCCAATTCCTCAAAACAAATTCGAATTTTGAGGTCAATGATAATTGTCAAAAAGTTAAAGTTTATGTTCATCGGCGAAATTTGTAATCGTTTTAAAGTTTTCTGTTAAATTTATGATTCCAATAGACTTTATGAACGATTTGAAACTTATCTCGTGTTGTAACATTTGTCCAAAACTTGCTCGAAATCAAAAATCAATTTTTTTTTATTAATAAGCAGCGAAGCAGCAGGTACCTCTGATTATATATATATATATATATATATATATATATATATATATATATATATATATATATATATATATATATATTTTACAAACACATATGTATTATTTGCGAATCTGTGATAGAATATAAGTTATTTTTCTATTATAATTAAGTTAGTTTTTGAGATGACCGGTTGATTTTTGAGAGAAGAAGATGAAGTTGGGCAAAAATTATTTCGGATTATATATATTTCTTGGAGTGTTAAAAACAGAAAGACAATAACTAGAGCCATGGTATGAGGGTGTTAGGGGAGAGCTAAAGGTCTCGGGTTCGAGTCCCATGCACAGCAGTTTTCTTTTTATGGTGTCTTTTAAGGTAGTTTTCTAAAATATTATTATTATTATTGTTATTATTAATTGTTGTTATTATTACTAGTATTAATATTATTGTTATTGTTATTGTTATTGTTATTGTTATTGTTATAAATACTAGTTATTATTATTTATTAATATCATGATTATAATTACAATTTTTATTATCATTATTGTTATTATTAATATTATTATCACTATCAAATATTATTACTAGGTATTAGTATTATTGATTGGTATTATGGTATTATTAATTATTATCAATATTATTAACAATAACATGATTAATAAGATTATTGACCTTAATATAATTATATTATCATCATCGGTAGTATTATTATCAAGTAACATTATTCATAATACTATCAAGTAGCATTAGTATAAATAATATTAATACTATTATCATTAAGTTTATCATTTTTAAGAATTATTATCATTATTATGATTATCATTTATCATTTTATAAATATTAGAACCTTTATATTAACATAAGTATATTATTAATATTAATATTATTTTAGAGTTATTATTATTAGTATCATTAACATTTATCATTTTCATTTTTTGCTATTAGTATTATCATTATTAATAAAATTATTATTATTATTAGTAAATCATTATTATCTAAATTATTATTTTAACAAATAAATCTTTTGTACACTATATAATATACTTATGGTATATACTAGGATTGTATTAATAATTCACATAACAAACTAATAAAATTTCATAAATTCAATACTAATCACAAATATATGTATATAGATATTTTAATATCACTAATTGTATAAACACTAATCATTATATATATATATATATATATATATATATATATATATATATATATATATATATATATATATATATATATATATACGTAAAATCGATAGATATAAAATATAATTTAAGATATAATATAAATATACGTTTTAAAATGGAATTCAGAATAAATTCTACAAAACTATAAATATATAAATAATACATATTAATAAATGAAAATTTGTGATTTACATTATACGTATTAATAAAAAAACACAATTGATATAGCTTCGTGAATCCGAGGCCAACCCTGCATTGTTCAAATGTCGTCATATGTATTTTTACTACAAAATACAGTACTGTGAGTTTCATTACTTCCTTTTTAAATGCTTTTGCAATATATATTTTTGGGACTGAGAATACATGCACTGCTTTTATAACTGTTTTACGAAATAGACACAAGTAATTGAAACTACATTATATGGTTGAATGATCGAAATCGAATATGCCCCTTTTTAGACTGGTAATCTAAGAATTAGGGAACAGACACCCTAATTGACGCGAATCCTAAAAATAGATCTATCGGGCCCAACAAGCCCCATCCAAAGTACCAGATGCTTTAGTAATTCGAAATTTATATCATGTCCGAATTAGGATCCCGGAATGATGGGGATATTCTTATATGCATATTGTGAATGTCGGTTACCAGGTGTTCAATCCATATGAATGATATTTTTGTCTCTATGCATGGGACGTATATTTATGAGAACTGGAAATGAAATTCTTGTGGTCTATTAAAATGATGAATGATTATGATAAACTAATGAACTCACCAACCTTTTAGTTGATAATTTAAAGCATGTTTATTCTCAGGTACGAAAGAAATCTTCCGCTGTGCATTTGCTCATTTTAAAGATATTACTTGGAGTCATTCATGGCATATTTCAAAAGACGTTGCATTCGAGTCGTTGAGTTCATCAAGATTATTATTAAGTCTATTATAGTTGGATATATTATGAAATGGTATGCATGTTGTCAATTTTCGATGTAAAGCAAGTTTGTCTTTTAAAAACGAATGCAATGTTTGTAAAATGTATTATATAGAGGTCAAGTACCTCGCGATGTAATCAACTATTGTGAATCGTTTATAATCGATATGGACTTCGTCCAGATGGATTAGGACGGGTCACTACAGTTGGCATCAGAGCGATGGTCTTAGCGAACTAGGTCTGCATTAGTGTGTCTGACTGAGAAGTCGTTAGGATGCATTAGTGAGTCTGGACTTCGACCGTGTCTGCATGTCAAAAGTTTTGCTTATCATTTCGTGTCGAAAAATTTTCTGCTTATCATTCTTATAGAATCACTTACTTATCATCCTTAGTCTAGACACATCTTATTGCATTGATTGCATGATTAGTGTATAGACAAAATTCATATCTTAGCATATCTGCTAATTCATATCTTAGCGTATCTGTTATTGTAAACTTTGCCTGACATTTTCTGTAGATTCATCCGTAACTTATGGGATTTTAGTATTATATATGCATATGTAAATTATGTATTTCAGGGTACTAATCTACATCCTATAATCTATTTTTTATCGAAAATCCTTCATCTGATCGTACGAGACGAATCCCTTAACCAGTTCGAATTCCTCGGATTCTGACAGCTATGCCGATATAGAGTTTCACCTAAGCTCCGAAAGCAGTGTCACCAGAATGAGTCAACCAATCATCCATCCTCAATTCATCTGATGGATTCATAGTCGACTTAATCAATAGAGAAGCGCAGAAGGCGATCCCTTCTACTAACCGAATTCACCTTTTGATGAAGAACCTGAAGCACATACTGGCGAACATGTTCGTAACACCATTTTCACTCTCATTTCCCGAATATCTCGCCACGACTATATCATAACTTAGATTCTAAACCTTATTCATTCGCCTGTTCTTACTGACAATCATCTCGGAGTAATAAGTCAACGAACTACGCACCCGAGTTGTAGCCTTGAAAAAAAAAATTTGGTGCAAAACGTACCAGCTTCAGCAACATCAACGGCACCAACAGTACCACCAACATCAATACCAGTACCACCATCTCACACCTCAACATCTCACACCTCAACATCTCATTATGTACCTCGAGCATAATCATCAATCTACGAATCGTTCTACATCATTTATCTTCGTTCGACATGGCGATTATGTAATCTCTAATGTTTTAGAGATTATATGTTCTTGTTCTAACGGTAAATCAAATGAGTTTAACATCATATTGACTCATTAAATTCATGATTACATCTGAAGAAAATATAAATGTAAATATATTTTCATAAAGATGGTAATTAAAATTCTTTTGTACAAACCGTTAATGGTGAAAATATTTTAACGGGTAGGTAATACCCGCGAAATATTTAGATTTCAGATTAATAAGTTACATTGTACATTCTTCAAATTTGATTCAACAGTCATTTACTATCCTATTTACATTCACCGATATATGAATCTATTCACCACAAAATAACCATTTTCATTCAAATTTCATATTTGGATTTTGACTTCTCAGAATCCAACAAGTGGCATAATGAAGAAAACATTGTACAAAATAAAATTTGGCAGAAACAGACAATTTAACTATGAGGAATTTTGTTAAGAATCCACGCTAACAAAATCCTAGCTAACTGTTCCTAACTAACTGTCAATTCCGTATTACATTTTAATTATCGCAATTTATTATCGCAATTTATATTCTCGCAATTTTATTTATCGTCATTTAATTTCTGTTATTTACTTTACGCATTTTATTTATCGTCATTTAATTTCTGTATTTATTTTACGTACATTAAATATCGAGACACGTATACAAGGTTTTGACATATCATATCGACGCATATATATATATATATATATATATA
Organism: Rutidosis leptorrhynchoides; assembly: GCF_046630445.1. Classification (NCBI taxonomy): domain Eukaryota; kingdom Viridiplantae; phylum Streptophyta; class Magnoliopsida; order Asterales; family Asteraceae; genus Rutidosis; species Rutidosis leptorrhynchoides. Next base: position 57,675,944 of record NC_092339.1, read on the forward strand.
TATATATATATATATATATATATATATATATATATATATATATATATATATATATATATATATATATATATATATATATATATATATATATATATATATATATATATATATATATATTATTTGGAATAACCATATACACTCTATATGCAGTAATGATTGAGTTCTCTATACAGGGTTGAGGTTGATTCTACAATAATATATATACTTTGAGTTGTGATCGAGTCTGAGACATGTACACGGGTCACGATACATATTAAATAATTCGAATATTATATATTAAATTATATATGAATTATTGGACTATCAACTGTGGACTATCGACTGTGGAAGAATAATATTGGACAATTAAAATGAATTAAAATACTGATTATAACATATGAAACTAAACAATTCTTCAAGTTTGCCACTTGATTTCATCCTAAACTTCATTTATATCTTGACGATTACAATCTGCGTTCAAATCTTTCATGATTCTTGAAGACACCTCAATCGAGAGGATGAACCAACCGCACTTCATCTACGAGAGAAAATATTTATGCATATAGTATGCACCTGAAAACTCTCGGAAACTGAGAAAACGTTTAACGCATAGCTGTGCTAATTCCTTTAGCGTTATTATTACCGAAAATAACCTTGTAATCCCTTTCCAAAGTAGCCAATTTTGTCACAGCTTCAGCAAGTCAACTTCGACTTTTCTCCAGAGTAACTCTATTATAACCTTGATATATACATTGTCTTTTCGCCTTCGTTATCGGGAAACCGTTTATATTCCACCACATTAGCAGTAAACTTACCAGCAACTTCAATAAATTTGGACTTTCCGAAAAAGCATTATATTTATTAAAACCCCACTGTGTATTCATCTATACCCTGTAACAATAATTTTCATACCAATTACCGGGAATCAGCAAATCTGTATTGTGAGCATCGCAACGTCTTCACATCAATAGTTATATGTATCCATATAACATTTATCTCTTAGAACTATGATCTTCCATTCTGAAATTCTGAAAAAGCACCCAGTCTACAAATCAATACCACAAATTCTGAAAAAGCTGAATACAGCGGCAAAAACTGTACACGACTTTAACCGTCGAAAGTTTGATGATAAAGAATGAAATATTGGAAACATTCAATAGAAAATTTAGTACCAAAAAGAGGATTATGCGAAACTATGAAGGAAGTCGTGGACAAATCACAAAGAATAAGTTTGACTTCAAAGAATCCAAATGATGCAATGCCTGCTAAAGTCTTTAGCGAATGTCTTTACTCTAAACCCTTGCGAACAATAGTTTCTATCATCCTCTGATCTTAGATATTCCGAGATATTATCGTATCTTTCATTATAAATATCCTCGATATTTCTGAATATATTTTCATAACTAATCTTATCTGAAATCATTAATCTCTTCGTGCTATCAGTATTACATCATATAGAAACTGTTAGTTTCTATATTCTGTAAACTTTCGAGCTTAAAATATGAATGTTATTGAAGTAGTGTTGGGAACTGATGCATGAGTTAGTATATAATATAATGACACTTGATCAACGTGATTATATTACAGTAAGTCATGCTGAGTTTCTAAATAGAACATGATGATTCACAGATTATAACGTCATCATGAGTCATGTTACATAACTCTTTCATTCTAATTAACTTCTGAACATATCAAGAAAATATATTCTTGATAGTTCTATTCTCAGTGATTCTGGTAATTTTGACAAATCAAATCGTGCTATTACGTTCTTTCTCGTTTAGAACATTAAGTTCATTCGAAACTCCATATTTACGAAGTCCGAACCATTACTCGCTTTACTAGAGGACAAGAGGAGAATAAAAAGACAAAGAGCTCCAAAATATAAGAGAAAATATAAAGCCCAATAACGACACGGAGGTTACAAACCGTGGGTATTAATACGAATAGCAATATAAAGACACGGTATAGTTAAGAATAGTATCATCCCAAGATAATAGTAGAAAGGAATAGATTCCTCTGGTGGTAGTTGAAAAAGAAGAGTGATTGATACGATAATCAAGAAGATATTAAGGATTAGAACTGGATTAAGCATTTTCACAATCTTTTAGAGGTATGAACTAAGAAAGAAAGTACAGGAATGGTGAGAATAATGGAACGGAGGAGTTTAATTTATAATGGAAATATCAGACAGAGTAATCGAGGCAAATCATCGTATTTAATTATAGAGATTTTAATTTCCATAAATCCCGAAGAATCAGATCTTATAGATTTCTAAGATTTTCTGTTAAATCCATTGAATTCTGGAATTCAACCAAGACAATGTCAAAAAGTTAAGACGCACCTTATTTTTTTATAAATTCAACCATGACTAGTCAAAAGTTATGATGAAACTTATCTTTCTCATTTTACTATTTAAGTGATAGCTTCATTCCTACGCATCAAGTAGTTGAATCGTTTTATTCAATTAATTTAATGGTGATAAAACTCTATTCTGCAACTCTTATTCGTCATGAAAACATTCTTATTGTTAACCATGACGACCTCACTCAAATTTCGGGACGAAATTTCTTTAACGGGTAGGTACTGTGATGACCCGGAGATTTCCGACCAAATTTAAACTTAATCTTTATATGTTTCTGACACAATAAGCAAAGTCTGTAATGTTGAATCTCTAAATTTTTTTGAACAATTTTATGAAATCATTTGATCTTTGACTACTCCCGACGATTCACGAACACCTGTTGTAAATAAATATATACATATAAAAATAAATGTATGTATTGGAAGTAATAAAATATTATTGAATTATTAGAATTAAGTATGTGAAATAAGATACAAAATAATTAATTATAATAAAATTATATATATATATATATATATATATATATATATATATATATATATATATATATGATAGTTATTAATTATTATTATATTGTAATATATACAAATAAATAAATGATAAATATTCGAAAATGTTATTATATAAAATAAGTAACAAATAATTAATGAAAATTAAAGTTAATAGATTATATGTAATTACAAGTTAAAATATAAATGATATATTAATGTTATGATTATTACATTCATAATTATTATTAAAATAAATATTTGTATTATCAATAATATAAATTCTAATGTAAGAGATAAAGTTATTTGTTATATTATTATAATTAATATTATTATTATTATTATTAATATTAATCTTATTATAAGTAGTGTTATTATTAGCATTATTAATAATATCAACGTTACCATTTTATTTTGTTTATTATTATTCAATTTATTGAAATTATCATTTTTATGATTATTTGTATCATTATTATTATTATTATTAATATATTTATTATTAATATATTTATTATTAATTAATATTAAATTTATTATCTTTATTAAAAAGATCATTTTTGTAATTATTAATATTATCATATTATTATTATTATCATTATTTTTAAATTTATTATTATTAGTATCTTTATCCATACTATTATTTATTATTAATATAATACTAGTAACTAGTACTCCATATTATTATTATATTTAAAATGTTAGTAATTAGTAATTAGTAATACTAACTAGAATGTAGGGAAATCAGATATTATCGCGTACCATAATAGATATATTTTTTTTTCCTGTGTTGCTTGTGGGAATATGTCGACTACTTCTTCCATATGGGACAATCAATCCTATCAAATTATTGAGAATGAAACCTTCAATCCTTCTATCTTCATTATCAATTACACACAATATTTGTTTTATTTTAATCGTAGGAATTAAACACAGCAGATTTCTTTTCTTTTTTTTTCTTCGGTACCTCTGTATATTTTTTTACCAAAACCAAAATTCGAATTCAATTACAAAATGTAAAAATACAGAGTTGTTAGGAATCATACATTTAAACTTTCTTTAAATTATCAAGTTCCAATTCCTCAAAACAAATTCGAATTTTGGGGTCAATGATAATTGTCAAAAAGTCAAAGTTTATGTTCATCGGCGAAATTTGTAATCGTTTTAAAGTTTTTTGTTAAATTTATGATTCCAATAGACTTTATGAACGATTTGAAACTTATCTCGTGTTGTAACATTTGTCCAAAACTTGCTCGAAATCAAAAATCAATTTTTTTTATTAATAAGCAGCGAAGCAGCAGGTACCTCTGATTATATATATATATATATTTTATTTTTACAAACACATATGTATTATTTGCGAATCTGTGATAGAATATAAGTTATTTTTCGATTATAATTAAGTTGGTTTTTGAGATGACCGGTTGATTTTTGAGAGAAGAAGATGAAGTTGGGCAAAAATTATTTCGGATTATATATATTTCTTGGAGTGTTAAAAACAGAAAGACAATAACTAGAGCCATGGTATGAGGGTGTTAGGGGAGAGCTAAAGGTCTCGGGTTCGAGTCCCATACACAGCAGTTTTCTTTTTATGGTGTCTTTTAAGGTAGTTTTCTAAAATATTATTATTATTGTTATTATTAATTGTTGTTATTATTACTAGTATTAATATTATTGTTATTGTTATTGTTATAAATACTAGTTATTATTATTTATTAATATCATGATTATAATTACAATTGTTATTATCATTATTGTTATTATTAATATTATTATCACTATCAAATATTATTACTAGGTATTATTATTATTGATTGGTATTATGGTATTATTAATTAGTATCAATATTATTAACAATAACATGATCAATAAGATTATTGACCTTAATATAATTATATTATCATCATCGGTAGTATTATTATCAAGTAACATTATTCATAATACTATCAAGTAGCATTAGTATAAATAATATTGATACTATTATCATTAAGTTTATCATTTTTAAGAATTATTATCATTATTATGATTATCATTTATCATTTTATAAATATTAGAACCTTTATTATTAACATAAGTATATTATTAATATTAATATTATTTTAGAGTTATTATTATTAGTATCATTAACATTTATCATTTTCATTTTTTGCTATTAGTATTATCATTATTAATAAAATTATTATTATTATTAGTAAATCATTATTATCTAAATTATTAATATTAACTACCCAATTCTAGTAAAATTTTTAAAAATTTTCAATTAAATGAACTCAAAATCATGTTTATACATATTTATGAACGATAAAACTAGGTTTTAACACCGAAATTATTGTTACCTCGTAAAGGACATAAATTGAGAAACAAACCAAAATGTTAAAATTCATTTAAAATGGAATAGAGGACAATAAAAAGGAAAATAAAAGCCAAGTGTAGGAAAATTCTCCAAGTTATTCAAAACATATGTCACATATTTTTGTACAAATAACTGAAAATACTTTTGCTTTGGAGTAAACTAAAATTTTTTTACCTGATTTACTGTCAGAAAGATGGATCTACACGATGAATCAATTCCATCATTAAAAGGAAGTAAAGTCTTCCGAAAAAGAAACGCGCTTCTTGATTTAGGTCATGAAGTTATCGTCCAGACCAGCTGTAGGTTGACGAAAAATCTAGAAAAGTCATCACTAAAATCAGCAGGAAATCCACGGACCTCAGCATTAAACAGGGTCGCCAAGTGGTCAGATTTATCCTAACCATGAGAAGGATTTATCTCGTACAATGGGGGGCACCATGCAAATTAGCTGGATAAGACTAATGAATCAGATCCCCAGAAAGGATAATCTCCTTAAAGATTAAAAATCAGCTTTTAAGACTGATATTACTCAATCCTTGAGATTGACCTTAAAGATTGAGAATTCAAACTCATGGAATTCAATGATATCTAAACTCGAGCTTGAACGAGAAAATATTTTGATCAAATTATAAACCGATTTGTTTTCTGAAAACCCATTTTCAATGCGTTCATTACCATTGAACGTAAAATCCTAGAAATTCACCTGGAATTCATTAGGTCACCTGAACCAAATCGGGTGTCAACCGTAAGAATGGTGGTTGCATAGTGGTCAAAGACAGGACCTTGTGCCAGACCCAAAAATTATAAGGATGAGCTTTACTATTGCTCCTACCAAGGATAGTAATTGCGTCTGACACGTTATAGACCATAATTAAAAGCATGTCAGGGGACATTGCCTTAACAGTTGCTTGTTCAACGCTTTCCTTTACAACCGGACGGTAGTTTACCGAAAGGTAATATACGGGACAAGTAAACTGGACGTGTTGCTTTCCAAATACAAGGTTAGCAAATGGGTGACACAAAACCATAAGTTTTGAGCTAAAATTTTCAAATCTGAAACCCACCAAACCCACAAAAATATTTTGCAAACACCGGTGAAGGGTTATTCCGGAAAACTTATCTAGGGTAAAAAACTAGATTTAATTTTCAAAAGATCAAATGTTTTCATAAAGATCCAATTTCCTTAATGGATCTAAATTTTTATAGTCATGTGGGACTGTAAACCATATCGTTACTACCATTGTTTATACCGCCGTATAGAAATCACTGATGTACAAAGTGTGAAGAATAAAGAAGTGATTATAGTATTTCAAGACGATATTGCTTGAGGACAAGCAACGCTCAAGTGTGGGAATATTTGATAATGCTAAAAACGAACATATATTTCATAGCATTATTCCTCAAGAAAGACAAGCTTTTAGTTGCAATTGTTCTATTTAAAAGTGATATTCGTTTAAATAATAAAAGGTGAAGACAAAAGATAGATTCGACGAATTGAAGACGCAAACGACCAAAAAGCTCAAAAGTACAAAATACAATCAAAGAGGTTCCAATTATTGATAAGAAACGTCTCGAAATTACAAGAGTACAAGATTCAAAACGCAAAGTACAAGATATTAAATTGTACGCAAGGACGTTCGAAAATCCGGAACCGGGACCAGAGTCAACTCTCAACGCTCGACGCAACGGACTAAAAATTACAAGTCAAATATGCACATAAATATAATATAATATTTAAATAATTCTTATAATTATTTATATATTATATAAATAATAAAAATCCGTCGGCAAGAAAGACTCCAAAGTTGGTGAGCTGTATTTTCAAACTCCGCGACTCGCGGAGTTTGAAGGCAAAAATTGCCGCGAGTCGCGGAGTATCCCTGAACTCAATTCCCTATAAAGCCAACCGAATTCTGATCATTTTTGACAATCATATATCCATCCTCTCTATATCTATACGTAAATATTTATATTTATATTTTAATTTTAATTTTAATTTTAATTTTAATCCTAATAATAAGGGTATGTTAGCGAATGTTGTAAGGGTGTAAGTCGAAATTCTGTCCGTGTAACGCTACGCTATTTTTAATCATTGTAAGTTATGTTCAACCTTTTTAATTTAATGTCTCGTAGCTAAGTTATTATTATGCTTATTTAAAACGAAGTAATCATGATGTTGGGCTAATTACTAAAATTGGGTAATTGGGCTTTGTACCATAATTGGGGTTTGGACAAAGGAACGACACTTGTGGAAATTAGACTATGAGCTATTAATGGGATTTATATTTGTTTAACTAAATGATAGTTTGTTAATGTTAATATAAAGATTTACAATTGGGCGTCCCTATAAATAACCATATACACTCAATCGGACACGATGGGCGGGGTATTTATATGTACGAATAATCGTTCATTTAACCGGACACGGGAATGGATTAATAGCCACTAGAATTGTTGAAACAGGGGTGAATTACATTCAAGGGTAATTAGTGTAATTGTTAACAAAGTAGTAAAACCTTGGTTTACACGCAGTCGATAACCTGGTGTATTCATTAAACAAAGTATTAAAACCTTGTTACAATTCGAATCCCCAATTAGTTGGAATATTTAACTTCGGGTATAAGGATACTTTGACGAGGACACTCGCACTTTATATTTATGACTGATGGACTGTTATGGACAAAAACCAGATGGACATATTAAATAATCCAGGACAAAGAACAATTAACCCATGGGCATAAAACTAAAATCAACACGTCAAACATCATGATTACGGAAGTTTAAATAAGCATAATTCTTTTATTTCATATTTAATTTCCTTTATTTTATATTTAATTGCACTTCTAATTATCGCATTTTTATTGTTATTGTATTTAATTGCACTTTTAATTATCGTACTTTTTAATTATCGCAAGTTTATTTTATCGCACTTTTATTATTCGCAATTTCATTATCGTTATTTACTTTACGCTTTAAATTAAGTCTTGTATTTATTTTTAATATTTTACATTTGGTTTTAACTGCGACTAAAGTTTTAAAATCGACAAACCGGTCATTAAACGGTAAAAACCCCCCTTTATAATAATAATATTACTTATATATGTATTTGTATTTTTATAAAAGTAAACTAATATAGCGTTAAGCTTTGTTTAAAGATTTTCCCTGTGGAACGAACCGGACTTACTAAAAACTACACTACTGTACGATTAGGTACACTGCCTATAAGTGTTGTAGCAAGGTTTAAGTATATTCATTCTCTAAATAAATAAATATCTTGTGTAAAATTGTATCGTATTTAATAGTATTTCCTGCTAAAAATTAATAGTATTTTATACCCCTCTGCTAAAACATCACAATACTAATCACAAATATATGTATATAGATATATTAATATCACTAATTGTATAAACACTAATCATTATATATATATATATATATATATATATATATATATATATATATATATATATATATATATATATATATATATATATATACGTAAAGTCGATATATATATAAAATATAATTTAAGATATAATATAAATATACGTTTTAAAATGGAATTCAGAATAAATTCTACAAAACTATAAATATATAAATAATACATATTAATAAATGAAATTTTGTGATTTACATTATACGTATTAATAAAAAACACAATTTATATAGGTTCGTGAATCCGAGGCCAACCCTGCATTGTTCAAATGTCGTCATGTGTATTTTTACTACAAAATACAGTACTGTGAGTTTCATTACTTCCTTTTTAAATGCTTTTGCAATATATATTTTTGGGACTGAGAATACATGCACTGCTTTTATAGCTGTTTTACGAAATAGACACAAGTAATTGAAACTACATTATATGGTTTAATGATCGA